>NC_140579.1:1157612368-1157754868 GCF_964204655.1 Triturus cristatus
TGGGGAAGGGTGTCCACCAGGGCCCGGGGAGGGCTCTCTCCAGCCTGGCTAGGGTACGGAGGCTGGGCCCGGACCCGGGGCTTGTGCTCCGTCCCAGTGTCCCAGGGTGCGGGAGCCCCAGTCCTGTAATCCAGCCGAGGGTCCGTGCGCTGGGGAAGGGTGTCCACCGTGGCTAGGGGAGGCTCTACCCGGCCTGGCTAGGGTTCGGAAGCTAGGCCTGGACCCAGGGCTTGTGCTCCGTCCCAGTGTCCCAGGGTGCGGGAGCCCCCCGTCCTGCAAGCCAGCCGAGGGTATGTGTGCTGGGGAAGGGTGTCCACCGGGGCCCGGGGAGGCTCTCCCCAGCCTGGCTAGGGTTCGGAGGCTTGGCCTGGACCAGGGCCTTGTGCTCCGTCCCAGTGTCCCAGGATGCGGGAGCTCCCATCCTGTAAGCCAGCCGAGGGTCCGTGCGCTGGGGAAGGGTGTCCACCGTGGCCCGGGGAGTCTCTCCCCGGCCTGGCTAGGGTTCGGAAGCTGGGCCCGGACCTGGGGCTTGTGCTCCGTCCCAGGGTGCGGAAGCCCCCGTCCTGCAAGCCAGCCGAGGGTCCGTGCGCTGGGGAAGGGTGTCCACCGTGGCCCGGGGAGGCTCTACCCGGCCTGGCTAGGGTTCGGAAGCTAGGCCCGGACCCGGGGCATGTGCTCCGTCCCAGTGTCTCAGGGTGCGGGAGCCCCCCGTCCTGCAAGCCAGCCGAGGGTCCGTGCGCTGGGGAAGGGTGTCCACCGTGGCCCGGCGAGGCTCCCCCCGGCCTGGCAAGGGTTTGGAAGCTTGGCCCGGGGCTTGTGCTCCGTCCCAGTGTCCCAGGGTGCGGGAGCCCCCCGTCCTGCAAGCCAGCCGAGGGTCCGTGCGCTGGGGAAGGGTGTCCACCGTGGCCCGGCGAGGCTCTCCCCGGCCTGGCTAGGGTTCGGAAGCTGGGCCCAGACCCGGGGCTTGTGCTCCGTCCCAGTGTCCCAGGGTGCGGGAGCCCCCCGTCCTGCAAGCCAGCCGAGGGTCCGTGGGCTGGGGAAGGGTGTCCACCGGGGCCCGGGGAGGCTCTCCCCAGCCTGGCTAGGGTTTGGAGGCTAGGCCCGGACGAGGGGCTTGTGCTCCGTCCCAGTGTCCCAGGGTGCGGGAGCTCCCATCCTGTAAGCCAGCCGAGGGTCCGTACGCTGGGGAAGGGTGTCCACCGTGGCCCGGGGAGGCTCTCCCCGGCTTGGCTAGGGTTCGGAAGCTGGGCCCGGACCCGGGGCTTGTCCTCTGTCCCAGTGTCCCAGGGTGCGGGAGCCCCCCGTCCTGCAAGCCAGCCGAGGGTCCGTGCGCTGGGGAAGGGTGTCCACCGTGGCCCAGGGAGGCTCTCCCCTACCTGGCTAGGGTTCGGAAGCTGGGCCCAGACCTGGGGCTTGTGCTCCGTCCCAGTGTCCCAGGGTGCGGGGCCCCCCGCCATGCAAGCCAGCCGAGGGTCCGTGCGCTGGGGAAGGGTGTCCACCGTGGCCCGGGGAGGCTCTCCCCGGCCTGGCTAGGGTTCGGAAGCCGGGCCCGGACCCGGGGCTTGTGCTCCGTCCCAGTGTCCCAGGGTGCGGGAGCCCCCCGTCCTGCAAGCCAGCCGAGGGTCCGTGCACTGGGGAAGGGTGTCCACCAGGGCCCGGGGAGGCTCTCTCCAGCCTGGCTAGGGTACGGAGGCTGGGCCCGGACCCGGGACTTGTGCTCCGTCCCAGTGTCCCAGGGTGCGGGAGCCCCAGTCCTGTAATCCAGCCGAGGGTCCGTGCGCTGGGGAAGGGTGTCCACCGTGGCTCGGGGAGGCTCTCCCCGGCCTGGCTAGGGTTCGGAAGCTGGGCCCTGACCCGGGGCTTGTGCTCCGTCCCAGTGTCCCAGGGTGCGGGAGCCCCCCGTCCTGCAAGCCAGCCGAGGGTCCGTGCGCTGGGGAAGGGTGTCCACCGTGGCCCGGGGAGGCTCTCCCCAGCCTGGCTAGGGTACAGAGGCTGGGCCCGGACCCGGGGCTTGTGCTCTGTCCCAGTGTCCCAGGGTGCGGGAGCCCCCGTCCTGTAAGCCAGCCGAGGGTCCGTGCGCTGGGGAAGGTTGTCCACCGTGGCCCGGGGAGGCTCCCCCCGGCCTGGCTAGGGTTCGGAAGCTGGGCCCGGACCCGGGGCTTGTGCTCTGTCCCAGTGTCACAGGGTGCTGGAGCCCCCCGTCCTGCAAGCCAGTCGAGGGTCCATGCGCTGGGGAAAGGTGTCAACCGTGGCCCGGGGAGGCTCTCCCCGGCCTGGCTAGGGTTCGGCAGCTGGGCCCGGACCCGGGGCTCGTGCTCTGTCCCAGTGTCCCAGGGTGCGGGAGCCCCCCGCCCTGCAAGTCAGCAGAGGGTCCGTGCGCTGGGGAAGGGTGTCCGCCGTGACCCGGGGAGGCTCTCCCCGGCCTGGCTAGGGTTCGGAAGCTGGGTCCGGACCCGGGGCTTGTGCGCCGTCCCAGTGTCCCAGGGTGCGGGAGCCCCCGACCTGTAATCCAGCCAATGGTCCGTGCACTGGGGAAGGGTGTCCACCGTGGCCCGGGGAGGCTCTACCCGGCCTGGCTAGGGTTCAGGAGCTGGGCCTGGACCCGGGGCTTGTGCTCCGTCCCAGTGTCCCAGGGTGCGGAAGTCACCCGTCCTGCAAGCCAGCCGAGGGTCCGTGCGCTGGGGAAGGGTGTCCACCGTGGTCCGTCGAGGCTCTCCCCGGCCTGGCTAGGGTTCGGAAGCTTGGCCCGGGGGTTGTGCTCCGTCCCAGTGTCCCAGGGTGTGGGAGCTCCCGTCCTGTAAGCCAGCCGAGGGTCCGTGCGCTGGGAAAGGGTGTCTACCGTGGCCTGGGGAGGCTCTCCCCGGCCTGGCTAGGTTTCGGAAGCTGGGCCCGGACCCGGGGCTTGTGCTCCGTCCCAGTGTCCCAGGGTGCGGGAGCCCCCCGTCCTGCAAGCCAGCCGAGGGTCCGTGCGCTGGGGAAGGGTATCCACCGTGGCCCGGCGAGGCTCTCCCCGGCCTGGCTAGGGTTCGGAAGCTGGGCCCGGGGCTTGTGCTCCGTCCCAGTGTCCCAGGGTGTGGGAGCCCCCGTCCTGCAAGCCAGCCGAGGGTCCGTGCGCTGGGGAAGGGTGTCCACCGTGGCCCGGGGAGGCTCTACCCGGCCTGGCTAGGGTTTGGAAGCTGGGCCCGGACCCGGGGCTTGTGCTCCGTCCCAGTGTCCCAGGGTGCGGGAGCCCCCCGTCCTGCAAGCCAGCCGAGGGTCCGTGCGCTGGGGAAGGGTGTCCACCGTGGCCCGGGGAGGCTCTCCCCGGCCTGGCTAGGGTTCGGAAGCTGGGCCCGGACCCGGGGCTTGTGCTCCGTCCCAGTGTCCCAGGGTGCGGGAGCCCCCCGTCCTGCAAGCCAGCCGAGGGTCCGTGCGCTGGGGAAGAGTGTCCACCGTGGCCCGGCGAGGCTCTCCCCGGCCTGGCTAGGGTTCGGAAGCTGGGCCCGGACCCGGGGCTTGTGCTCCGTCCCAGTGTCCCAGGGTGCGGGAGCCCCCCGCCCTGCAAGCCAGCCGAGGGTCCGTGCGCTGGGGAAGGGTGTCCACCGTGGCCCGGGGAGGCTCTCCCCGGCCTGGCTAGGGTTCGGAAGCTGGGTCCGGACCCGGGGCTTGTGCTCCGTCCCAGTGTCCCAGGGTGCGGGAGCCCCCGTCCTGTAAGCCAGCCAAGCGTCCGTGCGCTGGGGAAGGGTGTCCACCGTGGCCCGGGGAGGCTCTACCCGGCCTGGCTAGGGTTCGGAAGCTGGGCCTGGACCCGGGGCTTGTGCTCCGTCCCAGTGTCCCAGGGTGCGGGAGCCCCCCGTCCTGCAAGCCAGCCGAGGGTCCGTGCACTGGGGAAGGGTGTCCACCGTGGCCCAGGGAGGCTCTTCCCTACCTGGCTAGGGTTCGGAAGCTGGGCCCGGACCTGGGGCTTGTGCTCCGTCCCAGTGTCCCAGGGTGCGGGAGCCCCAGTCCTGTAATCCAGCCGAGGGTAGGTGCGCTGGGGAAGGGTGTCCACCGTGGCTCGGGGAGGCTCTCCCCGGCCTGGCTAGGGTTCGGAAGCTGGGCCCGGACCCGGGGCTTGTGCTCCATCCCAGTGTCCCAGGGTGCGGGAGCCCCCCGTCCTGCAAGCCAGCCGAGAGTCCGTGCGCTGGGGAAGGGTGTCCACCGTGGCCCGGGGAGGCTCTCCCCAGCCTGGCTAGGGTACAGAGGCTGGGCCCGGACCCGGGGCTTGTGCTCTGTCCCAGTGTCCCAGGGTGCGGGAGCCCCCGTCCTGTAAGCCAGCCGAGGGTGCGTGTGCTGGGGAAGGGTGTCCACCGTGGCCCGGGGAGGCTCTCCCCGGCCTGGCTAGGGTTCGGAAGCTGGGCCCGGACCCGGGGCTTGTGCTCTGTCCCAGTGTCCCAGGGTGCTGGCGCCCCCCGTCCTGCAAGCCAGTCGAGGGTCCGTGCGCTGGGGAAGGAAGTCAACCGTGGCCCGGGGAGGCTCTCCCCGGCCTGGCTAGGGTTCGGCAGCTGGGCCCGGACCCGGGGCTCGTGCTCTGTCCCAGTGTCCCAGGGTGCGGGAGCCCCCCGCCCTGCAAGTTAGCCGAGGGTCCGTGCGCTGGGGAAGGGTGTCCGCCGTGACCCGGGGAGGCTCTCCCCGGCCTGGCTAGGGTTCGGAAGCTGGGTCCGGACCCGGGGCTTGTGCTCCGTCCCAGTGTCCCAGGGTGCGGGAGCCACCCGTCCTGCAAGCCAGCCGAGGGTCCGTGCGCTGGGGAAGGGTGTCCACCGTGGCCTGTCGAGGCTCTCCTTGGCCTGGCTAGGGTTCGGAAGCTTGGCCCGGGGGTTGTGCTCCGTCCCAGTGTCCCAGGGTGTGGGAGCCCCCGTCCTGTAAGCCAGCCGAGGGTCCGTGCGCTGGGAAAGGGTGTCTACCGTGGCCCGGGGAGGCTCTCCCCGGCCTGGCTAGGTTTCGGAAGCTGGGCCCGGACCCGGGGCTTGTGCTCCGTCCCAGTGTCCCAGGGTGCGGGAGCCCCCCGTCCTGCAAGCCAGCCGAGGGTCCGTGCGCTGGGGAAGGGTATCCACCGTGGCCCGGCGAGGCTCTCCCCGGCCTGGCTAGGGTTCGGAAGCTGGGCCCGGGGCTTGTGCTCCGTCCCAGTGTCCCAGAGTGTGGGAGCCCCCGTCCTGCAAGCCAGCCGAGGGTCCGTGCGCTGGGGAATGGTGTCCACCGTGGCCCGGGGAGGCTCTACCCGGCCTGGCTAGGGTTCAGAAGCTGGGCCCGGACCCGGGGCTTGTGCTCCGTCCCAGTGTCCCAGGGTGCGGGAGCCCCCCGTCCTGCAAGCCAGCCGAGGGTCCGTGCGCTGGGGAAGGGTGTCCACCGTGGCCCGGGGAGGCTCTCCCCAGCCTGGCTAGGGTACGGAGGCTGGGCCCGGACCCGGGGCTTGTGCTCCGTCCCAGTGTCCCAGGGTGCGGGAGCCCCCGTCCTGTAAGCCAGCCGAGGGTCCGTGCGCTGGGGAAGGGTGTCCACCATGGCCCGGGGAGGCTCTCCCCGGCCTGGCTAGGGTTCGGAAGCTGGGCCCGGACCCGGGGCTTGTGCTCTGTCCCAGTGTCCCAGGGTGCGGGAGCCCCCCGTCCTGCAAGCCAGTCGAGGGTCCGTGCGCTGGGGAAGGGTGTCAACCATGGCCGGGGGAGGCTCTCCCCGGCCTGGCTAGGGTTCGGCAGCTGGGCCCGGACCCGGGGTTCGTGCTCCGTCCCAGTGTCCCAGGGTGCGGTAGCCCCCCGCCCTGCAAGTCAGCCGAGGGTCCGTGCGCTGGGGAAGGGTGTCCGCCGTGACCCGGGGAGGCTCTCCCCGGCCTGCTAGGGTTCGGAAGCTGGGTCCGGACCCGGGGCTTGTGCTCCGTCCCAGTGTCCCAGGGTGCAGGAGCCCCCGTCCTGTAAGCCAGCCAAGGGTCCGTGCACTGGGGAAGGGTGTCCACCGTGGCCCGGGGAGGCTCTACCCGGCCTGGCTAGGGTTCGGAAGCTGGGCCTGGACCCGGGGCTTGTGCTCCCTCCCAGTGTCCCAGGGTGCGGGAGCCCCCCCGTCCTGCAAGCCAGCCGAGGGTCCGTGCGCTGGGGAAGGGTGTCCACCGTGGCCCGTGGAGGCTCTACCCGGCCTGGCTAGGGTTCGGAAGCTAGGCCCGGACTCGGGGCTTGTGCTCCGTCCCAGTGTCCCAGGGTGCGGGAGTCCCCCGTCCTGCAAGCCAGCCGAGGGTCCGTGCGCTGGGGAAGGGTGTCCACCGTGGCCCGTCGAGGCTCTCCCCGGCCTGGCTAGGGTTCGGAAGCTTGGCCCGGGGGTTGTGCTCCGTCCCAGTGTCCCAGGGTGTGGGAGCCCCCATCCTGTAAGCCAGCCGAGGGTCCGTGCGCTGGGAAAGGGTGTCTACCGTGGCCCGGGGAGGCTCTCCCCGGCCTGGCTAGGGTTCGGAAGCTGGGCCCGGACCCGGACCCGGGGCTTGTGCTCCGTCCCAGTGTCCCAGGGTGCGGGAGCCCCCTGTCCTGCAAGCCAGCCGAGGGTCCGTGCGCTGGGGAAGGGTATCCACAGTGGCCCGGCCAGGCTCTCCCCGGCCTGGCTAGGGTTCGGAAGCTGGGCCCGGGGCTTGTGCTCCGTCCCAGTGTCCCAGGGTGTGGGAGCCCCCGTCCTGCAAGCCAGCCGAGGGTCCGTGCGCTGGGGAAGGGTGTCCACCGTGGCCCCGGGGAGGCTCTACCCGGCCTGGCTAGGGTTCGGAAGCTGGGCACGGACCCGGGGCTTGTGCTCTGTCCCAGTGGTCCTGGGTGCGGGAGCCCCCCGTCCTGCAAGCCAGCCGAGGGTCCGTGCGCTGGGGAAGGGTGTCCACCGTGGCCCGGCGAGGCTCTCCCCAGCCTGGCTAGGGTTCGGCGGCTGGGGCCGGACCAGGGGCTTGTGCTCCGTCCCAGTGTCCCAGGGTGCGGGAGCTCCCATCCTGTAAGCCAGCCGAGGGTCCGTGCGCTGGGGAAGGGTGTCCACCGTGGCCCGGGGAGGCTCTCCCCGGCTTGGCTAGGGTTCGGAAGCTGGGCCCGGGGCTTGTGCTCCGTCCCAGTGTCCCAGGGTGCGGGAGCCCCCGTCCTGTAAGCCAGCCAAGGGTCCGTGCGCTGGGGAAGGGTATCCACCGTGGCCCGGGGAGGCTCTACCCGGCCTGGATAGGATTCGGAAGCTGGGCCGGGACCTGGGGCTTGTGCTCTGTCCCAGTGTCCCTGGGTGCGGGAGTCCCCCGTCCTGCAAGCCAGCCGAGGGTCCGTGCGCTGGGGAAGGGTGTCCACCGTTGCCCGGCGAGGCTCTCCCCAGCCTGGCTAGGGTTCGGAGGCTGGGGCCGGACCAGGGGCTTGTGCTCCGTCCCAGTGTCCTAGGGTGCGGGAGCTCCCATCCTGTAAGCCAGCCGAGGGTCCGTGCGCTGGGGAAGGGTGTCCACCGTGGCCCGGAGAGGCTCTCCCCGGCTTGGCTAGGGTTCGGAAGCTGGGCCCGGACCCGGGGCTTGTGCTCCGTCCCAGTGTCCCAGGGTGCGGGAGCCCCCCATCCTGCAAGCCAGCCGAGGGTCCGTGCGCTGGGGAAGGGTGTCCACCGTGGCCCGAGGAGGCTCTCCCTGGCCTGGCTAGGGTTCGGAAGTTGGGCCCGGACCCGGGGCTTGTGCTCCGTCCCAGTGTCCCAGGGTGCGGGAGCCCCCGTCCTGTAAGCCAGCCAAGGGTCCGTGCGCTGGGGAAGGGTGTCCACCGTGGCCCGGGGAGGCTCTCCCCGGCCTGGCTAGGGCTCGGAAGCTGGGCCCGGACCCGGGGCTTGTGCTCCGTCCCAGTGTCCCAGGGTGCGGGAGCCCCCCATCCTGCAAGCCAGCCGAGGGTCCGTGCGCTGGGGAAGGGTGTCCACCGGGGCCCGGGTAGGCTCTCCCCAGCCTGGCTAGGGTACGGAGGCTGGGCCCGGACCCGGGGCTTGTGCTCCGTCCCAGTGTCCCAGGGAGCGGGAGCCCCCTGTCCTGCAAGCCAGCCGAGGGTCCGTGCGCTGGGGAAGGGTGTCCACCGGGGCCCGGGGAGGCTCTCCCCAGCCTGGCTAGGGTACGGAGGCTGGGCCCGGACCCGGGGCTTGTGCTCCGTCCCAGTGTCCCAGGGTGCGGGAGCCACTGTCCTGTAAGCCAGCCGAGGGTCTGTGCGCTGGGGAAGGGTGTCCACCGTGGCCCGTGGAGGCTCTACCCGGCCTGGCTAGGGTTCGGAAGCTAGGCCCGGACTCGGGGCTTGTGCTCCGTCCCAGTGTCCCAGGGTGCGGGAGTCACCCGTCCTGCAAGCCAGCCGAGGGTCCGTGCGCTGGGGAAGGGTGTCCACCGTGGCCTGTCGAGGCTCTCCTTGGCCTGGCTAGGGTTCGGAAGCTTGGCCCGGGGGTTGTGCTCCGTCCCAGTGTCCCAGGGTGTGGGAGCCCCCGTCCTGTAAGCCAGCCGAGGGTCCGTGCGCTGGGAAAGGGTGTCTACCGTGGCCCGGGGAGGCTCTCCCCGGCCTGGCTAGGTTTCGGAAGCTGGGCCCGGACCCGGGGCTTGTGCTCCGTCCCAGTGTCCCAGGGTGCGGGAGCCCCCCGTCCTGCAAGCCAGCCGAGGGTCCGTGCGCTGGGGAAGGGTATCCACCGTGGCCCGGCGAGGCTCTCCCCGGCCTGGCTAGGGTTCGGAAGCTGGGCCCGGGGCTTGTGCTCCGTCCCAGTGTCCCAGGGTGTGGGAGCCCCCGTCCTGCAAGCCAGCCCAGGGTCCGTGCGCTGGGGAAGGGTGTCCACCGTGGCCCGGGGAGGCTCTACCCGGCCTGGCTAGGGTTCAGAATCTGGCCCCGGACCCGGGGCTTGTGCTCCGTCCCAGTGTCCCAGGGTGCGGGAGCCCCCCGTCCTGCAAGCCAGCCGAGGGTCTGTGCGCTGGGGAAGGGTGTCCACCGTGGCCCGGGGAGGCTCTCCCCAGCCTGGCTAGGGTACGGAGGCTGGGCCCGGACCCGGGGCTTGTGCTCCGTCCCAGTGTCCCAGGGTGCGGGAGCCCCCGTCCTGTAAGCCAGCCGAGGGTCCGTGCGCTGGGGAAGGGTGTCCACCGTGGCCCGGGGAGGCTCTCCCCGGCCTGGCTAGGGTTCGGAAGCTGGGCCCGGACCCGGGGCTTGTGCTCTGTCCCAGTGTCCCAGGGTGCGGGAGCCCCCCGTCCTGCAAGCCAGTCGAGGGTCCGTGCGCTGGGGAAGGGTGTCAACCGTGGCCCGGGGAGGCTCTCCCCGGCCTGGCTAGGGTTCGGCAGCTGGGCCCGGACCCGGGGTTCGTGCTCCGTCCCAGTGTCCCAGGGTGCGGTAGCCCCCCGCCCTGCAAGTCAGCCGAGGGTCCGTGCGCTGGGGAAGGGTGTCCGCCGTGACCCGGGGAGGCTCTCCCCGGCCTGCTAGGGTTCGGAAGCTGGGTCCGGACCCGGGGCTTGTGCTCCGTCCCAGTGTCCCAGGGTGCGGGAGCCCCCGTCCTGTAAGCCAGCCAAGGGTCCGTGCACTGGGGAAAGGTGTCCACCGTGGCCCGGGGAGGCTCTACCCGGCCTGGCTAGGGTTCGGAAGCTGGGCCTGGACCCGGGGCTTGTGCTCCGTCCCAGTGTCCCAGGGTGCGGGAGCCCCCCGTCCTGCAAGCCAGCCGAGGGTCCGTGCGCTGGGGAAGGGTGTCCACCATGGCCCGTGGAGGCTCTACCCGGCCTGGCTAGGGTTCGGAAGCTAGGCCCGGACTCGGGGCTTGTGCTCCGTCCCAGTGTCCCAGGGTGCGGGAGTCCCCCGTCCTGCAAGCCAGCCGAGGGTCCGTGCGCTGGGGAAGGGTGTCCACCGTGGCCCGTCGAGGCTCTCCCCGGCCTGGCTAGGGTTCGGAAGCTTGGCCCGGGGGTTGTGCTCCGTCCCAGTGTCCCAGGGTGTGGGAGCCCCCATCCTGTAAGCCAGCCGAGGGTCCGTGCGCTGGGAAAGGGTGTCTACCGTGGCCCGGGGAGGCTCTCCCCGGCCTGGCGCGGGTTCGGAAGCTGGGCCCGGACCCGGGGCTTGTGCTCCGTCCCAGTGTCCCAGGGTGCGGGAGCCCCCCGTCCTGCAAGCCAGCCGAGGGTCCGTGCGCTGGGGAAGGGTATCCACCGTGGCCCGGCGAGGCTCTCCCCGGCCTGGCTAGGGTTCGGAAGCTGGGCCCGGGGCTTGTGCTCCGTCCTAGTGTCCCAGGGTGTGGGAGCCCCCGTCCTGCAAGCCAGCCAGGGGTCCGTGCGCTGGGGAAGGGTGTCCACCGTGGCCCGGAGAGGCTCTACCCGGCCTGGCTAGGGTTCAGAAGCTGGGCACGGACCCGGGGCTTGTGCTCTGTCCCAGTGTCCCTGGGTGCGGGAGCCCCCCGTCCTGCAAGCCAGACGAGGGTCCGTGCGCTGGGGAAGGGTGTCCACCGTGGCCCGGCGAGGCTCTCCCCAGCCTGGCTAGGGTTCGGAGGCTAGGGCCGGACCAGGGGCTTGTGCTCCGTCCCAGTGTCCCAGGGTGCGGGAGCTCCCATCCTGTAAGCCAGCCGAGGGTCCGTGCGCTGGGGAAGGGTGTCCACCGTGGCCCGGGGAGGCTCTCCCCGGCTTGGCTAGGGTTCGGAAGCTGGGCCCTGGACTTGTGCTCCGTCCCAGTGTCCCAGGGTGCGGGAGCCCCCCGTCCTGCAAGCCAGCCGAGGGTCCGTGCGCTGGGGAAGGCTGTCCACTGTGGCCCGGGGAGGCTCTCCCTGGCCTGGCTAGGGTTCGGAAGTTGGGCCCGGACCCGGGGCTTGTGCTCCGTCCCAGTGTCCCAGGGTGCGGGAGCCCCCGTCCTGTAAGCCAGCCAAGGGTCCGTGCGCTGGGGAAGGGTATCCACCGTGGCCCGGCGAGGCTCTCCCCGGCCTGGCTAGGGTTCGGAAGCTGGGCCCGGTGCTTGTGCTCCGTCCCAGTGTCCCAGGGTGTGGGAGCCCCCGTCCTGCAAGCCAGCCGAGGGTCCGTGCGCTGGGGAAGGGTGTCCACCGTGGCCAGGGGAGGCTCTACCCGGCCTGGCTAGGGTTCGGAAGCTAGGCCCGGACCCGGGGCTTGTGCTCTGTCCCAGTGTCCCTGGGTGCGGGAGCTCCCCGTCCTGCAAGCCAGCCGAGGGTCCGTGCGCTGGGGAAGGGTGTCCACCGTTGCCCGGCGAGGCTCTCCCCAGCCTGGCTAGGGTTCGGAGGCTGGGGCCGGACCAGGGGCTTGTGCTCCGTCCCAGTGTCCCAGGGTGCGGGAGCTCCCATCCTGTAAGCCAGCCGAGGGTCCGTGCGCTGGGGAAGGGTGTCCGCGGTGGCCCGGAGAGGCTCTCCCCGGCTTGGCTAGGGTTCGGAAGCTGGGCCCGGACCCGGGGCTTGTGCTCCGTCCCAGTGTCCCAGGGTGCGGGAGCCCCCTGTCCTGCAAGTCAGCCGAGGGTCCGTGCGCTGGGGAAGGGTGTCCACCGTGGCCCGGGGAGGCTCTCCCTGGCCTGGCTAGGGTTCGGAAGTTGGGCCCGGACCCGGGGCTTGTGCCCCGTCCCAGTGTCCCAGGGTGCAGGAGCCCCCGTCCTGTAAGCCAGCCAAGGGTCCGTGCGCTGGGGAAGGGTGTCCACCGTGGCCCGGGGAGGCTCTCCCCGGCCTGGCTAGGGCTCGGAAGCTGAGCCCGGACCCGGGGCTTGTGCTCCGTCCCAGTGTCCCAGGGTGTGGGAGCCCCCCATCCTGCAAGCCAACCGAGGGTCCGTGCGCTGGGGAAGGGTGTCCACCGGGGCCCGGGGAGGCTCTCCCCAGCCTGACTAGGGTACGGAGGCTGGGCCCGGACCCGGGGCTTGTGCTCCGTCCCAGTGTCCCAGGGTGCGAGAGCCCCCCGTCCTGCAAGCCAGCCGAGGGTCCGTGCGCTGGGGAAGGGTGTCCACCGGGGCCCGGGGAGGCTCTCCCCAGCCCGGCTAGGGTACGGAGGCTGGGCCCGGACCCGGGGCTTGTGCTCCGTCCCAGTGTCCCAGGGTGCGGGAGCCCCCCGTCCTGCAAGCCAGCCGAGGGTCCGTGCGCTGGGGAAGGGTGTCCACCGGGGCCCGGGGAGGCTCTCCCCAGCCTGGCTAGGGTACGGAGGCTGGGCCCGGACCCGGGGCTTGTGCTCCGTCCCAGTGTCTCAGGGTGCGGGAGCCACCGTCCTGTAAGCCAGCCGAGGGTCTGTGCGCTGGGGAAGGGTGTCCCCCGTGGCCCGGGGAGGCTCATCCCGGCCTGGCTAGGGTTCGGAAGCTGGGCCCGGAACTGGGGCTTGTGCTCCGTCCGAGTGTCCCAGGGTGCGGGAGCCCCCCGTCCTGCAAGCCAGCCGATGGTCCGTGCGCTGGAGGCTCTCCCCGGCCTGGCTAGGGTTCGGAAGCTGGGCCCGGACCCGGGGCTTGTGCTCCGTCCCAGTGTCCCAGGGTGCGGGAGCCCCCCGCCCTGCAAGCCAGCCGAGGGTCCGTGCGCTGGGGAAGGGTGTCCACCGTGGCCCGGGGAGGCTCTCCCCGGCCAGGCTAGGGTTCGGAAGCTGGGTCCGGACCCGGGGCTTGTGCTCCGTCCCAGTGTCCCAGGGTGCGGGAGCCCCCGTCCTGTAAGCCAGCCAAGGGTCCGTGCGCTGGGGAAGGGTGTCCACCGTGGCCCGGGGAGGCTCTACCCGGCCTGGCTAGGGTTCGGAAGCTGGGCCCGGACCCGGGGCTTGTTCTCCGTCCCAGTGTCCCAGGGTGCGGGAGCCCCCCATCCAGCAAGCCAGCCAAGGCTCCGTGCGCTGGGGAAGGGTGTCCACCGTGGCCCGGCGAGGCTCTCCCCGGCCTGGCTAGGGTTCGGAAGCTTGGCCAGGGGCTTGTGCTCCGTCCCAGTGTCCCAGGGTGTGGGAGCCCCCGTCCTGTAAGCCAGCCGAGGGTCCGTGCGCTGGGAAAGGGTGTCCACCGTGGCCCGGGGAGGCTCTCCCCGGCCTGGCTAGGGTTCGGAAGGTGGGCCCGGACCCGGGGCTTGTGCTCCGTCCCAGTGTCCCAGGGTGCGGGAGCCCCCCGTCCTGCAAGCCAGCCGAGGGTCCGTGCGCTGGGGAAGGGTGTCCACCGTGGCCCGTGGAGGCTCTACCCGGCCTGGCTAGGGTTCGGAAGCTAGGCCCGGACTCGGGGCTTGTGCTCCGTCCCAGTGTCCCAGGGTGCGGGAGTCCCCCGTCCTGCAAGCCAGCCGAGGGTCCGTGCGCTGGGGAAGGGTGTCCACCGTGGCCCGTCGAGGCTCTCCCCGGCCTGGCTAGGGTTCGGAAGCTTGGCCCGGGGGTTGTGCTCCGTCCCAGTGTCCCAGGGTGTGGGAGCCCCCATCCTGTAAGCCAGCCGAGGGTCCGTGCGCTGGGAAAGGGTGTCTACCGTGGCCCGGGGAGGCTCTCCCCGGCCTGGCTAGGGTTCGGAAGCTGGGCCCGGACCCGGGGCTTGTGCTCCGTCCCAGTGTCCCAGGGTGCGGGAGCCCCCCGTCCTGCAAGCCAGCCGAGGGTCCGTGCGCTGGGGAAGGGTATCCACCGTGGCCCGGCGAGGCTCTCCCCGGCCTGGCTAGGGTTCGGAAGCTGGGCCCGGGGCTTGTGCTCCGTCCCAGTGTCCCAGGGTGTGGGAGCCCCCGTCCTGCAAGCCAGCCGAGGGTCCGTGCGCTGGGGAAGGGTGTCCACCGTGGCCCGGGGAGGCTCTACCCGGCCTGGCTAGGGTTCGGAAGCTGGGGCCGGACCAGGGGCTTGTGCTCCGTCCCAGTGTCCCAGGGTGCGGGAGCTCCCATCCTGTAAGCCAGCCGAGGGTCCGTGCGCTGGGGAAGGGTGTCCACCGTGGCCCGGGGAGGCTCTCCCCGGCTTGGCTAGGGTTCGGAAGCTGGGCCCGGGGCTTGTGCTCCGTCCCAGTGTCCCAGGGTGCGGGAGCCCCCGTCCTGTAAGCCAGCCAAGGGTCCGTGCGCTGGGGAAGGGTATCCACCGTGGCCCGGGGAGGCTCTACCCGGCCTGGATAGGATTCGGAAGCTGGGCCGGGACCTGGGGCTTGTGCTCTGTCCCAGTGTCCCTGGGTGCGGGAGTCCCCCGTCCTGCAAGCCAGCCGAGGGTCCGTGCGCTGGGGAAGGGTGTCCACCGTGGCCCGGGGAGGCTCTCCCCGGCCTGGCTAGGGCTCGGAAGCTGGGCCCGGACCCGGGGCTTGTGCTCCGTCCCAGTGTCCCAGGGTGCGGGAGCCCCCCATCCTGCAAGCCAGCCGAGGGTCCGTGCGCTGGGGAAGGGTGTCCACCGGGGCCCGGGTAGGCTCTCCCCAGCCTGGCTAGGGTACGGAGGCTGGGCCCGGACCCGGGGCTTGTGCTCCGTCCCAGTGTCCCAGGGTGCGGGAGCCCCCTGTCCTGCAAGCCAGCCGAGGGTCCGTGCGCTGGGGAAGGGTGTCCACCGGGGCCCGGGGAGGCTCTCCCCAGCCTGGCTAGGGTACGGAGGCTGGGCCCGGACCCGGGGCTTGTGCTCCGTCCCAGTGTCCCAGGGTGCGGGAGCCACTGTCCTGTAAGCCAGCCGAGGGTCTGTGCGCTGGGGAAGGGTGTCCACCGTGGCCCGTGGAGGCTCTACCCGGCCTGGCTAGGGTTCGGAAGCTAGGCCCGGACTCGGGGCTTGTGCTCCGTCCCAGTGTCCCAGGGTGCGGGAGTCACCCGTCCTGCAAGCCAGCCGAGGGTCCGTGCGCTGGGGAAGGGTGTCCACCGTGGCCTGTCGAGGCTCTCCTTGGCCTGGCTAGGGTTCGGAAGCTTGGCCCGGGGGTTGTGCTCCGTCCCAGTGTCCCAGGGTGTGGGAGCCCCCGTCCTGTAAGCCAGCCGAGGGTCCGTGCGCTGGGAAAGGGTGTCCACCGTGGCCCGGGGAGGCTCTCCCCGGCCTGGCTAGGGTTCGGAAGCTGGGCCCGGACCCGGGGCTTGTGCTCTGTCCCAGTGTCCCAGGGTGCGGGAGCCCCCGTCCTGCAAGCCAGCCGAGGGTCCGTGCGCTGGGGAAGGGTGTCCACCGTGGCCCGGGGAGGCTCTACCCGGCCTGGCTAGGGTTCGGAAGCTGGGGCCGGACCAGGGGCTTGTGCTCCGTCCCAGTGTCCCAGGGTGCGGGAGCTCCCATCCTGTAAGCCAGCCGAGGGTCCGTGCGCTGGGGAAGGGTGTCCACCGTGGCCCGGGGAGGCTCTCCCCGGCTTGGCTAGGGTTCGGAAGCTGGGCCCGGGGCTTGTGCTCCGTCCCAGTGTCCCAGGGTGCGGGAGCCCCCGTCCTGTAAGCCAGCCAAGGGTCCGTGCGCTGGGGAAGGGTATCCACCGTGGCCCGGGGAGGCTCTACCCGGCCTGGATAGGATTCGGAAGCTGGGCCGGGACCTGGGGCTTGTGCTCTGTCCCAGTGTCCCTGGGTGCGGGAGTCCCCCGTCCTGCAAGCCAGCCGAGGGTCCGTGCGCTGGGGAAGGGTGTCCACCGTTGCCCGGCGAGGCTCTCCCCAGCCTGGCTAGGGTTCGGAGGCTGGGGCCGGACCAGGGGCTTGTGCTCCGTCCCAGTGTCCTAGGGTGCGGGAGCTCCCATCCTGTAAGCCAGCCGAGGGTCCGTGCGCTGGGGAAGGGTGTCCACCGTGGCCCGGAGAGGCTCTCCCCGGCTTGGCTAGGGTTCGGAAGCTGGGCCCGGACCCGGGGCTTGTGCTCCGTCCCAGTGTCCCAGGGTGCGGGAGCCCCCCATCCTGCAAGCCAGCCGAGGGTCCGTGCGCTGGGGAAGGGTGTCCACCGTGGCCCGAGGAGGCTCTCCCTGGCCTGGCTAGGGTTCGGAAGTTGGGCCCGGACCCGGGGCTTGTGCTCCGTCCCAGTGTCCCAGGGTGCGGGAGCCCCCGTCCTGTAAGCCAGCCAAGGGTCCGTGCGCTGGGGAAGGGTGTCCACCGTGGCCCGGGGAGGCTCTCCCCGGCCTGGCTAGGGCTCGGAAGCTGGGCCCGGACCCGGGGCTTGTGCTCCGTCCCAGTGTCCCAGGGTGCGGGAGCCCCCCATCCTGCAAGCCAGCCGAGGGTCCGTGCGCTGGGGAAGGGTGTCCACCGGGGCCCGGGTAGGCTCTCCCCAGCCTGGCTAGGGTACGGAGGCTGGGCCCGGACCCGGGGCTTGTGCTCCGTCCCAGTGTCCCAGGGTGCGGGAGCCCCCTGTCCTGCAAGCCAGCCGAGGGTCCGTGCGCTGGGGAAGGGTGTCCACCGGGGCCCGGGGAGGCTCTCCCCAGCCTGGCTAGGGTACGGAGGCTGGGCCCGGACCCGGGGCTTGTGCTCCGTCCCAGTGTCCCAGGGTGCGGGAGCCACTGTCCTGTAAGCCAGCCGAGGGTCTGTGCGCTGGGGAAGGGTGTCCACCGTGGCCCGTGGAGGCTCTACCCGGCCTGGCTAGGGTTCGGAAGCTAGGCCCGGACTCGGGGCTTGTGCTCCGTCCCAGTGTCCCAGGGTGCGGGAGTCACCCGTCCTGCAAGCCAGCCGAGGGTCCGTGCGCTGGGGAAGGGTGTCCACTGTGGCCTGTCGAGGCTCTCCTTGGCCTGGCTAGGGTTCGGAAGCTTGGCCCGGGGGTTGTGCTCCGTCCCAGTGTCCCAGGGTGTGGGAGCCCCCGTCCTGTAAGCCAGCCGAGGGTCCGTGCGCTGGGAAAGGGTGTCTACCGTGGCCCGGGGAGGCTCTCCCCGGCCTGGCTAGGTTTCGGAAGCTGGGCCCGGACCCGGGGCTTGTGCTCCGTCCCAGTGTCCCAGGGTGCGGGAGCCCCCCGTCCTGCAAGCCAGCCGAGGGTCCGTGCGCTGGGGAAGGGTATCCACCGTGGCCCGGCGAGGCTCTCCCCGGCCTGGCTAGGGTTCGGAAGCTGGGCCCGGGGCTTGTGCTCCGTCCCAGTGTCCCAGGGTGTGGGAGCCCCCGTCCTGCAAGCCAGCCCAGGGTCCGTGCGCTGGGGAAGGGTGTCCACCGTGGCCCGGGGAGGCTCTACCCGGCCTGGCTAGGGTTCAGAATCTGGCCCCGGACCCGGGGCTTGTGCTCCGTCCCAGTGTCCCAGGGTGCGGGAGCCCCCCGTCCTGCAAGCCAGCCGAGGGTCTGTGCGCTGGGGAAGGGTGTCCACCGTGGCCCGGGGAGGCTCTCCCCAGCCTGGCTAGGGTACGGAGGCTGGGCCCGGACCCGGGGCTTGTGCTCCGTCCCAGTGTCCCAGGGTGCGGGAGCCCCCGTCCTGTAAGCCAGCCGAGGGTCCGTGCGCTGGGAAAGGGTGTCCACCGTGGCCCGGGGAGGCTCTCCCCGGCCTGGCTAGGGTTCGGAAGCTGGGCCCGGACCCGGGGCTTGTGCTCTGTCCCAGTGTCCCAGGGTGCGGGAGCCCCCCGTCCTGCAAGCCAGTCGAGGGTCCGTGCGCTGGGGAAGGGTGTCAACCGTGGCCCGGGGAGGCTCTCCCCGGCCTGGCTAGGGTTCGGCAGCTGGGCCCGGACCCGGGGTTCGTGCTCCGTCCCAGTGTCCCAGGGTGCGGTAGCCCCCCGCCCTGCAAGTCAGCCGAGGGTCCGTGCGCTGGGGAAGGGTGTCCGCCGTGACCCGGGGAGGCTCTCCCCGGCCTGCTAGGGTTCGGAAGCTGGGTCCGGACCCGGGGCTTGTGCTCCGTCCCAGTGTCCCAGGGTGCGGGAGCCCCCGTCCTGTAAGCCAGCAAAGGGTCCGTGCACTGGGGAAAGGTGTCCACCGTGGCCCGGGGAGGCTCTACCCGGCCTGGCTAGGGTTCGGAAGCTGGGCCTGGACCCGGGGCTTGTGCTCCGTCCCAGTGTCCCAGGGTGCGGGAGCCCCCCCGTCCTGCAAGCCAGCCGAGGGTCCGTGCGCTGGGGAAGGGTGTCCACCATGGCCCGTGGAGGCTCTACCCGGCCTGGCTAGGGTTCGGAAGCTAGGCCCGGACTCGGGGCTTGTGCTCCGTCCCAGTGTCCCAGGGTGCGGGAGTCCCCCGTCCTGCAAGCCAGCCGAGGGTCCGTGCGCTGGGGAAGGGTGTCCACCGTGGCCCGTCGAGGCTCTCCCCGGCCTGGCTAGGGTTCGGAAGCTTGGCCCGGGGGTTGTGCTCCGTCCCAGTGTCCCAGGGTGTGGGAGCCCCCATCCTGTAAGCCAGCCGAGGGTCCGTGCGCTGGGAAAGGGTGTCTACCGTGGCCCGGGGAGGCTCTCCCCGGCCTGGCGCGGGTTCGGAAGCTGGGCCCGGACCCGGGGCTTGTGCTCCGTCCCAGTGTCCCAGGGTGCGGGAGCCCCCCGTCCTGCAAGCCAGCCGAGGGTCCGTGCGCTGGGGAAGGGTATCCACCGTGGCCCGGCGAGGCTCTCCCCGGCCTGGCTAGGGTTCGGAAGCTGGGCCCGGGGCTTGTGCTCCGTCCTAGTGTCCCAGGGTGTGGGAGCCCCCGTCCTGCAAGCCAGCCAAGGGTCCGTGCGCTGGGGAAGGGTGTCCACCGTGGCCCGGGGAGGCTCTACCCGGCCTGGCTAGGGTTCAGAAGCTGGGCACGGACCCGGGGCTTGTGCTCTGTCCCAGTGTCCCTGGGTGCGGGAGCCCCCCGTCCTGCAAGCCAGACGAGGGTCCGTGCGCTGGGGAAGGGTGTCCACCGTGGCCCGGCGAGGCTCTCCCCAGCCTGGCTAGGGTTCGGAGGCTAGGGCCGGACCAGGGGCTTGTGCTCCGTCCCAGTGTCCCAGGGTGCGGGAGCTCCCATCCTGTAAGCCAGCCGAGGGTCCGTGCGCTGGGGAAGGGTGTCCACCGTGGCCCGGGGAGGCTCTCCCCGGCTTGGCTAGGGTTCGGAAGCTGGGCCCTGGACTTGTGCTCCGTCCCAGTGTCCCAGGGTGCGGGAGCCCCCCGTCCTGCAAGCCAGCCGAGGGTCCGTGCGCTGGGGAAGGCTGTCCACTGTGGCCCGGGGAGGCTCTCCCTGGCCTGGCTAGGGTTCGGAAGTTGGGCCCGGACCCGGGGCTTGTGCTCCGTCCCAGTGTCCCAGGGTGCGGGAGCCCCCGTCCTGTAAGCCAGCCAAGGGTCCGTGCGCTGGGGAAGGGTATCCACCGTGGCCCGGCGAGGCTCTCCCCGGCCTGGCTAGGGTTCGGAAGCTGGGCCCGGTGCTTGTGCTCCGTCCCAGTGTCCCAGGGTGTGGGAGCCCCCATCCTGCAAGCCAGCCGAGGGTCCGTGCGCTGGGGAAGGGTGTCCACCGTGGCCAGGGGAGGCTCTACCCGGCCTGGCTAGGGTTCGGAAGCTAGGCCCGGACCCGGGGCTTGTGCTCTGTCCCAGTGTCCCTGGGTGCGGGAGCTCCCCGTCCTGCAAGCCAGCCGAGGGTCCGTGCGCTGGGGAAGGGTGTCCACCGTTGCCCGGCGAGGCTCTCCCCAGCCTGGCTAGGGTTCGGAGGCTGGGGCCGGACCAGGGGCTTGTGCTCCGTCCCAGTGTCCCAGGGTGCGGGAGCTCCCATCCTGTAAGCCAGCCGAGGGTCCGTGCGCTGGGGAAGGGTGTCCACGGTGGCCCGGAGAGGCTCTCCCCGGCTTGGCTAGGGTTCGGAAGCTGGGCCCGGACCCGGGGCTTGTGCTCCGTCCCAGTGTCCCAGGGTGCGGGAGCCCCCTGTCCTGCAAGTCAGCCGAGGGTCCGTGCGCTGGGGAAGGGTGTCCACCGTGGCCCGGGGAGGCTCTCCCTGGCCTGGCTAGGGTTCGGAAGTTGGGCCCGGACCCGGGGCTTGTGCCCCGTCCCAGTGTCCCAGGGTGCGGGAGCCCCCGTCCTGTAAGCCAGCCAAGGGTCCGTGCGCTGGGGAAGGGTGTCCACCGTGGCCCGGGGAGGCTCTCCCCGGCCTGGCTAGGGCTCGGAAGCTGAGCCCGGACCCGGGGCTTGTGCTCCGTCCCAGTGTCCCAGGGTGTGGGAGCCCCCCATCCTGCAAGCCAGCCGAGGGTCCGTGCGCTGGGGAAGGGTGTCCACCGGGGCCCGGGGAGGCTCTCCCCAGCCTGACTAGGGTACGGAGGCTGGGCCCGGACCCGGGGCTTGTGCTCCGTCCCAGTGTCCCAGGGTGCGAGAGCCCCCCGTCCTGCAAGCCAGCCGAGGGTCCGTGCGCTGGGGAAGGGTGTCCACCGGGGCCCGGGGAGGCTCTCCCCAGCCCGGCTAGGGTACGGAGGCTGGGCCCGGACCCGGGGCTTGTGCTCCGTCCCAGTGTCCCAGGGTGCGGGAGCCCCCCGTCCTGCAAGCCAGCCGAGGGTCCGTGCGCTGGGGAAGGGTGTCCACCGGGGCCCGGGGAGGCTCTCCCCAGCCTGGCTAGGGTACGGAGGCTGGGCCCGGACCCGGGGCTTGTGCTCCGTCCCAGTGTCTCAGGGTGCGGGAGCCACCGTCCTGTAAGCCAGCCGAGGGTCTGTGCGCTGGGGAAGGGTGTCCCCCGTGGCCCGGGGAGGCTCATCCCGGCCTGGCTATGGTTCGGAAGCTGGGCCCGGAACTGGGGCTTGTGCTCCGTCCGAGTGTCCCAGGGTGCGGGAGCCCCCCGTCCTGCAAGCCAGCCGATGGTCCGTGCGCTGGAGGCTCTCCCCGGCCTGGCTAGGGTTCGGAAGCTGGGCCCGGACCCGGGGCTTGTGCTCCGTCCCAGTGTCCCAGGGTGCGGGAGCCCCCCGCCCTGCAAGCCAGCCGAGGGTCCGTGCGCTGGGGAAGGGTGTCCACCGTGGCCCGGGGAGGCTCTCCCCGGCCAGGCTAGGGTTCGGAAGCTGGGTCCGGACCCGGGGCTTGTGCTCCGTCCCAGTGTCCCAGGGTGCGGGAGCCCCCGTCCTGTAAGCCAGCCAAGGGTCCGTGCGCTGGGGAAGGGTGTCCACCGTGGCCCGGGGAGGCTCTACCCGGCCTGGCTAGGGTTCGGAAGCTGGGCCCGGACCCGGGGCTTGTGCTCCGTCCCAGTGTCCCAGGGTGCGGGAGCCCCCCATCCAGCAAGCCAGCCGAGGCTCCGTGCGCTGGGGAAGGGTGTCCACCGTGGCCCGGCGAGGCTCTCCCCGGCCTGGCTAGGGTTCGGAAGCTTGGCCAGGGGCTTGTGCTCCGTCCCAGTGTCCCAGGGTGTGGGAGCCCCCGTCCTGTAAGCCAGCCGAGGGTCCGTGCGCTGGGAAAGGGTGTCCACCGTGGCCCGGGGAGGCTCTCCCCGGCCTGGCTAGGGTTCGGAAGGTGGGCCCGGACCCGGGGCTTGTGCTCCGTCCCAGTGTCCCAGGGTGCGGGAGCCCCCCGTCCTGCAAGCCAGCCGAGGGTCCGTGCGCTGGGTAAGGGTGTCCACCGTGGCCCCGCGAGGCTCTCCCCGGCCTGGCTAGGGTTCGGAAGCTGGGCCCGCGGCTTGTGCTCCGTCTCAGTGTCCCAGGGTGTGGGAGCCCCCGTCCTGCAAGCCAGCCGAGAGTCCGTGCGCTGGGGAAGGGTGTCCACCGTGGCCCGGGGAGGCTCTACCCGGCCTGGCTAGGGTTCGGAAGCTGGGCCCGGACCCGGGGCTTGTGCTCCGTCCCAGTGTCCCAGGGTGCGGGAGCCCCCCATCCTGCAAGCCAGCCGAGGGTCCGTGCGCTGGGGAAGGGTGTCCACCGGGGCCCGGGTAGGCTCTCCCCAGCCTGGCTAGGGTACGGAGGCTGGGCCCGGACCCGGGGCTTGTGCTCCGTCCCAGTGTCCCAGGGTGCGGGAGCCCCCTGTCCTGCAAGCCAGCCGAGGGTCCGTGCGCTGGGGAAGGGTGTCCACCGGGGCCCGGGGAGGCTCTCCCCAGCCTGGCTAGGGTACGGAGGCTGGGCCCGGACCCGGGGCTTGTGCTCCGTCCCAGTGTCCCAGGGTGCGGGAGCCACTGTCCTGTAAGCCAGCCGAGGGTCTGTGCGCTGGGGAAGGGTGTCCACCGTGGCCCGTGGAGGCTCTACCCGGCCTGGCTAGGGTTCGGAAGCTAGGCCCGGACTCGGGGCTTGTGCTCCGTCCCAGTGTCCCAGGGTGCGGGAGTCACCCGTCCTGCAAGCCAGCCGAGGGTCCGTGCGCTGGGGAAGGGTGTCCACCGTGGCCTGTCGAGGCTCTCCTTGGCCTGGCTAGGGTTCGGAAGCTTGGCCCGGGGGTTGTGCTCCGTCCCAGTGTCCCAGGGTGTGGGAGCCCCCGTCCTGTAAGCCAGCCGAGGGTCCGTGCGCTGGGAAAGGGTGTCCACCGTGGCCCGGGGAGGCTCTCCCCGGCCTGGCTAGGGTTCGGAAGCTGGGCCCGGACCCGGGGCTTGTGCTCTGTCCCAGTGTCCCAGGGTGCGGGAGCCCCCGTCCTGCAAGCCAGCCGAGGGTCCGTGCGCTGGGGAAGGGTGTCCACCGTGGCCCGGGGAGGCTCTACCCGGCCTGGCTAGGGTTCGGAAGCTGGGGCCGGACCAGGGGCTTGTGCTCCGTCCCAGTGTCCCAGGGTGCGGGAGCTCCCATCCTGTAAGCCAGCCGAGGGTCCGTGCGCTGGGGAAGGGTGTCCACCGTGGCCCGGGGAGGCTCTCCCCGGCTTGGCTAGGGTTCGGAAGCTGGGCCCGGGGCTTGTGCTCCGTCCCAGTGTCCCAGGGTGCGGGAGCCCCCGTCCTGTAAGCCAGCCAAGGGTCCGTGCGCTGGGGAAGGGTATCCACCGTGGCCCGGGGAGGCTCTACCCGGCCTGGATAGGATTCGGAAGCTGGGCCGGGACCTGGGGCTTGTGCTCTGTCCCAGTGTCCCTGGGTGCGGGAGTCCCCCGTCCTGCAAGCCAGCCGAGGGTCCGTGCGCTGGGGAAGGGTGTCCACCGTTGCCCGGCGAGGCTCTCCCCAGCCTGGCTAGGGTTCGGAGGCTGGGGCCGGACCAGGGGCTTGTGCTCCGTCCCAGTGTCCTAGGGTGCGGGAGCTCCCATCCTGTAAGCCAGCCGAGGGTCCGTGCGCTGGGGAAGGGTGTCCACCGTGGCCCGGAGAGGCTCTCCCCGGCTTGGCTAGGGTTCGGAAGCTGGGCCCGGACCCGGGGCTTGTGCTCCGTCCCAGTGTCCCAGGGTGCGGGAGCCCCCCATCCTGCAAGCCAGCCGAGGGTCCGTGCGCTGGGGAAGGGTGTCCACCGTGGCCCGAGGAGGCTCTCCCTGGCCTGGCTAGGGTTCGGAAGTTGGGCCCGGACCCGGGGCTTGTGCTCCGTCCCAGTGTCCCAGGGTGCGGGAGCCCCCGTCCTGTAAGCCAGCCAAGGGTCCGTGCGCTGGGGAAGGGTGTCCACCGTGGCCCGGGGAGGCTCTCCCCGGCCTGGCTAGGGCTCGGAAGCTGGGCCCGGACCCGGGGCTTGTGCTCCGTCCCAGTGTCCCAGGGTGCGGGAGCCCCCCATCCTGCAAGCCAGCCGAGGGTCCGTGCGCTGGGGAAGGGTGTCCACCGGGGCCCGGGTAGGCTCTCCCCAGCCTGGCTAGGGTACGGAGGCTGGGCCCGGACCCGGGGCTTGTGCTCCGTCCCAGTGTCCCAGGGTGCGGGAGCCCCCTGTCCTGCAAGCCAGCCGAGGGTCCGTGCGCTGGGGAAGGGTGTCCACCGGGGCCCGGGGAGGCTCTCCCCAGCCTGGCTAGGGTACGGAGGCTGGGCCCGGACCCGGGGCTTGTGCTCCGTCCCAGTGTCCCAGGGTGCGGGAGCCACTGTCCTGTAAGCCAGCCGAGGGTCTGTGCGCTGGGGAAGGGTGTCCACCGTGGCCCGTGGAGGCTCTACCCGGCCTGGCTAGGGTTCGGAAGCTAGGCCCGGACTCGGGGCTTGTGCTCCGTCCCAGTGTCCCAGGGTGCGGGAGTCACCCGTCCTGCAAGCCAGCCGAGGGTCCGTGCGCTGGGGAAGGGTGTCCACTGTGGCCTGTCGAGGCTCTCCTTGGCCTGGCTAGGGTTCGGAAGCTTGGCCCGGGGGTTGTGCTCCGTCCCAGTGTCCCAGGGTGTGGGAGCCCCCGTCCTGTAAGCCAGCCGAGGGTCCGTGCGCTGGGAAAGGGTGTCTACCGTGGCCCGGGGAGGCTCTCCCCGGCCTGGCTAGGTTTCGGAAGCTGGGCCCGGACCCGGGGCTTGTGCTCCGTCCCAGTGTCCCAGGGTGCGGGAGCCCCCCGTCCTGCAAGCCAGCCGAGGGTCCGTGCGCTGGGGAAGGGTATCCACCGTGGCCCGGCGAGGCTCTCCCCGGCCTGGCTAGGGTTCGGAAGCTGGGCCCGGGGCTTGTGCTCCGTCCCAGTGTCCCAGGGTGTGGGAGCCCCCGTCCTGCAAGCCAGCCCAGGGTCCGTGCGCTGGGGAAGGGTGTCCACCGTGGCCCGGGGAGGCTCTACCCGGCCTGGCTAGGGTTCAGAATCTGGCCCCGGACCCGGGGCTTGTGCTCCGTCCCAGTGTCCCAGGGTGCGGGAGCCCCCCGTCCTGCAAGCCAGCCGAGGGTCTGTGCGCTGGGGAAGGGTGTCCACCGTGGCCCGGGGAGGCTCTCCCCAGCCTGGCTAGGGTACGGAGGCTGGGCCCGGACCCGGGGCTTGTGCTCCGTCCCAGTGTCCCAGGGTGCGGGAGCCCCCGTCCTGTAAGCCAGCCGAGGGTCCGTGCGCTGGGAAAGGGTGTCCACCGTGGCCCGGGGAGGCTCTCCCCGGCCTGGCTAGGGTTCGGAAGCTGGGCCCGGACCCGGGGCTTGTGCTCTGTCCCAGTGTCCCAGGGTGCGGGAGCCCCCCGTCCTGCAAGCCAGTCGAGGGTCCGTGCGCTGGGGAAGGGTGTCAACCGTGGCCCGGGGAGGCTCTCCCCGGCCTGGCTAGGGTTCGGCAGCTGGGCCCGGACCCGGGGTTCGTGCTCCGTCCCAGTGTCCCAGGGTGCGGTAGCCCCCCGCCCTGCAAGTCAGCCGAGGGTCCGTGCGCTGGGGAAGGGTGTCCGCCGTGACCCGGGGAGGCTCTCCCCGGCCTGCTAGGGTTCGGAAGCTGGGTCCGGACCCGGGGCTTGTGCTCCGTCCCAGTGTCCCAGGGTGCGGGAGCCCCCGTCCTGTAAGCCAGCAAAGGGTCCGTGCACTGGGGAAAGGTGTCCACCGTGGCCCGGGGAGGCTCTACCCGGCCTGGCTAGGGTTCGGAAGCTGGGCCTGGACCCGGGGCTTGTGCTCCGTCCCAGTGTCCCAGGGTGCGGGAGCCCCCCCGTCCTGCAAGCCAGCCGAGGGTCCGTGCGCTGGGGAAGGGTGTCCACCATGGCCCGTGGAGGCTCTACCCGGCCTGGCTAGGGTTCGGAAGCTAGGCCCGGACTCGGGGCTTGTGCTCCGTCCCAGTGTCCCAGGGTGCGGGAGTCCCCCGTCCTGCAAGCCAGCCGAGGGTCCGTGCGCTGGGGAAGGGTGTCCACCGTGGCCCGTCGAGGCTCTCCCCGGCCTGGCTAGGGTTCGGAAGCTTGGCCCGGGGGTTGTGCTCCGTCCCAGTGTCCCAGGGTGTGGGAGCCCCCATCCTGTAAGCCAGCCGAGGGTCCGTGCGCTGGGAAAGGGTGTCTACCGTGGCCCGGGGAGGCTCTCCCCGGCCTGGCGCGGGTTCGGAAGCTGGGCCCGGACCCGGGGCTTGTGCTCCGTCCCAGTGTCCCAGGGTGCGGGAGCCCCCCGTCCTGCAAGCCAGCCGAGGGTCCGTGCGCTGGGGAAGGGTATCCACCGTGGCCCGGCGAGGCTCTCCCCGGCCTGGCTAGGGTTCGGAAGCTGGGCCCGGGGCTTGTGCTCCGTCCTAGTGTCCCAGGGTGTGGGAGCCCCCGTCCTGCAAGCCAGCCAAGGGTCCGTGCGCTGGGGAAGGGTGTCCACCGTGGCCCGGGGAGGCTCTACCCGGCCTGGCTAGGGTTCAGAAGCTGGGCACGGACCCGGGGCTTGTGCTCTGTCCCAGTGTCCCTGGGTGCGGGAGCCCCCCGTCCTGCAAGCCAGACGAGGGTCCGTGCGCTGGGGAAGGGTGTCCACCGTGGCCCGGCGAGGCTCTCCCCAGCCTGGCTAGGGTTCGGAGGCTAGGGCCGGACCAGGGGCTTGTGCTCCGTCCCAGTGTCCCAGGGTGCGGGAGCTCCCATCCTGTAAGCCAGCCGAGGGTCCGTGCGCTGGGGAAGGGTGTCCACCGTGGCCCGGGGAGGCTCTCCCCGGCTTGGCTAGGGTTCGGAAGCTGGGCCCTGGACTTGTGCTCCGTCCCAGTGTCCCAGGGTGCGGGAGCCCCCCGTCCTGCAAGCCAGCCGAGGGTCCGTGCGCTGGGGAAGGCTGTCCACTGTGGCCCGGGGAGGCTCTCCCTGGCCTGGCTAGGGTTCGGAAGTTGGGCCCGGACCCGGGGCTTGTGCTCCGTCCCAGTGTCCCAGGGTGCGGGAGCCCCCGTCCTGTAAGCCAGCCAAGGGTCCGTGCGCTGGGGAAGGGTATCCACCGTGGCCCGGCGAGGCTCTCCCCGGCCTGGCTAGGGTTCGGAAGCTGGGCCCGGTGCTTGTGCTCCGTCCCAGTGTCCCAGGGTGTGGGAGCCCCCATCCTGCAAGCCAGCCGAGGGTCCGTGCGCTGGGGAAGGGTGTCCACCGTGGCCAGGGGAGGCTCTACCCGGCCTGGCTAGGGTTCGGAAGCTAGGCCCGGACCCGGGGCTTGTGCTCTGTCCCAGTGTCCCTGGGTGCGGGAGCTCCCCGTCCTGCAAGCCAGCCGAGGGTCCGTGCGCTGGGGAAGGGTGTCCACCGTTGCCCGGCGAGGCTCTCCCCAGCCTGGCTAGGGTTCGGAGGCTGGGGCCGGACCAGGGGCTTGTGCTCCGTCCCAGTGTCCCAGGGTGCGGGAGCTCCCATCCTGTAAGCCAGCCGAGGGTCCGTGCGCTGGGGAAGGGTGTCCACGGTGGCCCGGAGAGGCTCTCCCCGGCTTGGCTAGGGTTCGGAAGCTGGGCCCGGACCCGGGGCTTGTGCTCCGTCCCAGTGTCCCAGGGTGCGGGAGCCCCCTGTCCTGCAAGTCAGCCGAGGGTCCGTGCGCTGGGGAAGGGTGTCCACCGTGGCCCGGGGAGGCTCTCCCTGGCCTGGCTAGGGTTCGGAAGTTGGGCCCGGACCCGGGGCTTGTGCCCCGTCCCAGTGTCCCAGGGTGCGGGAGCCCCCGTCCTGTAAGCCAGCCAAGGGTCCGTGCGCTGGGGAAGGGTGTCCACCGTGGCCCGGGGAGGCTCTCCCCGGCCTGGCTAGGGCTCGGAAGCTGAGCCCGGACCCGGGGCTTGTGCTCCGTCCCAGTGTCCCAGGGTGTGGGAGCCCCCCATCCTGCAAGCCAGCCGAGGGTCCGTGCGCTGGGGAAGGGTGTCCACCGGGGCCCGGGGAGGCTCTCCCCAGCCTGACTAGGGTACGGAGGCTGGGCCCGGACCCGGGGCTTGTGCTCCGTCCCAGTGTCCCAGGGTGCGAGAGCCCCCCGTCCTGCAAGCCAGCCGAGGGTCCGTGCGCTGGGGAAGGGTGTCCACCGGGGCCCGGGGAGGCTCTCCCCAGCCCGGCTAGGGTACGGAGGCTGGGCCCGGACCCGGGGCTTGTGCTCCGTCCCAGTGTCCCAGGGTGCGGGAGCCCCCCGTCCTGCAAGCCAGCCGAGGGTCCGTGCGCTGGGGAAGGGTGTCCACCGGGGCCCGGGGAGGCTCTCCCCAGCCTGGCTAGGGTACGGAGGCTGGGCCCGGACCCGGGGCTTGTGCTCCGTCCCAGTGTCTCAGGGTGCGGGAGCCACCGTCCTGTAAGCCAGCCGAGGGTCTGTGCGCTGGGGAAGGGTGTCCCCCGTGGCCCGGGGAGGCTCATCCCGGCCTGGCTATGGTTCGGAAGCTGGGCCCGGAACTGGGGCTTGTGCTCCGTCCGAGTGTCCCAGGGTGCGGGAGCCCCCCGTCCTGCAAGCCAGCCGATGGTCCGTGCGCTGGAGGCTCTCCCCGGCCTGGCTAGGGTTCGGAAGCTGGGCCCGGACCCGGGGCTTGTGCTCCGTCCCAGTGTCCCAGGGTGCGGGAGCCCCCCGCCCTGCAAGCCAGCCGAGGGTCCGTGCGCTGGGGAAGGGTGTCCACCGTGGCCCGGGGAGGCTCTCCCCGGCCAGGCTAGGGTTCGGAAGCTGGGTCCGGACCCGGGGCTTGTGCTCCGTCCCAGTGTCCCAGGGTGCGGGAGCCCCCGTCCTGTAAGCCAGCCAAGGGTCCGTGCGCTGGGGAAGGGTGTCCACCGTGGCCCGGGGAGGCTCTACCCGGCCTGGCTAGGGTTCGGAAGCTGGGCCCGGACCCGGGGCTTGTGCTCCGTCCCAGTGTCCCAGGGTGCGGGAGCCCCCCATCCAGCAAGCCAGCCGAGGCTCCGTGCGCTGGGGAAGGGTGTCCACCGTGGCCCGGCGAGGCTCTCCCCGGCCTGGCTAGGGTTCGGAAGCTTGGCCAGGGGCTTGTGCTCCGTCCCAGTGTCCCAGGGTGTGGGAGCCCCCGTCCTGTAAGCCAGCCGAGGGTCCGTGCGCTGGGAAAGGGTGTCCACCGTGGCCCGGGGAGGCTCTCCCCGGCCTGGCTAGGGTTCGGAAGGTGGGCCCGGACCCGGGGCTTGTGCTCCGTCCCAGTGTCCCAGGGTGCGGGAGCCCCCCGTCCTGCAAGCCAGCCGAGGGTCCGTGCGCTGGGTAAGGGTGTCCACCGTGGCCCCGCGAGGCTCTCCCCGGCCTGGCTAGGGTTCGGAAGCTGGGCCCGCGGCTTGTGCTCCGTCTCAGTGTCCCAGGGTGTGGGAGCCCCCGTCCTGCAAGCCAGCCGAGAGTCCGTGCGCTGGGGAAGGGTGTCCACCGTGGCCCGGGGAGGCTCTACCCGGCCTGGCTAGGGTTCGGAAGCTGGGCCCGGACCCGGGGCTTGTGCTCCGTCCCAGTGTCCCAGGGTGCGGGAGCCCCCCGTCCTGCAAGCCATCCGAGGGTCCGTGCGCTGGGGAAGGGTGTCCACCGTAGCCCGGCGAGGCTCTCCCCGGCCTGGCTAGGGTTCGGAAGCTGGGCCCAGGGCTTGTGCTCCGTCCCAGTGTCCCAGGGTGTGGGAGCCCCCGTCCTGTAAGCCAGCCGAGGGTCCATGCGCTGGGAAAGGGTGTCCACCGTGGCCCAGGGAGGCTCTCCCCGGCCTGGCTAGGGTTCGGAAGCTGGACCCGGACCCGGGGCTTGTGCTCTGTCCCAGTGTCCCAGGGTTCGGGAGCCCCTGTCCTGTAAGCCAGCCGAGGGTCCGTGCGCTGGGGAAGGGTGTCCACCGTGGCCCGGGGAGGCTCTCCCCGGCCTGGCTAGGGTTCGGAAGCTGGGCCCGGGGCTTGTGCTCTGTCCCAGTGTCCCAGGGTGTGGGAGCCCCCGTCCTGTAAGCCAGCCGAGGGTCTGTGCGCTGGGAAAGGGTGTCCACCGTGGCCCGGGGAGGCTCTCCCCGGTCTGGCTAGGGTTCGGAAGCTGGGCCCGGACCCGGGGCTTGTGCTCCGTCCCAGTGTCCCATTGTGCGGGAGCCCCCCGTCCTGCAAGCCAGCCGATGGTCCGTGCGCTGGGGAAGGGTGTCCACCGTGGCCCGGCGAGGCTGTCCCCGGCCTGGCTAGGGTTCAGAAGCTGGGCCCGCGGCTTGTGCTCCGTCCCAGTGTCCCAGGGTGTGGGAGCCCCCGTCTTGCAAGCCAGCCGAGGGTCCGTGCGCTGGGGAAGGGTGTCCACCGTGGCCCGGGGAGGCTCTACCCGGCCTGGCTAGGGTTCGGAAGCTGGGCCCGGACCCGGGGCTTGTGCTCCGTCCCAGTGTCCCAGGGTGCGGGAGCCCCCCGTCCTGCAAGCCAGCCGAGGGTCCGTGTGCTAGGGAAGGGTGTCCACCGTGGCCCGGCGAGGCTCTCCCCGGCCTGGCTAGGGTTCGGAAGCTGGGCCCAGGGCTTGTGCTCCGTCCCAGTGTCCCAGGGTGTGGGAGCCCCCGTCCTGTAAGCCAGCCGAGGGTCCGTGCGCTGGGAAAGGGTGTCCACCGTGGCCCGGGGAGGCTCTCCCCGGCCTGGCTAGGGTTCGGAAGCTGGGCCCGGACCCGGGGCTTGTGCTCTGTCCCAGTGTCCCAGGGTTCGGGAGCCCCCGTCCTGTAAGCCAGCCGAGGGTCCGTGCGCTGGGGAAGGGTGTCCACCGTGGCCCGGGGAGACTCTCCCTGGCCTGGCTAGGGTTCGGAAACTGGGCCCGGACCTGGGGCTTGTGCTCCGTCCCAGTGTCCCAGGGTGCGGGAGGCCCCCGCCATGCAAGCCAGCCGAGGGTCCGTGTGCTGCGGAAGGGTGTCCACCGTGGCCCGGGGAGGCTCTCCCCGGCCTGGCTAGGGTTCAGAAGCTGGGCCCGGACCTGGGGCTTGTGCTCCGTCCCAGTGTCCCAGGGTGCGGGAGCCCCCCGTCCTGCAAGCCAGCCGAGGGTCCGTTCGCTGGGGAAGGGTGTCCACTGGGGCCCGGGAAGGCTCTCCCCAGCCTGGCTAGGGTACGGAGGCTGGGCCCGGACCCGGGGCTTGTGCTCCGTCCCAGTGTCCCAGGGTGCGGGAGCCCCCATCCTGTAAGCCAGCCGAGGGTCCGTGCGCTGGGGAAGGGTGTCCACGTGGCCCGGGGAGGCTCTCCCCAGCCTGGCTAGGGTTCGGAAGCTGGGCCCAGACCCGGGGCTTGTGCTCCGTCCCAGTGTCCCAGGATGCGGGAGCCCCCCGTCCTGCAAGCCAGCCGAGGGTCCGTGCACTGGGGAAGAGTGTCCACCGTGGCCCGGCGAGGCTCTCCCCGGCCTGGCTAGGGTTCGGAAGCTGCGCCCGGACCCGGGGCTTGTGCTCCGTCCCAGTGTCCCAGGGTGCGGGAGACCCCCGCCCTGCAAGCCAGCCGAGGGTCCGTGCGCTGGGGAAGGGTGTCCACCGTGGCCCGGGGAGGCTCTCCCCGGCCTGGCTAGGGTTCGGAAGCTGGGTCCGGACCCGGGGCTTGTGCTCCGTCCCAGTGTCCCAGGGTGCGGGAGCCCCCGTCCTGTAAGTCAGCCAAGCGTCCGTGCGCTGGGGAAGGGTGTCCACCGTGGCCCGGGGAGGCTCTACCCGGCCTGGCTAGGGTTTGGAAGCTGGGCCTGGACCCGGGGCTTGTGCTCCGTCCCAGTGTCCCAGGGTGCGGGAGCCCCCCGTCCTGCAAGCCAGCCGAGGGTATGTGCGCTGGGGAAGGGTGTCCACCAGGGCCCGGGGAGGCTCTCCTCAGCCTGGCTAGGGTTCGGAGGCTGGGCCTGGTCCAGGGCCTTGTGCTCCGTCCCAGTGTCCCAGGGTGCGGGAGCCCCCCGTCCTGCAAGCCAGCCGAGGGTCCGTGTGCTGGGGAAGGGTGTCCACCGTGGCCCGGCGAGGCTCTCCCCGGCCTGGCTAGGGTTCGGAAGCTGGGCCCAGGGCTTGTGCTCCGTCCCAGTGTCCCAGGGTGTGGGAGCCCCCGTCCTGTAAGCCAGCCGAGGGTCCGTGCGCTGGGGAAGGGTGTCCACCGTGGCCCGGGGAGACTCTCCCTGGCCTGGCTAGGGTTCGGAAACTGGGCCCGGACCTGGGGCTTGTGCTCCGTCCCAGTGTCCCAGGGTGCGGGAGGCCCCCGCCATGCAAGCCAGCCGAGGGTCCGTGTGCTGCGGAAGGGTGTCCACCGTGGCCGGGGGAGGCTCTCCCCGGCCTGGCTAGGGTTCAGAAGCTGGGCCCGGACCTGGGGCTTGTGCTCCGTCCCAGTGTCCCAGGGTGCGGGAGCCCCCCGTCCTGCAAGCCAGCCGAGGGTCCGTTCGCTGGGGAAGGGTGTCCACTGGGGCCCGGGAAGGCTCTCCCCAGCCTGGCTAGGGTACGGAGGCTGGGCCCGGACCCGGGGCTTGTGCTCCGTCCCAGTGTCCCAGGGTGCGGGAGCCCCCATCCTGTAAGCCAGCCGAGGGTCCGTGCGCTGGGGAAGGGTGTCCACGTGGCCCGGGGAGGCTCTCCCCAGCCTGGCTAGGGTTCGGAAGCTGGGCCCAGACCCGGGGCTTGTGCTCCGTCCCAGTGTCCCAGGGTGCGGGAGCCCCCCGTCCTGCAAGCCAGCCGAGGGTCCGTGCACTGGGGAAGAGTGTCCACCGTGGCCCGGCGAGGCTCTCCCCGGCCTGGCTAGGGTTCGGAAGCTGCGCCCGGACCCGGGGCTTGTGCTCCGTCCCAGTGTCCCAGGGTGCGGGAGACCCCCGCCCTGCAAGCCAGCCGAGGGTCCGTGCGCTGGGGAAGGGTGTCCACCGTGGCCCGGGGAGGCTCTCCCTGGCCTGGCTAGGGTTCGGAAGCTGGGTCCGGACCCGGGGCTTGTGCTCCGTCCCAGTGTCCCAGGGTGCGGGAGCCCCCGTCCTGTAAGTCAGCCAAGCGTCCGTGCGCTGGGGAAGGGTGTCCACCGTGGCCCGGGGAGGCTCTACCCGGCCTGGCTAGGGTTTGGAAGCTGGGCCTGGACCCGGGGCTTGTGCTCCGTCCCAGTGTCCCAGGGTGCGGGAGCCCCCCGTCCTGCAAGCCAGCCGAGGGTATGTGCGCTGGGGAAGGGTGTCCACCAGGGCCCGGGGAGGCTCTCCTCAGCCTGGCTAGGGTTCGGAGGCTGGGCCTGGTCCAGGGCCTTGTGCTCCGTCCCAGTGTCCCAGGGTGCGGGAGCTCCCATCCTGTAAGCCAGCCGAGGGTCCGTGCGCTGGGGAAGGGTGTCCACCGTGGCCCGGGGAGGCTCTCCCCGGCCTGGCTAGGGTTCGGAAGCTGGGCCCGGACCTGGGGCTTGTGCTCCATCCCAGGGTGCGGGAGCCCCCTGTCCTGCAAGCCAGCCGAGGGTTCGTGCGCTGGGGAAGGGTGTCCACCGTGGCCCGGGGAGGCTCTACCCGGCCTGGCTAGGGTTCGGAAGCTAGGCCCGGACCCGGGGCATGTGCTCCGTCCCAGTGTCCAAGGGTGCGGGAGCCCCCCGTCCTGCAAGCCAGCCGAGGGTCCGTGCGCTGGGGAAGGGTGTCCACCGTGGCCCGGCGAGGCTCTCCCCGGCCTGGCTAGGGTTCGGAAGCTTAGCCCGGGGCTTGTGCTCCGTCCCAGTGTCCCAGGCTGCGGGAGCCCCCCGTCCTGCAAGCCAGCCGAGGGTCCGTGCGCTGGGGAAGGGTGTCCACCGTGGCCCGGCGAGGCTCTCCCCGGCCTGGCTAGGGTTCGGAAGCTGGGCCCGGACCCGGGGCTTGTGCTCCGTCCCAGTGTCCCAGGGTGCGGGAGCCCCCCGTCCTGCAAGCCAGCCGAGGGTCCGTGCGCTGGGGAAGGGTGTCCACCGGGGCCCGGGGAGGCTCTCTCCAGCCTGGCTAGGGTTTGGAGGCTGGGCCCGGACCAGGGGCTTGTGCTCCGTCCCAGTGTCCCAGGGTGCGGGAGCTCCCATCCTGTAAGCCAGCCGAGGGTCCGTGCGCTGGGGAAGGGTGTCCACCGTGGCCCGGGGAGGCTCTCCCCAGCTTGGCTAGGGTTCGGAAGCTGGGCCCGGACCCGGGGCTTGTGCTCTGTCCCAGTGTCCCAGGGTGCGGGAGCCCCCCGTCCTGCAAGCCAGCCGAGGTTCCGTGCGCTGGGGATGGGTGTCCACCGTGGCCCAGGGAGGCTCTCCCCTACCTGGCTAGGGTTCGGAAGCTGGGCCCGGACCGGGGGCTTGTGCTCCGTCCCAGTGTCCCAGGGTGTGGGGCCCCCCGCCATGCAAGCCAGCCGAGGGTCCGTGCGCTGGGGAAGGGTGTCCACCGTGGCCCGGGGAGGCTCTCCCCGGCCTGGCTAGGGTTCGGAAGCCGGGCCCGGACCCGGGGCTTGTGCTCCGTCCCAGTGTCCCAGGGTGCGGGAGCCCCCCGTCCTGCAAGACAGCCGAGGGTCCGTGCACTGGGGAAGGGTGTCCACCAGGGCCCGGGGAGGCTCTCTCCAGCCTGGCTAGGGTACGGAGGCTGGGCCCGGACCCGGGGCTTGTGCTCCGTCCCAGTGTCCCAGGGTGCGGGAGCCCCAGTCCTGTAATCCAGCCGAGGGTCCGTGCGCTGGGGAAGGGTGTCCACCGTGGCTAGGGGAGGCTCTCCCCGGCCTGGCTAGGGTTCGGAAGCTGGGCCCTGACCCGGGGCTTGTGCTCCGTCCCAGTGTCCCAGGGTGCGGGAGCCCCCCGTTCTGCAAGCCAGCCGAGGGTCCGTGCGCTGGGGAAGGGTGTCCACCGTGGCCCGGGGAGGCTCTCCCCAGCCTGGCTAGGGTACAGAGGCTGGGCCCGGACCCGGGGCTTGTGCTCTGTCCCAGTGTCCCAGGGTGCGGGAGCCCCCGTCCTGTAAGCCAGCCGAGGGTCCGTGCGCTGGGGAAGGTTGTCCACCGTGGCCCGGGGAGGCTCCCCCCGGCCTGGCTAGGGTTCGGAAGCTGGGCCCGGACCCGGGGCTTGTGCTCTGTCCCAGTGTCCCAGGGTGCTGGAGCCCCCCGTCCTGCAAGCCAGTCGAGGGTCCATGCGCTGGGGAAGGGTGTCAACCGTGGCCCGGGGAGGCTCTCCCCGGCCTGGCTAGGGTTCGGCAGCTGGGCCCGGACCCGGGGCTCGTGCTCTGTCCCAGTGTCCCAGGGTGCGGGAGCCCCCTGCCCTGCATGTCAGCAGAGGGTCCGTGCACTGGGGAAGGGTGTCCGCCGTGACCCGGGGAGGCTCTCCCCGGCCTGGCTAGGGTTCGGAAGCTGGGTCCGGACCCGGGGCTTGTGCGCTGTCCCAGTGTCCCAGGGTGCGGGAGCCCCCGACCTGTAATCCAGCCAATGGTCCGTGCACTGGGGAAGGGTGTCCACCGTGGCCCGGGGAGGCTCTACCCGGCCTGGCTAGGGTTCGGAAGCTGGGCCTGGACCCAGGGCTTGTGCTCCGTCCCAGTGTCCCAGGGTGCGGGAGCCCCCCGTCCTGCAAGCCAGCCGAGGGTCCGTGCGCTGTGGAAGGGTGTCCACCGTGGCCCGTGGAGGCTCTACCCGGCCTGGCTAGGGTTCAGAAGCTAGGCCCTGACTCGGGGCTTGTGCTCCGTCCCAGTGTCCCAGGGTGCGGAAGTCACCCGTCCTGCAAGCCAGCCGAGGGTCCGTGCGCTGGGGAAGGGTGTCCACCGTGGCCCGTCGAGGCTCTCCCCGGCCTGGCTAGGGTTCGGAAGCTTGGCCCGGGGGTTGTGCTCCGTCCCAGTGTCCCAGGGTGTGGGAGCTCCCGTCCTGTAAGCCAGCCGAGGGTCCGTGCGCTGGGAAAGGGTGTCTACCGTGGCCCGGGGAGGCTCTCCCCGGCCTGGCTAGGTTTCGGAAGCTGGGCCCGGACCCGGGGCTTGTGCTCCGTCCCAGTGTCCCAAGGTGCGGGAGCCCCCCGTCCTGCAAGCCAGCCGAGGGTCCGTGCACTGGGGAAGAGTGTCCACCGTGGCCCGGCGAGGCTCTCCCCGGCCTGGCTAGGGTTCGGAAGCTGCGCCCGGACCCGGGGCTTGTGCTCCGTCCCAGTGTCCCAGGGTGCGGGAGACCCCCGCCCTGCAAGCCAGCCGAGGGTCCGTGCGCTGGGGAAGGGTGTCCACCGTGGCCCGGGGAGGCTCTCCCCGGCCTGGCTAGGGTTCGGAAGCTGGGTCCGGACCCGGGGCTTGTGCTCCGTCCCAGTGTCCCAGGGTGCGGGAGCCCCCGTCCTGTAAGTCAGCCAAGCGTCCGTGCGCTGGGGAAGGGTGTCCACCGTGGCCCGGGGAGGCTCTACCCGGCCTGGCTAGGGTTTGGAAGCTGGGCCTGGACCCGGGGCTTGTGCTCCGTCCCAGTGTCCCAGGGTGTGGGAGCCCCCCGTCCTGCAAGCCAGCCGAGGGTATGTGCGCTGGGGAAGGGTGTCCACCGTGGCCCGGGGAGGCTCTCCTCAGCCTGGCTAGGGTTCGGAGGCTGGGCCTGGTCCAGGGCCTTGTGCTCCGTCCCAGTGTCCCAGGGTGCGGGAGCCCCCCGTCCTGCAAGCCAGCCGAGGGTCCGTGTGCTAGGGAAGGGTGTCCACCGTGGCCCGGCGAGGCTCTCCCCGGCCTGGCTAGGGTTCGGAAGCTGGGCCCAGGGCTTGTGCTCCGTCCCAGTGTCCCAGGGTGTGGGAGCCCCCGTCCTGTAAGCCAGCCGAGGGTCCGTGCGCTGGGAAAGGGTGTCCACCGTGGCCCGGGGAGGCTCTCCCCGGCCTGGCTAGGGTTCGGAAGCTGGGCCCGGACCCGGGGCTTGTGCTCTGTCCCAGTGTCCCAGGGTTCGGGAGCCCCCGTCCTGTAAGCCAGCCGAGGGTCCGTGCGCTGGGGAAGGGTGTCCACCGTGGCCCGGGGAGACTCTCCCTGGCCTGGCTAGGGTTCGGAAACTGGGCCCGGACCTGGGGCTTGTGCTCCGTCCCAGTGTCCCAGGGTGCGGGAGGCCCCCGCCATGCAAGCCAGCCGAGGGTCCGTGTGCTGCGGAAGGGTGTCCACCGTGGCCCGGGGAGGCTCTCCCCGGCCTGGCTAGGGTTCAGAAGCTGGGCCCGGACCTGGGGCTTGTGCTCCGTCCCAGTGTCCCAGGGTGCGGGAGCCCCCCGTCCTGCAAGCCAGCCGAGGGTCCGTTCGCTGGGGAAGGGTGTCCACTGGGGCCCGGGAAGGCTCTCCCCAGCCTGGCTAGGGTACGGAGGCTGGGCCCGGACCCGGGGCTTGTGCTCCGTCCCAGTGTCCCAGGGTGCGGGAGCCCCCATCCTGTAAGCCAGCCGAGGGTCCGTGCGCTGGGGAAGGGTGTCCACGTGGCCCGGGGAGGCTCTCCCCAGCCTGGCTAGGGTTCGGAAGCTGGGCCCAGACCCGGGGCTTGTGCTCCGTCCCAGTGTCCCAGGATGCGGGAGCCCCCCGTCCTGCAAGCCAGCCGAGGGTCCGTGCACTGGGGAAGAGTGTCCACCGTGGCCCGGCGAGGCTCTCCCCGGCCTGGCTAGGGTTCGGAAGCTGCGCCCGGACCCGGGGCTTGTGCTCCGTCCCAGTGTCCCAGGGTGCGGGAGACCCCCGCCCTGCAAGCCAGCCGAGGGTCCGTGCGCTGGGGAAGGGTGTCCACCGTGGCCCGGGGAGGCTCTCCCCGGCCTGGCTAGGGTTCGGAAGCTGGGTCCGGACCCGGGGCTTGTGCTCCGTCCCAGTGTCCCAGGGTGCGGGAGCCCCCGTCCTGTAAGTCAGCCAAGCGTCCGTGCGCTGGGGAAGGGTGTCCACCGTGGCCCGGGGAGGCTCTACCCGGCCTGGCTAGGGTTTGGAAGCTGGGCCTGGACCCGGGGCTTGTGCTCCGTCCCAGTGTCCCAGGGTGCGGGAGCCCCCCGTCCTGCAAGCCAGCCGAGGGTATGTGCGCTGGGGAAGGGTGTCCACCAGGGCCCGGGGAGGCTCTCCTCAGCCTGGCTAGGGTTCGGAGGCTGGGCCTGGTCCAGGGCCTTGTGCTCCGTCCCAGTGTCCCAGGGTGCGGGAGCCCCCCGTCCTGCAAGCCAGCCGAGGGTCCGTGTGCTGGGGAAGGGTGTCCACCGTGGCCCGGCGAGGCTCTCCCCGGCCTGGCTAGGGTTCGGAAGCTGGGCCCAGGGCTTGTGCTCCGTCCCAGTGTCCCAGGGTGTGGGAGCCCCCGTCCTGTAAGCCAGCCGAGGGTCCGTGCGCTGGGGAAGGGTGTCCACCGTGGCCCGGGGAGACTCTCCCTGGCCTGGCTAGGGTTCGGAAACTGGGCCCGGACCTGGGGCTTGTGCTCCGTCCCAGTGTCCCAGGGTGCGGGAGGCCCCCGCCATGCAAGCCAGCCGAGGGTCCGTGTGCTGCGGAAGGGTGTCCACCGTGGCCGGGGGAGGCTCTCCCCGGCCTGGCTAGGGTTCAGAAGCTGGGCCCGGACCTGGGGCTTGTGCTCCGTCCCAGTGTCCCAGGGTGCGGGAGCCCCCCGTCCTGCAAGCCAGCCGAGGGTCCGTTCGCTGGGGAAGGGTGTCCACTGGGGCCCGGGAAGGCTCTCCCCAGCCTGGCTAGGGTACGGAGGCTGGGCCCGGACCCGGGGCTTGTGCTCCGTCCCAGTGTCCCAGGGTGCGGGAGCCCCCATCCTGTAAGCCAGCCGAGGGTCCGTGCGCTGGGGAAGGGTGTCCACGTGGCCCGGGGAGGCTCTCCCCAGCCTGGCTAGGGTTCGGAAGCTGGGCCCAGACCCGGGGCTTGTGCTCCGTCCCAGTGTCCCAGGGTGCGGGAGCCCCCCGTCCTGCAAGCCAGCCGAGGGTCCGTGCACTGGGGAAGAGTGTCCACCGTGGCCCGGCGAGGCTCTCCCCGGCCTGGCTAGGGTTCGGAAGCTGCGCCCGGACCCGGGGCTTGTGCTCCGTCCCAGTGTCCCAGGGTGCGGGAGACCCCCGCCCTGCAAGCCAGCCGAGGGTCCGTGCGCTGGGGAAGGGTGTCCACCGTGGCCCGGGGAGGCTCTCCCTGGCCTGGCTAGGGTTCGGAAGCTGGGTCCGGACCCGGGGCTTGTGCTCCGTCCCAGTGTCCCAGGGTGCGGGAGCCCCCGTCCTGTAAGTCAGCCAAGCGTCCGTGAGCTGGGGAAGGGTGTCCACCGTGGCCCGGGGAGGCTCTACCCGGCCTGGCTAGGGTTTGGAAGCTGGGCCTGGACCCGGGGCTTGTGCTCCGTCCCAGTGTCCCAGGGTGCGGGAGCCCCCCGTCCTGCAAGCCAGCCGAGGGTATGTGCGCTGGGGAAGGGTGTCCACCAGGGCCCGGGGAGGCTCTCCTCAGCCTGGCTAGGGTTCGGAGGCTGGGCCTGGTCCAGGGCCTTGTGCTCCGTCCCAGTGTCCCAGGGTGCGGGAGCTCCCATCCTGTAAGCCAGCCGAGGGTCCGTGCGCTGGGGAAGGGTGTCCACCGTGGCCCGGGGAGGCTCTCCCCGGCCTGGCTAGGGTTCGGAAGCTGGGCCCGGACCTGGGGCTTGTGCTCCATCCCAGGGTGCGGGAGCCCCCTGTCCTGCAAGCCAGCCGAGGGTTCGTGCGCTGGGGAAGGGTGTCCACCGTGGCCCGGGGAGGCTCTACCCGGCCTGGCTAGGGTTCGGAAGCTAGGCCCGGACCCGGGGCATGTGCTCCGTCCCAGTGTCCAAGGGTGCGGGAGCCCCCCGTCCTGCAAGCCAGCCGAGGGTCCGTGCGCTGGGGAAGGGTGTCCACCGTGGCCCGGCGAGGCTCTCCCCGGCCTGGCTAGGGTTCGGAAGCTTAGCCCGGGGCTTGTGCTCCGTCCCAGTGTCCCAGGCTGCGGGAGCCCCCCGTCCTGCAAGCCAGCCGAGGGTCCGTGCGCTGGGGAAGGGTGTCCACCGTGGCCCGGCGAGGCTCTCCCCGGCCTGGCTAGGGTTCGGAAGCTGGGCCCGGACCCGGGGCTTGTGCTCCGTCCCAGTGTCCCAGGGTGCGGGAGCCCCCCGTCCTGCAAGCCAGCCGAGGGTCCGTGCGCTGGGGAAGGGTGTCCACCGGGGCCCGGGGAGGCTCTCTCCAGCCTGGCTAGGGTTTGGAGGCTGGGCCCGGACCAGGGGCTTGTGCTCCGTCCCAGTGTCCCAGGGTGCGGGAGCTCCCATCCTGTAAGCCAGCCGAGGGTCCGTGCGCTGGGGAAGGGTGTCCACCGTGGCCCGGGGAGGCTCTCCCCAGCTTGGCTAGGGTTCGGAAGCTGGGCCCGGACCCGGGGCTTGTGCTCTGTCCCAGTGTCCCAGGGTGCGGGAGCCCCCCGTCCTGCAAGCCAGCCGAGGTTCCGTGCGCTGGGGATGGGTGTCCACCGTGGCCCAGGGAGGCTCTCCCCTACCTGGCTAGGGTTCGGAAGCTGGGCCCGGACCGGGGGCTTGTGCTCCGTCCCAGTGTCCCAGGGTGTGGGGCCCCCCGCCATGCAAGCCAGCCGAGGGTCCGTGCGCTGGGGAAGGGTGTCCACCGTGGCCCGGGGAGGCTCTCCCCGGCCTGGCTAGGGTTCGGAAGCCGGGCCCGGACCCGGGGCTTGTGCTCCGTCCCAGTGTCCCAGGGTGCGGGAGCCCCCCGTCCTGCAAGACAGCCGAGGGTCCGTGCACTGGGGAAGGGTGTCCACCAGGGCCCGGGGAGGCTCTCTCCAGCCTGGCTAGGGTACGGAGGCTGGGCCCGGACCCGGGGCTTGTGCTCCGTCCCAGTGTCCCAGGGTGCGGGAGCCCCAGTCCTGTAATCCAGCCGAGGGTCCGTGCGCTGGGGAAGGGTGTCCACCGTGGCTAGGGGAGGCTCTCCCCGGCCTGGCTAGGGTTCGGAAGCTGGGCCCTGACCCGGGGCTTGTGCTCCGTCCCAGTGTCCCAGGGTGCGGGAGCCCCCCGTTCTGCAAGCCAGCCGAGGGTCCGTGCGCTGGGGAAGGGTGTCCACCGTGGCCCGGGGAGGCTCTCCCCAGCCTGGCTAGGGTACAGAGGCTGGGCCCGGACCCGGGGCTTGTGCTCTGTCCCAGTGTCCCAGGGTGCGGGAGCCCCCGTCCTGTAAGCCAGCCGAGGGTCCGTGCGCTGGGGAAGGTTGTCCACCGTGGCCCGGGGAGGCTCCCCCCGGCCTGGCTAGGGTTCGGAAGCTGGGCCCGGACCCGGGGCTTGTGCTCTGTCCCAGTGTCCCAGGGTGCTGGAGCCCCCCGTCCTGCAAGCCAGTCGAGGGTCCATGCGCTGGGGAAGGGTGTCAACCGTGGCCCGGGGAGGCTCTCCCCGGCCTGGCTAGGGTTCGGCAGCTGGGCCCGGACCCGGGGCTCGTGCTCTGTCCCAGTGTCCCAGGGTGCGGGAGCCCCCTGCCCTGCATGTCAGCAGAGGGTCCGTGCACTGGGGAAGGGTGTCCGCCGTGACCCGGGGAGGCTCTCCCCGGCCTGGCTAGGGTTCGGAAGCTGGGTCCGGACCCGGGGCTTGTGCGCTGTCCCAGTGTCCCAGGGTGCGGGAGCCCCCGACCTGTAATCCAGCCAATGGTCCGTGCACTGGGGAAGGGTGTCCACCGTGGCCCGGGGAGGCTCTACCCGGCCTGGCTAGGGTTCGGAAGCTGGGCCTGGACCCAGGGCTTGTGCTCCGTCCCAGTGTCCCAGGGTGCGGGAGCCCCCCGTCCTGCAAGCCAGCCGAGGGTCCGTGCGCTGTGGAAGGGTGTCCACCGTGGCCCGTGGAGGCTCTACCCGGCCTGGCTAGGGTTCAGAAGCTAGGCCCTGACTCGGGGCTTGTGCTCCGTCCCAGTGTCCCAGGGTGCGGAAGTCACCCGTCCTGCAAGCCAGCCGAGGGTCCGTGCGCTGGGGAAGGGTGTCCACCGTGGCCCGTCGAGGCTCTCCCCGGCCTGGCTAGGGTTCGGAAGCTTGGCCCGGGGGTTGTGCTCCGTCCCAGTGTCCCAGGGTGTGGGAGCTCCCGTCCTGTAAGCCAGCCGAGGGTCCGTGCGCTGGGAAAGGGTGTCTACCGTGGCCCGGGGAGGCTCTCCCCGGCCTGGCTAGGTTTCGGAAGCTGGGCCCGGACCCGGGGCTTGTGCTCCGTCCCAGTGTCCCAAGGTGCGGGAGCCCCCCGTCCTGCAAGCCAGCCGAGGGTCCGTGCACTGGGGAAGAGTGTCCACCGTGGCCCGGCGAGGCTCTCCCCGGCCTGGCTAGGGTTCGGAAGCTGCGCCCGGACCCGGGGCTTGTGCTCCGTCCCAGTGTCCCAGGGTGCGGGAGACCCCCGCCCTGCAAGCCAGCCGAGGGTCCGTGCGCTGGGGAAGGGTGTCCACCGTGGCCCGGGGAGGCTCTCCCCGGCCTGGCTAGGGTTCGGAAGCTGGGTCCGGACCCGGGGCTTGTGCTCCGTCCCAGTGTCCCAGGGTGCGGGAGCCCCCGTCCTGTAAGTCAGCCAAGCGTCCGTGCGCTGGGGAAGGGTGTCCACCGTGGCCCGGGGAGGCTCTACCCGGCCTGGCTAGGGTTTGGAAGCTGGGCCTGGACCCGGGGCTTGTGCTCCGTCCCAGTGTCCCAGGGTGCGGGAGCCCCCCGTCCTGCAAGCCAGCCGAGGGTATGTGCGCTGGGGAAGGGTGTCCACCAGGGCCCGGGGAGGCTCTCCTCAGCCTGGCTAGGGTTCGGAGGCTGGGCCTGGTCCAGGGCCTTGTGCTCCGTCCCAGTGTCCCAGGGTGCGGGAGCCCCCCGTCCTGCAAGCCAGCCGAGGGTCCGTGTGCTGGGGAAGGGTGTCCACCGTGGCCCGGCGAGGCTCTCCCCGGCCTGGCTAGGGTTCGGAAGCTGGGCCCAGGGCTTGTGCTCCGTCCCAGTGTCCCAGGGTGTGGGAGCCCCCGTCCTGTAAGCCAGCCGAGGGTCCGTGCGCTGGGGAAGGGTGTCCACCGTGGCCCGGGGAGACTCTCCCTGGCCTGGCTAGGGTTCGGAAACTGGGCCCGGACCTGGGGCTTGTGCTCCGTCCCAGTGTCCCAGGGTGCGGGAGGCCCCCGCCATGCAAGCCAGCCGAGGGTCCGTGTGCTGCGGAAGGGTGTCCACCGTGGCCCGGGGAGGCTCTCCCCGGCCTGGCTAGGGTTCAGAAGCTGGGCCCGGACCTGGGGCTTGTGCTCCGTCCCAGTGTCCCAGGGTGCGGGAGCCCCCCGTCCTGCAAGCCAGCCGAGGGTCCGTTTGCTGGGGTTAGGGTGTCCACTGGGGCCCGGGAAGGCTCTCCCCAGCCTGGCTAGGGTACGGAGGCTGGGCCCGGACCCGGGGCTTGTGCTCCGTCCCAGTGTCCCAGGGTGCGGGAGCCCCCGTCCTGCAAGCCAGCCGAGGGTCCGTGCACTGGGGAAGAGTGTCCACCGTGGCCCGGCGAGGCTCTCCCCGGCCTGGCTAGGGTTCGGAAGCTGCGCCCGGACCCGGGGCTTGTGCTCCGTCCCAGTGTCCCAGGGTGCGGGAGACCCCCGCCCTGCAAGCCAGCCGAGGGTCCGTGCGCTGGGGAAGGGTGTCCACCGTGGCCCGGGGAGGCTCTCCCCGGCCTGGCTAGGGTTCGGAAGCTGGGTCCGGACCCGGGGCTTGTGCTCCGTCCCAGTGTCCCAGGGTGCGGGAGCCCCCGTCCTGTAAGTCAGCCAAGCGTCCGTGCGCTGGGGAAGGGTGTCCACCGTGGCCCGGGGAGGCTCTACCCGGCCTGGCTAGGGTTTGGAAGCTGGGCCTGGACCCGGGGCTTGTGCTCCGTCCCAGTGTCCCAGGGTGCGGGAGCCCCCCGTCCTGCAAGCCAGCCGAGGGTATGTGCGCTGGGGAAGGGTGTCCACCAGGGCCCGGGGAGGCTCTCCTCAGCCTGGCTAGGGTTCGGAGGCTGGGCCTGGTCCAGGGCCTTGTGCTCCGTCCCAGTGTCCCAGGGTGCGGGAGCTCCCATCCTGTAAGCCAGCCGAGGGTCCGTGCGCTGGGGAAGGGTGTCCACCGTGGCCCGGGGAGGCTCTCCCCGGCCTGGCTAGGGTTCGGAAGCTGGGCCCGGACCTGGGGCTTGTGCTCCATCCCAGGGTGCGGGAGCCCCCCGTCCTGCAAGCCAGCCGAGGGTTCGTGCGCTGGGGAAGGGTGTCCACCGTGGCCCGGGGAGGCTCTACCCGGCCTGGCTAGGGTTCGGAAGCTAGGCCCGGACCCGGGGCATGTGCTCCGTCCCAGTGTCCAAGGGTGCGGGAGCCCCCCGTCCTGCAAGCCAGCCGAGGGTCCGTGCGCTGGGGAAGGGTGTCCACCGTGGCCCGGCGAGGCTCTCCCCGGCCTGGCTAGGGTTCGGAAGCTTAGCCCGGGGCTTGTGCTCCGTCCCAGTGTCCCAGGCTGCGGGAGCCCCCCGTCCTGCAAGCCAGCCGAGGGTCCGTGCGCTGGGGAAGGGTGTCCACCGTGGCCCGGCGAGGCTCTCCCCGGCCTGGCTAGGGTTCGGAAGCTGGGCCCGGACCCGGGGCTTGTGCTCCGTCCCAGTGTCCCAGGGTGCGGGAGCCCCCCGTCCTGCAAGCCAGCCGAGGGTCCGTGCGCTGGGGAAGGGTGTCCACCGGGGCCCGGGGAGGCTCTCTCCAGCCTGGCTAGGGTTTGGAGGCTGGGCCCGGACCAGGGGCTTGTGCTCCGTCCCAGTGTCCCAGGGTGCGGGAGCTCCCATCCTGTAAGCCAGCCGAGGGTCCGTGCGCTGGGGAAGGGTGTCCACCGTGGCCCGGGGAGGCTCTCCCCAGCTTGGCTAGGGTTCGGAAGCTGGGCCCGGACCCGGGGCTTGTGCTCTGTCCCAGTGTCCCAGGGTGCGGGAGCCCCCCGTCCTGCAAGCCAGCCGAGGGTCCGTGCGCTGGGGATGGGTGTCCACCGTGACCCAGGGAGGCTCTCCCCTACCTGGCTAGGGTTCGGAAGCTGGGCCCGGACCTGGGGCTTGTGCTCCGTCCCAGTGTCCCAGGGTGTGGGGCCCCCCGCCATGCAAGCCAGCCGAGGGTCCGTGCGCTGGGGAAGGGTGTCCACCGTGGCCCGGGGAGGCTCTCCCCGGCCTGGCTAGGGTTCGGAAGCCGGGCCCGGACCCGGGGCTTGTGCTCCGTCCCAGTGTCCCAGGGTGCGGGAGCCCCCCGTCCTGCAAGACAGCCGAGGGTCCGTGCACTGGGGAAGGGTGTCCACCAGGGCCCGGGGAGGCTCTCTCCAGCCTGGCTAGGGTACGGAGGCTGGGCCCGGACCCGGGGCTTGTGCTCCGTCCCAGTGTCCCAGGGTGCGGGAGCCCCAGTCCTGTAATCCAGCCGAGGGTCCGTGCGCTGGGGAAGGGTGTCCACCGTGGCTAGGGGAGGCTCTCCCCGGCCTGGCTAGGGTTCGGAAGCTGGGCCCTGACCCGGGGCTTGTGCTCCGTCCCAGTGTCCCAGGGTGCGGGAGCCCCCCGTTCTGCAAGCCAGCCGAGGGTCCGTGCGCTGGGGAAGGGTGTCCACCGTGGCCCGGGGAGGCTCTCCCCAGCCTGGCTAGGGTACAGAGGCTGGGCCCGGACCCGGGGCTTGTGCTCTGTCCCAGTGTCCCAGGGTGCGGGAGCCCCCGTCCTGTAAGCCAGCCGAGGGTCCGTGCGCTGGGGAAGGTTGTCCACCGTGGCCCGGGGAGGCTCCCCCCGGCCTGGCTAGGGTTCGGAAGCTGGGCCCGGACCCGGGGCTTGTGCTCTGTCCCAGTGTCCCAGGGTGCTGGAGCCCCCCGTCCTGCAAGCCAGTCGAGGGTCCATGCGCTGGGGAAGGGTGTCAACCGTGGCCCGGGGAGGCTCTCCCCGGCCTGGCTAGGGTTCGGCAGCTGGGCCCGGACCCGGGGCTCGTGCTCTGTCCCAGTGTCCCAGGGTGCGGGAGCCCCCTGCCCTGCATGTCAGCAGAGGGTCCGTGCACTGGGGAAGGGTGTCCGCCGTGACCCGGGGAGGCTCTCCCCGGCCTGGCTAGGGTTCGGAAGCTGGGTCCGGACCCGGGGCTTGTGCGCTGTCCCAGTGTCCCAGGGTGCGGGAGCCCCCGACCTGTAATCCAGCCAATGGTCCGTGCACTGGGGAAGGGTGTCCACCGTGGCCCGGGGAGGCTCTACCCGGCCTGGCTAGGGTTCGGAAGCTGGGCCTGGACCCAGGGCTTGTGCTCCGTCCCAGTGTCCCAGGGTGCGGGAGCCCCCCGTCCTGCAAGCCAGCCGAGGGTCCGTGCGCTGTGGAAGGGTGTCCACCGTGGCCCGTGGAGGCTCTACCCGGCCTGGCTAGGGTTCAGAAGCTAGGCCCTGACTCGGGGCTTGTGCTCCGTCCCAGTGTCCCAGGGTGCGGAAGTCACCCGTCCTGCAAGCCAGCCGAGGGTCCGTGCGCTGGGGAAGGGTGTCCACCGTGGCCCGTCGAGGCTCTCCCCGGCCTGGCTAGGGTTCGGAAGCTTGGCCCGGGGGTTGTGCTCCGTCCCAGTGTCCCAGGGTGTGGGAGCTCCCGTCCTGTAAGCCAGCCGAGGGTCCGTGCGCTGGGAAAGGGTGTCTACCGTGGCCCGGGGAGGCTCTCCCCGGCCTGGCTAGGTTTCGGAAGCTGGGCCCGGACCCGGGGCTTGTGCTCCGTCCCAGTGTCCCAAGGTGCGGGAGCCCCCCGTCCTGCAAGCCAGCCGAGGGTCCGTGCGCTGGGGAAGGGTATCCACCATGGCCCGGCAAGGCTCTCCCCGGCCTGGCTAGGGTTCGGAAGCTGGGCCCGGGGCTTGTGCTCCGTCCCAGTGTCCCAGGGTGTGGGAGCCCCCGTCCTGCAAGCCAGCCGAGGGTCCGTGCGCTGGGGAAGGGTGTCCACCGTGGCCCGGGGAGGCTCTACCCGGCCTGGCTAGGGTTCGGAAGCTGGGCCCGGACCCGGGGCTTGTGCTCCGTCCCAGTGTCCCAGGGTGCGGGAGCCCCCGTCCTGTAAGCCAGCCGAGGGTCCGTGCGCTGGGGAAGGGTGTCCACCGTGGCCCGGGGAGGCTCTCCCCGACCTGGCTAGGGTTCGGAAGCTGGGCCCGGACCCGGGGCTTGTGCTCCGTCCCAGTGTCCCAGGGTGAGGGAGCCCCCCGTCCTGCAAGCCAGCCGAGGGTCCGTGCGCTGGGGAAGAGTGTCCACCGTGGCCCGGCGAGGCTCTCCCCGGCCTGGCTAGGTTTCGGAAGCTGGGCCCGGACCCGGGGCTTGTGCTCCGTCCCAGTGTCCCAGGGTGCGGGAGCCCCCCGCCCTGCAAGCCAGCCAAGGGTCCGTGCGCTGGGGAAGGGTGTCCACCGTGGCCCGGGGAGGCTCTCCCCGGCCTGGCTAGGGTTCGGAAGCTGGGTCCGGACCCGGGGCTTGTGCTCCGTCCCAGTGTCCCAGGGTGCGGGAGCCCCCGTCCTGTAAGCCAGCCAAGCGTCCGTGCGCTGGGGAAGGGTGTCCACCGTGGCCCGGGGAGGCTCTACCCGGCCTGGCTAGGGTTCGGAAGCTGGGCCTGGACCCGGGGCTTGTGCTCCGTCCCAGTGTCCCAGGGTGCGGGAGCCCCCCATCCTGCAAGCCAGCCGAGGGTCCGTGCACTGGGGAAGGGTGTCCACCGTGGCCCAGGGAGGCTCTCCCCTACCTGGCTAGGGTTCGGAAGCTGGGCCCGGACCTGGGGCTTGTGCTCCGTCCCAGTGTCCCAGGGTGCGGGAGCCCCAGTCCTGTAATCCAGCCGAGGGTCCGTGCGCTGGGGAAGGGTGTCCACCGTGGCTCGGGGAGGCTCTCCCCGGCCTGGCTAGGGTTCGGAAGCTGGGCCCGGACCCGGGGCTTGTGCTCCATCCCAGTGTCCCAGGATGCGGGAGCCCCCCGTCCTGCAAGCCAGCCGAGAGTCCGTGCGCTGGGGAAGGGTGTCCACCGTGGCCCGGGGAGGCTCTCCCCAGCCTGGCTAGGGTACAGAGGCTGGGCCCGGACCCGGGGCTTGTGCTCTGTCCCAGTGTCCCAGGGTGCGGGAGCCCCCGTCCTGTAAGCCAGCCGAGGGTCCGTGCGCTGGGGAAGGGTGTCCACCGTGGCCCGGGGAGGCTCTCCCCGGCCTGGCTAGGGTTCGGAAGCTGGGCCCGGACCCGGGGCTTGTGCTCTGTCCCAGTGTCCCAGGGTGCTGGAGCCCCCCGTCCTGCAAGCCAGTCGAGGGTCCGTGCGCTGGGGAAGGAAGTCAACCGTGGCCCGGGGAGGCTCTCCCCGGCCTGGCTAGGGTTCGGCAGCTGGGCCCGGACCCGGGGCTCGTGCTCTGTACCAGTGTCCCAGGGTGCGGGAGCCCCCCGCCCTGCAAGTTAGCCGAGGGTCCGTGCGCTGGGGAAGGGTGTCCGCCGTGACCCGGGGAGGCTCTCCCCGGCCTGGCTAGGGTTCGGAAGCTGGGTCCGGACCCGGGGCTTGTGCTCCGTCCCAGTGTCCCAGGGTGCGGGAGCCCCCGTCCTGTAAGCCAGCCAATGGTCCGTGCACTGGGGAAGGGTGTCCACCGTGGCCCGGGGAGGCTCTACCCGGCCTGGCTAGGGTTCGGAAGCTGGGCCTGGACCCGGGGCTTGTGCTCCGTCCCAGTGTCCCAGGGTGCGGGAGCCCCCCGTCCTGCAAGCCAGCCGAGGGTCCGTGCGCTGGGGAAGGGTGTCCACCGTGGCCCGTGGAGGCTCTACCCGGCCTGGCTAGGGTTCGGAAGCTAGGCCCGGACTCGGGGCTTGTGCTCCGTCCCAGTGTCCCAGGGTGCGGGAGTCACCCGTTGTTGGACTTGGCCCTTCTGGCAGGTTCACCCCTGAACTTTTTTTTGCTTTTTACTGATGACTCGGTGTGGTAATTGTTTGGTCTCTGCGCACTTTCCCTGTGTCCCAGGGTAAAGTGCGTGCGTGCTCTGAGTGCATGTGGTGAGATAGGCCTGCCCTCCCATAGGAATGCATGGGGAGTGTATGTGTCCCTAGTAGTTCCTGATGCGTGGGGTGTGCAGGCCCGAGTTTGGTATGTGCGGACTCGTGGGAGTGAATGCTGCACGATGATGTGTGCGGCGTGTATGTACCTAGTGTGGAAGTGCCACTTCTAGAAGTGGGCACTTCTGTGTGCAGTGTGTCTGTCGCGTGATTGGCTGGTCGTGTCATGTGACGGGCTAGGGATTCCCCAGAGTCAGGATGAGTCACCCAGTGGTGAATGGGGAGATCAGCAGCTAGATGGGTGGGAGGAGTACACCTGGGTCCTGAATAGGACAGGGTTTTCCACACACAATGCTGGCCCCGCCCCCTGTGGTGCGACTGACGACCCTAGCCCTGCCAGTGAATAGAGTGAGGGGCTGAGCACATCAAGGGTGCTCCCCAACCAGCTGCGACTGGTTTTCCCCCTCACCCTGAACCCAGAACAAAGGGTTTGCCTGTATAAAAATGGGGCTGTGTCCCCACAGAAACTGTTCTCTGCCAGGATCCTACCTGAGGGGGGCTGCTGCTGCTGCTGGACCAGAGGACCGCCACTTGGACTACCTCCCTGCCTGGAGGCCCAGTGAGCTGGCTCTGGGTCCAGCCTTGCCCCCCACCCCTGCTTTGCTGTGTGCAGGGGAGACTTTTGCTGGATTTTGTGGTTCTTTTGTCCTTTAAGCGCTGGGAGCGCCTTATTTTGCCCATAAGCGCCTGGAAGCGCTTTTATCTCCCTTCAGCGCTCAGGAGCGCTTTGTTGCTGCAAGCCGGTGCCCACCCGGCATTTGCCCCGTTCTGGGCCGATCCTGAGGTCCCCTGGCAGGTGCCCACCCTGCCCATTGCCGCCCTATCGAGTGCCCACCTCGATTTATAGCATTGTAAAAAGCGCCGGTGCCCACCCGGCATTTGTCCGCGAATCGCCCTCCGGCGCCCGACCAGGAAGTCAGGCGGGCCGGGGGCGGGTCTCCGGGACAACCGGAAACGGAAATAGGAGGGCGGGAGCCTACCCCGCCTCCCACGAACACTCGCGGCTAATTTGAGCCCCGGAGCAGGCAGGAGCCTACCCTGCGCCCCGGGGCACTCCGGAGGAGAAGCGCCGTGTCCCCCACCCAGGCGGGAGCCCACCCCGCACTGGGACGTGTGGCCTTCGTGTTCGGAGCCCGTAGGCTCCGCCTTCCAGTCAAGTCCGCGAGGAACAAGCCCCGCAGACCAAGTCCTGCCTTCGCCACCTCTCCCCTAGCCGGTAAGTGAAAATGGGAGTCCGGGTGGGGAGAGGCAGAAGCAGAGCGGCCCGCTCCACAGCGGACCGCTCCAACGGGGGGCATTGTTTGATTTAGAGCCTGTTAGGCTCCAACGACGGGGCACATTTGCATAGAGTCCCGAGGGACTCCGACCACGAGGCCCGCAATATTTTCTTTGAGCGCTGGTGCGCTCCAACGGCCCACATTGTTTTTGAAGAGCCCAGGGAGGCTCTAAACCTAACGGGGGGCATTTTGTTCATCAGCAGAGCGGCCCCGGAAGGCAGCGGGCCGCTCCTACGTTATCTAGGGGCATTCTTGATTTCGAGCCCACGAGGCTCTAACAGGGCACATTTGTTTATTGAGCCCACGAGGCTCCAACGAAGGCGCACAGTATTATTTAGAGCCTGCGAGGCTCTAGGGGGCATTTCATTTGTTTCAGAGCCCTGGGAGGCTCCAGTGTTGGCCCCATCCTTGTCCTACAGCTGCCCAGCACTTAGTGGGCAGCTGCAACGTTTAGGTTGTGGCCTCTGTGTGTTGGCTGGCGCAGCTTGCGCAGCCTTGCCCTAACATTTGGACACAGGGCGCCCTTGCCCCTTCACGGCCAGTTGGCCTGGGACTGCCACAGGTGGTGGCTAATGTGAGTTTTTGCGCCATTGTTCCTTTCCTGCACCCCTGAATGTGTTTATGCGTCATGTGCTCTGCTTTACACCTCTGAATGTTATGCATCATGTGTTTATGTGCTTAGACCCCTACAAGTAGTGTGATACTTAGGTGGTTGTTTTCTCCCTAGTACAGGTGGTGCTAGTGAGGTCCTGATTCCCTGCGCAATATTGTCCTAAGGTGGTTAGGGTTGCGTAGGTGGTACTTTCTGGTTACCAGTAGTTACTGGTTGTGTGCTACCTTTGCTATTTTGTACTACAGTATTATTCCTATGTTCTAAAAAGTGCTAATTCCTGACAGTGGTCCAGGTGGCCCTGTCCCCTGTATATATAATCCCTTGTAAATTCTGCCCGTGCCTGTTGGCACATTGTAGAGTGTGTGTTTTTATCTAATGTGTTGTGTATAATACAAAGGCTATTTTTATAGAATACCTTGTGTGGAGTTTCCTTTGTGGTGGGCCTTGGGTGTTGTTGCTGGGTGCGCGCGCAAACGCTTTACACATCGCCTCAGGGATAAGCCTGTCTGCTCGTGCCAAGCTACCAAGGGGGTGAGCAGGGGTTATCTTTGGCGTGTAACTCCCCAGCCCTGACTAGAGTGGTGGTTTCTGTCTGGCTTTGGCGCAAGCCCTAGCCAACCAGAAATCCCATTTCTAACATTGGTGATCAGCGGTGGGATTTGGACTTGCGTTTGCGCTGTACCGCAGCAGCAACTGGCCGCACTACAAAACTCTGCATTTAGATAAATCACATGGTATAGGGATTATTGTTTTAAAATTGTTTTTACTCGTCATTTCTTTGGAAATGTGTTTTTGTGCACCGTGAGTTAGGTGTCCCTAGCTCGGGAGGGTAGATCATCCCCCTTAGTGCATTGTGTTTCTGGATTCACCAGAGGGTGGGATCCAGTGGTGGCAGCGTAATAGTGTCCTGTACATTTGTCCCCCGCCCTGCGCCCAGAGTTGGTACCTGTGTCACGTGGTGGTCAGGTTGAGGAATCAGGGGTGGTAGAAACTGCCTTACCAGTCCGAGGGGAGGGTTGTGTGTGTGGATGAATGGTGTGTGGCACTAGGCAAGTGAGTGTGAGTTCTCTGGGTTAGAGAGCTTGCTGAATCTTTTTGTGAATTGTGCTCCTGTGTGAAACTCAGACCCCTAGGTTCCCTGTATAATTGTTACCATAACGTCCGCCAGAATGGAGCCTGCTTGTGATCCCTATGAGCTAGCTTGGTGCCAGAGGCAGGAGTTAGAAAGGTACTGTACAGAGGAAGAGTCAGAAGAGGAGGTAGAGGATGACAATACCTGGACGCCAGTAGAGAGTGAGGACCCCATAGGTAGGGCGTCCCTTGCTGGGTCCAGCGTAGGAGGCAGCGCCTCATCCCTTTCCCTGTCCCCAGAGGAGTGGGAAGATAGGAGGAAAGAAAGGGAGCACCAGCTGGCGTTAGAGAAGCTCAGGTTAGAGCATGCTCAGGCTATGGCGCAGCTGGAGGCCAGGAAGCAACAGCGAGAGACTGAGTGGGTCTTGGCGCGGGAGAGGGTAGAGGAGGCTGAGAGGGCCTCCACCAGAGGCAAAGTAGCTCTGGAGGGTAGACTATCCCCTGCGCGCAGTTTTAATTTTCTGGGCTCCCCAGGGAGGGTTGAGTCCAGTGGTAGTAGCGATGTAGATTCCAGTGTAGGAAATCCCAGTCCCAGTTCCCCCAGTCTGGTACCTGTTCCCCAGGAGGAGGAGTTACGGTTGAAATTCAGGGGCAGTAGGAAACTGTCTCACCAGACTTGGGAGGAGTTTGTGGATGGATGTGAGGATGCAATGTTTGATTGGATTTCCACAGCAAGTGATTTTGATATACTGTGTAATCTGGTTCTCAAAGAACACCTGCTCAGTTGTTGTGTGCCAGGGCTGCGCCAACACCTGTTGGGGTGTGGATTGTCTGAGCCATTTGACCTGGCGGAGGAAGCAGAGCGCTGGGAAAGGGCTAGAGGTTCTCTAGAGTCATTAGGGAGTGACTCCAAAAGTAGTGGGTCAGGTATCTTCCAGCCCAGCGTGGTGGAAGAGGCTCAGTGTAGCCCAGCTAGGTCCCAGGATAGCGAGGAGGGTGTAGGGGCTCACTGCCTGGCTCAGTGGAGCAGGAGTGAGAGGGTGACCGAGGGTCTCCGGACGTACGAAACCCTGCCTCAGGACTTGGATGGTTCCATGAGGGAACACCAAGTTGGGGACCTAGGCTGTCCTGTTAGCCCATTTGAGGGAGATCTCCTGGTGAGTAGAGGACCTGGAGCACCTGTAACCAGGGCTCCTGTGGTTCTAGAGTCTGGCAGTACCGCTCCGGTAGGGAGGGTACAGGAGTCCAGTGTGAGGAGTGATTGGGGGATGAGTTTCCCAGTGGAAGAGCCTGTGGGTCAGGGACTACCCAGTTGGGCTAGGATCCCGTGTAGTGACCAGGGTGGCACCACTTCTGTTCTGGGGGATCTCCGCGCACTGTCAGGTGGACAGGGGACGGGAGATCAGCGCCAGACAGACAGTCGCTTGACATATGTGTCCTTTGATAGCCTCAGGGGGATGGAGTGGAAATCCCCAGAAGTCCTGGAGTGCCAGGCAATTATTCCACCAAAGGTTCTAGGCCGGAGGTTGGGAGGCCAGGTTCAGGATCAGCCTGACCTGAAGGGTGGGACGTCTGTAATCAGCGTCCCGACCAGTTCTTCTTCCAGAGGTACCGCCCCAGTTGGTAGGGAGCAGGGTTCTGGAAGGGGGTGCAGAGGGTGGGAGAGCCCACCTCTGCCCCCGGTACAACCTGAGGGGTTAAACCCTGGGTTGGAAGGGCGTTCTAGGTGTACCCCTCGCCAGAGGAGGAGGAACCCTAGGAGAAGAGGTAGGGGGAGGAGAGCCTTCCCTGAGACTCCTGGTCCGCCTGAGGGTGTAGACCCTAGGCTGGAGAACCAGTGGCAGTCTAGTCCTGTCTTTCAGAGAGTAAGAGTGGAGAATGGCCGCTATGTGCCAGGGGTTACTACCCCCCACTCTGTGGTTAGGCAAAGACCAGTGGCACCTGGGTGGCCTAGGGCCTGGTCTTGGCCGCGGACAGCTTGGGAGTACCAGTGGGGTAGCCCAGTTGGTCCAGACAGTGGTGTTAGAAAGAATTCCATGGGTTCACCGTGGCGTAGAACCGGAGGGTGTCCCTGCAGTTGCGGGCCCGCGTCCGTGTTCTATCGCCCCAAGCAGGGAAGTCCATCACGGTGGTGATTGGTCTGCCCTGCGTTTTGGCTGGAAGGGGGTTGTGTTGGACTTGGCCCTTCTGGCAGGTTCACCCCTGAACTTTTTTTTGCTTTTTACTGATGACTCGGTGTGGTAATTGTTTGGTCTCTGCGCACTTTCCCTGTGTCCCAGGGTAAAGTGCGTGCGTGCTCTGAGTGCATGTGGTGAGATAGGCCTGCCCTCCCATAGGAATGCATGGGGAGTGTATGTGTCCCTAGTAGTTCCTGATGCGTGGGGTGTGCAGGCCCGAGTTTGGTATGTGCGGACTCGTGGGAGTGAATGCTGCACGATGATGTGTGCGGCGTGCATGTACCTAGTGTGGAAGTGCCACTTCTAGAAGTGGGCACTTCTGTGTGCAGTGTGTCTGTCGCGTGATTGGCTGGTCGTGTCATGTGACGGGCTAGGGATTCCCCAGAGTCAGGATGAGTCACCCAGTGGTGAATGGGGAGATCAGCAGCTAGATGGGTGGGAGGAGTACACCTGGGTCCTGAATAGGACAGGGTTTTCCACACACAATGCTGGCCCCGCCCCCTGTGGTGCGACTGACGACCCTAGCCCTGCCAGTGAATAGAGTGAGGGGCTGAGCACATCAAGGGTGCTCCCCAACCAGCTGCGACTGGTTTTCCCCCTCACCCTGAACCCAGAACAAAGGGTTTGCCTGTATAAAAATGGGGCTGTGTCCCCACAGAAACTGTTCTCTGCCAGGATCCTACCTGAGGGGGGCTGCTGCTGCTGCTGGACCAGAGGACCGCCACTTGGACTACCTCCCTGCCTGGAGGCCCAGTGAGCTGGCTCTGGGTCCAGCCTTGCCCCCCACCCCTGCTTTGCTGTGTGCAGGGGAGACTTTTGCTGGATTTTGTGGTTCTTTTGTCCTTTAAGCGCTGGGAGCGCCTTATTTTGCCCATAAGCGCCTGGAAGCGCTTTTATCTCCCTTCAGCGCTCAGGAGCGCTTTGTTGCTGCAAGCCGGTGCCCACCCGGCATTTGCCCCGTTCTGGGCCGATCCTGAGGTCCCCTGGCAGGTGCCCACCCTGCCCGGGACATTGCCGCCCTATCGAGTGCCCACCTCGATTTATAGCATTGTAAAAAGCGCCGGTGCCCACCCGGCATTTGTCCGCGAATCGCCCTCCGGCGCCCGACCAGGAAGTCAGGCGGGCCGGGGGCGGGTCTCCGGGACAACCGGAAACGGAAATAGGAGGGCGGGAGCCTACCCCGCCTCCCACGAACACTCGCGGCTAATTTGAGCCCCTGAGCAGGCAGGAGCCTACCCTGCGCCCCGGGGCACTCCGGAGGAGAAGCGCCGTGTCCCCCACCCAGGCGGGAGCCCACCCCGCACTGGGACGTGTGGCCTTCGTGTTCGGAGCCCGTAGGCTCCGCCTTCCAGTCAAGTCCGCGAGGAACAAGCCCCGCAGACCAAGTCCTGCCTTCGCCACCTCTCCCCTAGCCGGTAAGTGAAAAAGGGAGTCCGGGTGGGGAGAGGCAGAAGCAGAGCGGCCCGCTCCACAGCGGACCGCTCCAACGGGGGGCATTGTTTGATTTAGAGCCTGTTAGGCTCCAACGACGGGGCACATTTGCATAGAGTCCCGAGGGACTCCGACCACGAGGCCCGCAATATTTTCTTTGAGCGCTGGTGCGCTCCAACGGCCCACATTGTTTTTGAAGAGCCCAGGGAGGCTCTAAACCTAACGGGGGGCATTTTGTTCATCAGCAGAGCGGCCCCGGAAGGCAGCGGGCCGCTCCTACGTTATCTAGGGGCATTCTTGGTTTCGAGCCCACGAGGCTCTAACAGGGCACATTTGTTTATTGAGCCCACGAGGCTCCAACGAAGGCGCACAGTATTATTTAGAGCCTGCGAGGCTCTAGGGGGCATTTCATTTGTTTCAGAGCCCTGGGAGGCTCCAGTGTTGGCCCCATCCTTGTCCTACAGCTGCCCAGCACTTAGTGGGCAGCTGCAACGTTTAGGTTGTGGCCTCTGTGTGTTGGCTGGCGCAGCTTGCGCAGCCTTGCCCTAACATTTGGACACAGGGCGCCCTTGCCCCTTCACGGCCAGTTGGCCTGGGACTGCCACAGGTGGTGGCTAATGTGAGTTTTTGCGCCATTGTTCCTTTCCTGCACCCCTGAATGTGTTTATGCGTCATGTGCTCTGCTTTACACCTCTGAATGTTATGCATCATGTGTTTATGTGCTTAGACCCCTACAAGTAGTGTGATACTTAGGTGGTTGTTTTCTCCCTAGTACAGGTGGTGCTAGTGAGGTCCTGATTCCCTGCGCAATATTGTCCTAAGGTGGTTAGGGTTGCGTAGGTGGTACTTTCTGGTTACCAGTAGTTACTGGTTGTGTGCTACCTTTGCTATTTTGTACTACAGTATTATTCCTATGTTCTAAAAAGTGCTAATTCCTGACAGTGGTCCAGGTGGCCCTGTCCCCTGTATATATAATCCCTTGTAAATTCTGCCCGTGCCTGTTGGCACATTGTAGAGTGTGTGTTTTTATCTAATGTGTTGTGTATAATACAAAGGCTATTTTTATAGAATACCTTGTGTGGAGTTTCCTTTGTGGTGGGCCTTGGGTGTTGTTGCTGGGTGCGCGCGCAAACGCTTTACACATCGCCTCAGGGATAAGCCTGTCTGCTCGTGCCAAGCTACCAAGGGGGTGAGCAGGGGTTATCTTTGGCGTGTAACTCCCCAGCCCTGACTAGAGTGGTGGTTTCTGTCTGGCTTTGGCGCAAGCCCTAGCCAACCAGAAATCCCATTTCTAACACCCGTCCTGCAAGCCAGCCGAGGGTCCGTGCGCTGGGGAAGGGTGTCCACCGTGGCCTGTCGAGGCTCTCCTTGGCCTGGCTAGGGTTCGGAAGCTTGGCCTGGGGGTTGTGCTCCGTCCCAGTGTCCCAGGGTGTGGGAGCCCCCGTCCTGTAAGCCAGCCGAGGGTCCGTGCGCTGGGAAAGGGTGTCTACCGTGGCCCGGGGAGGCTCTCCCCGGCCTGGCTAGGTTTCGGAAGCTGGGCCCGGACCCGGGGCTTGTGCTCCGTCCCAGTGTCCCAGGGTGCGGGAGCCCCCCATCCTGCAAGCCAGCCGAGGGTCCGTGCGCTGGGGAAGGGTATCCACCGTGGCCCGGCGAGGCTCTCCCCGGCCTGGCTAGGGTTCGGAAGCTGGGCCCGGGGCTTGTGCTCCGTCCCAGTGTCCCAGGGTGTGGGAGCCCCCGTCCTGCAAGCCAGCCGAGGGTCCGTGCGCTGGGGAAGGGTGTCCACCGTGGCCCGGGGAGGCTCTACCCGGCCTGGCTAGGGTTCGGAAGCTGGGCCCGGACCCGGGGCTTGTGCTCCGTCCCAGTGTCCCAGGGTGCGGGAGCCCCCCGTCCTGCAAGCCAGCCGAGGGTCCGTGCGCTGGGGAAGGGTGTCCACCGTGGCCCGGGGAGGCTCTCCCCAGCCTGGCTAGGGTACGGAGGCTGGGCCCGGACCCAGGGCTTGTGCTCCGTCCCAGTGTCCCAGGGTGCGGGAGCCCCTGTCCTGTAAGCCAGCCGAGGGTCCGTGCACTGGGGAAGGGTGTCCACCGTGGCCCGGGGAGGCTCTCCCCGGCCTGGCTAGGGTTCGGAAGCTGGGCCCGGACCCGGGGCTTGTGCTCTGTCCCAGTGTCCCAGGGTGCGGGAGCCCCCCGTCCTGCAAGCCAGTCGAGGGTCCGTGCGCTGGGAAAGGGTGTCAACCGTGGCCCGGGGAGGCTCTCCCCGGCCTGGCTAGGGTTCGGCAGCTGGGCCCGGACCCGGGGTTCGTGCTCCGTCCCAGTGACCCAGGGTGCGGGAGCCCCCCGCCCTGCAAGTCAGCCGAGGGTCCGTGCGCTGGGGAAGGGTGTCCGCCGTGACCCGGGGAGGCTCTCCCCGGCCTGCTAGGGTTCGGAAGCTGGGTCCGGACCCGGGGCTTGTGCTCCGTCACAGTGTCCCAGGGTGCGGGATCCCCCGTCCTGTAAGCCAGCCAAGGGTCCGTGCACTGGGGAAGGGTGTCCACCGTGGCCCGGGGAGGCTCTACCCGGCCTGGCTAGGGTTCGGAAGCTGGGCCTGGACCCGGGGCTTGTGCTCCGTCCCAGTGTCCCAGGGTGCGGGAGCCCCCGTTCTGCAAGCCATCCGAGGGTCCGTGCGCTGGGGAAGGGTGTCCACCGTAGCCCGGCGAGGCTCTCCCCGGCCTGGCTAGGGTTCGGAAGCTGGGCCCAGGGCTTGTGCTCCGTCCCAGTGTCCCAGGGTGTGGGAGCCCCCGTCCTGTAAGCCAGCCGAGGGTCCGTGCGCTGGGAAAGGGTGTCCGCCGTGGCCCAGGGAGGCTCTCCCCGGCCTGGCTAGGGTTCGGAAGCTGGACCCGGACCCGTGGCTTGTGCTCTGTCCCAGTGTCCCAGGGTTCGGGAGCCCCTGTCCTGTAAGCCAGCCGAGGGTCCGTGCGCTGGGGAAGGGTGTCCACCGTGGCCCGGGGAGGCTCTCCCCGGCCTGGCTAGGGTTCGGAAGCTGGGCCCGGGGCTTGTGCTCTGTCCCAGTGTCCCAGGGTGTGGGAGCCCGCGTCCTGTAAGCCAGCCGCGGGTCCGTGCGCTGGGAAAGGGTGTCCACCGTGGCCCGGGGAGGCTCTCCCCGGTCTGGCTAGGGTTCGGAAGCTGGGCCCGGACCCGGGGCTTGTGCTCCGTCCCAGTGTCCCATTGTGCGGGAGCCCCCCATCCTGCAAGCCAGCCGATGGTCCGTGCGCTGGGGAAGGGTGTCCACCGTGGCCCGGCGAGGCTCTCCCCGGCCTGGCTAGGGTTCGGAAGCTGGGCCCGCGGCTTGTGCTCCGTCCCAGTGTCCCAGGGTGTGGGAGCCCCCGTCCTGCAAGCCAGCCGAGGGTCCGTGCGCTGGGGAAGGGTGTCCACCGTGGCCCAGGGAGGCTCTATCCGGCCTGGCGAGGGTTCGGAAGCTGGGCCCGGACCCGGGGCTTGTGCTCCGTCCCAGTGTCCCAGGGTGCGGGAGCCCCCCGTCCTGCAAGCCAGCCGAGGGTCCGTGTGCTGGGGAAGGGTGTCCACCGTGGCCCGGCGAGGCTCTCCCCAGCCTGGCTAGGGTTCGGAAGCTGGGCCCAGGGCTTGTGCTCCGTCCCAGTGTCCCAGGGTGTGGGAGCCCCCATCCTGTAAGCCAGCCGAGGGTCCGTGTGCTGGGAAAGGGTGTCCACCGTGGCCCGGGGAGGCTCTCCCCGGCCTGGCTAGGGTTCGGAAGCAGGGCCCGGACCCGGGGCTTGTGCTCTGTCCCAGTGTCCCAGGGTTCGGGAGCCCCCGTCCTGTAAGCCAGCCGAGGGTCCGTGCGATGGGGAAGGGTGTCCACCGTGGCCCGGGGAGACTCTCCCCAGCCTGGCTAGGGTTCGGAAGCTGGGCCCGGACCTGGGGCTTGTGCTCCGTCCCAGTGTCCCAGGGTGCGGGAGGCCCCCGCCATGCAAGCCAGCCGAGGGTCCGTGTGCTGGGGAAGGGTGTCCACCGTGGGCCGGGGAGGCTCTCCCCTGCCTGGCTAGGGTTCGGAAGCTGGGCCCGGACCTGGGGCTTGTGCTCCGTCCCAGTGTCCCAGGGTGCGGGAGCCCCCCGTCCTGCAAGCCAGCCGAGGGTCCGTTCGCTGGGGAAGGGTGTCCACTGGGGCCCGGTAAGGCTCTCCCCAGCCTGGCTAGGGTACGGAGGCTGGGCCCGGACCCGGGGCTTGTGCTCCGTCCCAGTGTCCCAGGGTGCGGGAGCTCCCATCCTGTAAGCCAGCCGAGGGTCCGTGCGCTGGGGAAGGGTGTCCACCGTGGCCCGGGGAGGCTCTCCCTGGCTTGGCTAGGGTTCGGAATCTGGGCCCGGACCCGGGGCTTGTGCTCTGTCCCAGTGTCCCAGGGTGCGGGAGCCCCCCGTCCTGCAAGCCAGCCGAGGGTCCGTGCGCTGGGGAAGGGTGTCCACCGTGGCCCGGCGAGGCTCTCCCCGGCCTGGCTAGGGTTTGGAGGCTGGGCCCGGACCAGGGGCTTGTGCTCCGTCCCAGTGTCCCAGGGTGCGGGAGCTCCCATCCTGTAAGCCAGCCGAGGGTCCGTGCGCTGGGGAAGGGTGTCCACCGTGGCCCGGGGAGGCTCTCCCTGGCTTGGCTAGGGTTCGGAATCTGGGCCCGGACCCGGGGCTTGTGCTCTGTCCCAGTGTCCCAGGGTGCGGGAGCCCCCCGTCCTGCAAGCCAGCCGAGGGTCCGTGCGCTGGGGAAGGGTGTCCACCGTGGCCCGGGGAGGCTCTCCCCGGCCTGGCTAGGGTTCGGAAGCCGGGCCTGGACCCGGGGCTTGCGCTCCGTCCCAGTGTCCCAAGGTGCGGTAGCCCCCCGTCCTGCAAGCCAGCCGCGGGTCCGTGCACTGGGGAAGGGTGTCCACCGGGGCCCGGGGAGCCTCTCCCCAGCCTGGCTAGGGTACGGAGGCTGGGCCCGGACCCGGGGCTTGTGCTCCGTCCCAGTGTCCCAGGGTGCGGGAGCCCCAGTCCTGTAAGCCAGCCGAGGGTCCGTGCGCTGGGGAAGGGTGTCCACCGTGGCTCGGGGAGGCTCTCCCCGGCCTGGCTAGGGTTCGGAAGCTGGGCCCGGACCCGGGGCTTGTGCTCCGTCCCAGTGTCCCAGGGTGCGGGAGCCCCCCATCCTGCAAGCCAGCCGAGGGTCCGTGCGCTGGGGAAGGGTGTCCACCGTGGCCCGGGGAGGCTCTCCCCAGCCTGGCTAGGGTACAGAGGCTGGGCCCGGACCCGGGGCTTGTGCTCCGTCCCAGTGTCCCAGGGTGCGGGAGCCCCCGTCCTGTAAGCCAGCCGAGGGTCTGTGCACTGGGGAAGGGTGTCCACCGTGGCCCGGGGAGGCTCTCCCCGGCCTGGCTAGGGTTCGGAAACTGGGCCCGGACCCGGGGCTTGTGCTCCGTCCCAGTGTCCCAGGGTGCGGGAGCCCCCCGCCCTGCAAGCCAGCCGAGGGTTCGTGCGCTGGGGAAGGGTGTCCACCGTGGCCCGGGGAGGCTCTCCCCGGCCAGGCTAGGGTTCGGAAGCTGGGTCCGGACCCGGGGCTTGTGCTCCGTCCCAGTGTCCCAGGGTGCGGGAGCCCCCCATCCTGCAAGCCAGCCGAGGGTCCGTGCGCTGGGGAAGGGTGTCCACCGTGGCCCGGCGAGGCTCTCCCCGGCCAGGCTAGGGTTCGGAAGGTGGGTCCGGACCCGGGGCTTGTGCTCCGTCCCAGTGTCCCAGGGTGCGGGAGCCCCCGTCCTGTAAGCCAGCCAAGGGTCCGTGCGCTGGGGAAGGGTGTCCACCGTGGCCCGGGGATGCTCTACCCGGCCTGGCTAGGGTTCGGAAGCTGGGCCCGGACCCGGGGCTTGTGCTCCGTCCCAGTGTCCCAGGGTGCGGGAGCCCCCCATCCTGCAAGCCAGCCGAGGGTCCGTGCGCTGGGGAAGGGTGTCCACCGTGGCCCGGCGAGGCTCTCCCCGGCCTGGCTAGGGTTCGGAAGCTTGGCCAGGGGCTTGTGCTCCGTCTCAGTGTCCCAGGGTGTGGGAGCCCCCGTCCTGTAAGCCAGCCGAGGGTCCTTGCGCTGGGAAAGGGTGTCCACCGTGGCCCGGGGAGGCTCTCCCCGGCCTGGCTAGGGTTCGGTAGGTGGGCCCGGACCCGGGGCTTGTGCTCCGTCCCAGTGTCCCAGGGTGCGGGAGCCCCCCGTCCTGCAAGCCAGCCGAGAGTCCGTGCGCTGGGGAAGGGTGTCCACCGTGGCCCCGCAAGGCTCTCCCCGGCCTGGCTAGGGTTCGGTAGCTGGGCCCGCGGCTTGTGCTCCGTCTCAGTGTCCCAGGGTGTGGGAGCCCCCGTCCTGCAAGCCAGCCGAGAGTCCGTGCGCTGGGGAAGGGTGTCCACCGTGGCCCGGGGAGGCTCTACCCGGCCTGGCTAGGGTTCGGAAGCTGGGCCCGGACCCGGGGCTTGTGCTCCGTCCCAGTGTCCCAGGGTGCGGGAGCCCCCCGTCCTGCAAGCCATCCGAGGGTCCATGCGCTGGGAAAGGGTGTCCACCGTGGCCCAGGGAGGCTCTCCCCGGCCTGGCTAGGGTTCGGAAGCTGGACCCGGACCCGGGGCTTGTGCTCTGTCCCAGTGTCCCAGGGTTCGGGAGCCCCTGTCCTGTAAGCCAGCCGAGGGTCCGTGCGCTGGGGAAGGGTGTCCACCGTGGCCCGGGGAGGCTCTCCCCGGCCTGGCTAGGGTTCGGAAGCTGGGCCTGGGGCTTGTGCTCTGTCCCAGTGTCCCAGGGTGTGGGAGCCCCCGTCCTGTAAGCCAGCCGAGGGTCCGTGCGCTGGGAAAGGGTGTCCACCGTGGCCCGGGGAGGCTCTCCCCGGTCTGGCTAGGGTTCGGAAGCTGGGCCCGGACCCGGGGCTTGTGCTCCGTCCCTGTGTCCCATTGTGCGGGAGCCCCCCGTCCTGCAAGCAAGCCGATGGTCCGTGCGTTGGGGAAGGGTGTCCACCGTGGCCCGGCGAGGCTCTCCCCGGCCTGGGTAGGGTTCAGAAGCTGGGCCCGCGGCTTGTGCTCCGTCCCAGTGTCCCAGGGTGTGGGAGCCCCCGTCCTGCAAGCCAGCCGAGGGTCCGTGCGCTGGGGAAGGGTGTCCACCGTGGCCCGGGGAGGCTCTACCCGGCCTGGCTAGGGTTCGGAAGCTGGGCCCGGACCCGGGGCTTGTGCTCCGTCCCAGTGTCCCAGGGTGCGGGAGCCCCCCGTCCTGCAAGCCAGCCGAGGGTCCGTGTGCTGGGGAAGGGTGTCCACCGTGGCCCAGCGAGGCTCTCCCCGGCCTGGCTAGGGTTCGGAAGCTGGGCCCTGGGCTTGTGCTCCGTCCCAGTGTCCCAGGGTGTGGGAGCCCCCGTCCTGTAAGCCAGCCGAGGGTCCGTGCGCTGGGAAAGGGTGTCCACCGTGGCCCGGGGAGGCTCTCCCAGGCCTGGCTAGGGTTCGGAAGCTGGGCCCGGACCCGGGGCTTGTGCTCTGTCCCAGTGTCCCAGGGTTCGGGAGCCCCCGTCCTGTAAGCCAGCCGAGGGTCCGTGCGCTGGGGAAGGGTGTCCACCGTGGCCCGGGGAGACTCTCCCTGGCCTGGCTAGGGTTCGGAAGCTGGGCCCGGACCTGGGGCTTGTGCTTCGTCCCAGTGTCCCAGGGTGCGGGAGGCCCCCGCCATGCAAGCCAGCCGAGGGTCCGTGTGCTGCGGAAGGGTGTCCACCGTGGCCCGGGGAGGCTCTCCCCGGCCTGGCTAGGGTTCAGAAGCTGGGCCCGGACCTGGGGCTTGTGCTCCGTCCCAGTGTCCCAGGGTGCGGGAGCCCCCCGTCCTGCAAGCCAGCCGAGGGTCCGTTCGCTGGGGAAGGGTGTCCACTGGGGCCCGGGAAGGCTCTCCCCAGCCTGGCTAGGGTACGGAGGCTGGGCCCGGACCCGGGGCTTGTGCTCCGTCCCAGTGTCCCAGGGTGCGGGAGCCCCCATCCTGTAAGCCAGCCGAGGGTCCGTGCGCTGGGGAAGGGTGTCCACATGGCCCGGGGAGGCTCTCCCCAGCCTGGCTAGGGTTCGGAAGCTGGGCCCAGACCCGGGGCTTGTGCTCCGTCCCAGTGTCCCATGGTGCGGGAGCCCCCCATCTTGCAAGCCAGCCGTGGGTCCGTGCGCTGGGGAAGGGTGTCCACCGTGGCCCGGGGAGGATCTCCCCGGCCTGGCTAGGGTTCGGAAGCTGGGCCCGGACCCGGGGCTTGTGCTCCGTCCCAGTGTCCCAGGGTGCGGGAGACCCCCGCCCTGCAAGCCAGCCGAGGGTCCGTGCGCTGGGGAATGGTGTCCACCGTGGCCCGGGGAGGCTCTCCCCGGCCTGGCTAGGGTTCGGAAGCTGGGTCCGGACCCGGGGCTTGTGCTCCGTCCCAGTGTCCCAGGGTGCGGGAGCCCCCGTCCTGTAAGTCAGCCAAGCGTCCGTGCGCTGGGGAAGGGTGTCTACCGTGGCCCGGGGAGGCTCTACCCGGCCTGGCTAGGGTTTGGAAGCTGGGCCTGGACCCGGGGCTTGTGCTCCGTCCCAGTGTCCCAGGGTGCGGGAGCCCCCCGTCCTGCAAGCCAGCCGAGGGTATGTGCGCTGGGGAAGGGTGTCCACCAGGGCCCGGGGAGGCTCTCCTCCACCTGGCTAGGGTTCGGAGGCTGGGCCTGGTCCAGGGCCTTGTGCTCCGTCCCAGTGTCCCAGGGTGCGGGAGCTCCCATCCTGTAAACCAGCCGAGGGTCCGTGCGCTGGGGAAGGGTGTCCACCGTGGCCCGGGGAGGCTCTCCCCGGCCTGGCTAGGGTTCGGAAGCTGGGCCCGGACCTGGGGCTTGTGCTCCATCCCAGGGTGCGGGAGCCCCCCGTCCTGCAAGCCAGCCGAGGGTTCTTGCGCTGGGGAAGGGTGTCCACCGTGGCCCGGGGAGGCTCTACCCGGCCTGGCTAGGGTTCGGAAGCTAGGCCCGGACCCGGGGCATGTGCTCCGTCCCAGTGTCCAAGGGTGCGGGAGCCCCCCGTCCTGCAAGCCAGCCGAGGGACCGTGCGCTGGGGAAGGGTGTCCACTGTGGCCTGGCGAGGCTCTCCCCGGCCTGGCTAGGGTTCGGAAGCTTAGCCCGGGGCTTGTGCTCCGTCCCAGTGTCCCAGGCTGCGGGAGCCCCCCGTCCTGCAAGCCAGCCGAGGGTCCGTGCGGTGGGGAAGGGTGTCCACCGTGGCCCGGCGAGGCTCTCCCCGGCCTGGCTAGGGTTCGGAAGCTGGGCCCGGACCCGGGGCTTGTGCTCCGTCCCAGTGTCCCAGGGTGCGGGAGCCCCCCGTCCTGCAAGCCAGCCGAGGGTCCGTGCGCTGGGGAAGGGTGTCCACCGGGGCCCGGGGAGGCTCTCTCCAGCCTGGCTAGGGTTTGGAGGCTGGGCCCGGACCAGGGGCTTGTGCTCCGTCCCAGTGTCCCAGGGTGCGGGAGCTCCCATCCTGTAAGCCAGCCGAGGGTCCGTGCGCTGGGGAAGGGTGTCCACCGTGGCCCGGGGAGGCTCTCCCCGGCTTGGCTAGGGTTCGGAAGCTGGGCCCGGACCCGGGGCTTGTGCTCTGTCCCAGTGTCCCAGGGTGCGGGAGCCCCCCGTCCTGCAAGCCAGCCGAGGGTCCGTGCGCTGGGGAAGGGTGTCCACCGTGGCCCAGGGAGGCTCTCCCCTACCTGGCTAGGGTTCGGAAGCTGGGCCCGGACCTGGGGCTTGTGCTCCGTCCCAGTGTCCCAGGGTGTGGGGCCCCCCGCCATGCAAGCCAGCCGAGGGTCCGTGCGCTGGGGAAGGGTGTCCACCGTGGCCCGGGGAGGCTCTCCCCGGCCTGGCTAGGGTTCGGAAGCCGGGCCCGGACCCGGGGCTTGTGCTCCGTCCCAGTGTCCCAGGGTGCGGGAGCCCCCCGTCCTGCAAGACAGCCGAGGGTCCGTGCACTGGGGAAGGATGTCCACCAGGGCCCGGGGAGGCTCTCTCCAGCCTGGCTAGGGTACGGAGGCTGGGCCCGGACCCGGGGCTTGTGCTCCGTCCCAGTGTCCCAGGGTGCGGGAGCCCCAGTCCTGTAATCCAGCCGAGGGTCCGTGCGCTGGGGAAGGGTGTCCACCGTGGCTCGGGGAGGCTCTCCCTGGCCTGGCTAGGGTTCGGAAGCTGGGCCCTGACCCGGGGCTTGTGCTCCGTCCCAGTGTCCCAGGGTGCGGGAGCCCCCCGTCCTGCAAGCCAGCCGAGGGTCCGTGCGCTGGGGAAGGGTGTCCACCGTGGCCCGGGGAGGCTCTCCCCAGCCTGGCTAGGGTACAGAGGCTGGGCCCGGACCCGGGGCTTGTGCTCAGTCCCAGTGTACCAGGGTGCGGGAGCCCCCGTCCTGTAAGCCAGCCGAGGGTCCGTGCGCTGGGGAAGGTTGTCCACCGTGGCCCGGGGAGGCTCCCCCCGGCCTGGCTAGGGTTCGGAAGCTGGGCCTGGACCCGGGGCTTGTGCTCTGTCCCAGTGTCCCAGGGTGCGGGAGCCCCCCGCCCTGCAAGTCAGCAGAGGGTCCGTGCGCTGGGGAAGGGTGTCCGCCGTGACCCGGGGAGGCTCTCCCCGGCCTGGCTAGGGTTCGGAAGCTGGGTCCGGACCCGGGGCTTGTGCGCCGTCCCAGTGTCCCAGGGTGCGGGAGCCCCCGACCTGTAATCCAGCCAATGGTCCGTGCACTGGGGAAGGGTGTCCACCGTGGCCCGGGGAGGCTCTACCCGGCCTGGCTAGGGTTCGGAAGCTGGGCCTGGACCCGGGGCTTGTGCTCTGTCCCAGGGTGCGGGAGCCCCCCGTCCTGCAAGCCAGCCGAGGGTCCGTGCGCTGGGGAAGGGTGTCCACCGTGGCCCGTGGAGGCTCTACCCGGCCTGGCTAGGGTTCAGAAGCTAGGCCCTGACTCGGGGCTTGTGCTCCGTCCCAGTGTCCCAGGGTGCGGAAGTCACCCGTCCTGCAAGCCAGCCGAGGGTCCGTGCGCTGGGGAAGGGTGTCCACCGTGGCCCGTCGAGGCTCTCCCCGGCCTGGCTAGGGTTCGGAAGCTTGGCCCGGGGGTTGTGCTCCGTCCCAGTGTCCCAGGGTGTGGGAGCTCCCGTCCTGTAAGCCAGCCGAGGGTCCGTGCGCTGGGAAAGGGTGTCTACCGTGGCCCGGGGAGGCTCTCCCCGGCCTGGCTAGGTTTCGGAAGCTGGGCCCGGACCCGGGGCTTGTGCTCCGTCCCAGTGTCCCAAGGTGCGGGAGCCCCCCGTCCTGCAAGCCAGCCGAGGGTCCGTGCGCTGGGGAAGGGTATCCACCGTGGCCCGGCGAGGCTCTCCCCGGCCTGGCTAGGGTTCGGAAGCTGGGCCCGGGGCTTGTGCTCCGTCCCAGTGTCCCAGGGTGTGGGAGCCCCCGTCCTGCAAGCCAGCCGAGGGTCCGTGCGCTGGGGAAGGGTGTCCACCGTGGCCCGGGGAGGCTCTACCCGGCCTGGTTAGGGTTCGGAAGCTGGGCCCGGACCCGGGGCTTGTGCTCCGTCCCAGTGTCCCAGGGTGCGGGAGCCCCCCGTCCTGCAAGCCAGCCGAGGGTCCGTGCGCTGGGGAAGGGTGTCCACCGGGGCCCGGGGAGGCTCTCCCTAGCCTGGCTAGGGTACGGTGGCTGGGCCCGGACCCGGGGCTTGTGCTCCGTCCCAGAGTCCCAGGGTGCGGGAGCCCCCGTCCTGTAAGCCAGCCGAGGGTCCGTGCGCTGGGGAAGGGTGTCCACCGTGGCCCGGGGAGGCTCTCCCCGGCCTGGCTAGGGTTCGGAAGCTGGGCCCGGACCCGGGGCTTGTGCTCCGTCCCAGTGTCCCAGGGTGCGGGAGCCCCCCGTCCTGCAAGCCAGCCGAGGGTCCGTGCGCTGGGGAAGAGTGTCCACCGTGGTCCGGCGAGGCTCTCCCCGGCCTGGCTAGGGTTCGGAAGCTGGGCCCGGACCCGGGGCTTGTGCTCCGTCCCAGTGTCCCAGGGTGCGGGAGCCCCCCGCCCTGCAAGCCAGCCGAGGGTCCGTGCGCTGGGGAAGGGTGTCCACCGTGGCCCGGGGAGGCTCTCCCCGGCCTGGCTAGGGTTCGGAAGCTGGGTCCGGACCCGGGGCTTGTGCTCCGTCCCAGTGTCCCAGGGTGCGGGAGCCCCCGTCCTGTAAGCCAGCCAAGCGTCCGTGCGCTGGGGAAGGGTGTCCACCGTGGCCCGGGGAGGCTCTACCCGGCCTGACTAGGGTTCGGAAGCTGGGCCTGGACCCGGGGCTTGTGCTGCGTCCCAGTGTCCCAGGGTGCGGGAGCCCCCCATCCTGCAAGCCAGCCGAGGGTCCGTGCACTGGGGAAGGGTGTCCACCGTGGCCCAGGGAGGCTCTCCCCTACCTGGCTAGGGTTCGGAAGCTGGGCCCGGACCTGGGGCTTGTGCTCCGTCCCAGTGTCCCAGGGTGCGGGAGCCCCAGTCCTGTAATCCAGCCGAGGGTCCGTGCGCTGGGGAAGGGTGTCCACCGTGGCTCGGGGAGGCTCTCCCCGGCCTGGCTAGGGTTCGGAAGCTGGGCCCGGACCCGGGGCTTGTGCTCCATCCCAGTGTCCCAGGATGCGGGAGCCCCCCGTCCTGCAAGCCAGCCGAGAGTCCGTGCGCTGGGGAAGGGTGTCCACCGTGGCCCGGGGAGGCTCTCCCCAGTCTGGCTAGGGTACAGAGGCTGGGCCCGGACCCGGGGCTTGTGCTCTGTCCCAGTGTCCCAGGGTGCGGGAGCCCCCGTCCTGTAAGCCAGCCGAGGGTCCGTGCGCTGGGGAAGGGTGTCCACCGTGGCCCGGGGAGGCTCTCCCCGGCCTGGCTAGGGTTCGGAAGCTGGGCCCGGACCCGGGGCTTGTGCTCTGTCCCAGTGTCCCAGGGTGCTGGAGCCCCCCGTCCTGCAAGCCAGTCGAGGGTCCGTGCGCTGGGGAAGGAAGTCAACCGTGGCCCGGGGAGGCTCTCCCCGGCCTGGCTAGGGTTCGGCAGCTGGGCCCGGACCCGGGGCTCGTTCTCTGTACCAGTGTCCCAGGCTGCGGGAGCCCCCCGCCCTGCAAGTTAGCCGAGGGTCCGTGCGCTGGGGAAGGGTGTCCGCCGTGACCCGGGGAGGCTCTCCCCGGCCTGGCTAGGGTTCGGAAGCTGGGTCCGGACCCGGGGCATGTGCTCCGTCCCAGTGTCCCAGGGTGCGGGAGCCCCCGTCCTGTAAGCCAGCCAATGGTCCGTGCACTGGGGAAGGGTGTCCACCGTGGCCCGGGGAGGCTCTACCCGGCCTGGCTAGGGTTCGGAAGCTGCGCCTGGACCCGGGGCTTGTGCTCCGTCCCAGTGTCCCAGGGTGCGGGAGCCCCCCGTCCTGCAAGCCAGCCGAGGGTCCGTGCGCTGGGGAAGGGTGTCCACCGTGGCCCGTGGAGGCTCTACCCGGCCTGGCTAGGGTTCGGAAGCTAGGCCCGGACTCGGGGCTTGTGCTCCGTCCCAGTGTCCCAGGGTGCGGGAGTCACCCGTCCTGCAAGCCAGCCGAGGGTCCGTGCGCTGGGGAAGGGTGTCCACCGTGGCCTGTCGAGGCTCTCCTTGGCCTGGCTAGGGTTCGGAAGCTTGGCCTGGGGGTTGTGCTCCGTCCCAGTGTCCCAGGGTGTGGGAGCCCCCGTCCTGTAAGCCAGCCGAGGGTCCGTGCGCTGGGAAAGGGTGTCTACCGTGGCCCGGGGAGGCTCTCCCCGGCCTGGCTAGGTTTCGGAAGCTGGGCCCGGACCCGGGGCTTGTGCTCCGTCCCAGTGTCCCAGGGTGCGGGAGCCCCCCGTCCTGCAAGCCAGCCGAGGGTCCGTGCGCTGGGGAAGGGTATCCACCGTGGCCCGGCGAGGCTCTCCCCGGCCTGGCTAGGGTTCGGAAGCTGGGCCCGGGGCTTGTGCTCCGTCCCAGTGTCCCAGGGTGTGGGAGCCCCCGTCCTGCAAGCCAGCCGAGGGTCCGTGCGCTGGGGAAGGGTGTCCACCGTGGCCCGGGGAGGCTCTACCCGGCCTGGCTAGGGTTCGGAAGCTGGGCCCGGACCCGGGGCTTGTGCTCCGTCCCAGTGTCCCAGGGTGCGGGAGCCCCCCGTCCTGCAAGCCAGCCGAGGGTCCGTGCGCTGGGGAAGGGTGTCCACCGTGGCCCGGGGAGGCTCTCCCCAGCCTGGCTAGGGTACGGAGGCTGGGCCCGGACCCAGGGCTTGTGCTCCGTCCCAGTGTCCCAGGGTGCGGGAGCCCCCGTCCTGTAAGCCAGCCGAGGGTCCGTGCGCTGGGGAAGGGTGTCCACCGTGGCCCGGGGAGGCTCTCCCCGGCCTGGCTAGGGTTCGGAAGCTGGGCCCGGACCCTGGGCTTGTGCTCTGTCCCAGTGTCCCAGGGTGCGGGAGCCCCCCGTCCTGCAAGCCAGTCGAGGGTCCGTGCGCTGGGAAAGGGTGTCAACCATGGCCCGGGGAGGCTCTCCCCGGCCTGGCTAGGGTTCGGCAGCTGGGCCCGGACCCGGGGTTCGTGCTCCGTCCCAGTGTCCCAGGGTGCGGGAGCCCCCCGCCCTGCAAGTCAGCCGAGGGTCCGTGCGCTGGGGAAGGGTGTCCGCCGTGACCCGGGGAGGCTCTCCCCGGCCTGCTAGGGTTCGGAAGCTGGGTCCGGACCCGGGGCTTGTGCTCCGTCCCAGTGTCCCAGGGTGCGGGAGCCCCCGTCCTGTAAGCCAGCCAAGGGTCCGTGCACTGGGGAAGGGTGTCCACCGTGGCCCGGGGAGGCTCTACCCGGCCTGGCTAGGGTTCGGAAGCTGGGCCTGGACCCGGGGCTTGTGCTCCGTCCCAGTGTCCCAGGGTGCGGGAGCCCCCCCGTCCTGCAAGCCAGCCGAGGGTCCGTGCGCTGGGGAAGGGTGTCCACCGTGGCCCGGGGAGGCTCTCCCCAGCCTGGCTAGGGTACGGAGGCTGGGCCCGGACCCGGGGCTTGTGCTCCGTCCCAGTGTCCCAGGGTGCGGGAGCCCCCGTCCTGTAAGCCAGCCGAGGGTCCGTGCGCTGGGGAAGGGTGTCCACCGTGGCCCGGGGAGGCTCTCCCCGGCCTGGCTAGGGTTCGGAAGCTGGGCCCGGACCCGGGGCTTGTGCTCTGTCCCAGTGTCCCAGGGTGCGGGAGCCCCCTGTCCTGCAAGCCAGTCGAGGGTCCGTGCGCTGGGGAAGGGTGTCAACCGTGGCCCGGGTAGGCTCTCCCCGGCCTGGCTAGGGTTCGGAAGCTGGGTCCGGACCCGGGGCTTGTGCTCCGTCCCAGTGTCCCAGGGTGCGGGAGCCCCCGTCCTGTAAGCCAGCCAAGGGTCCGTGTAGTGGGGAAGGGTGTCCACCGTGGCCCGGGGAGGCTCTACCCGGCCTGGCTAGGGTTCGGAAGCTGGGCCTGGACCCGGGGCTTGTGCTCCGTCCCAGTGTCCCAGGGTGCGGGAGCCCCCCCGTCCTGCAAGCCAGCCGAGGGTCCGTGCGCTGGGGAAGGGTGTCCACCGTGGCCCGGGGAGGCTCTACCCGGCCTGGCTAGGGTTCGGAAGCTGGGCCTGGACCCGGGGCTTGTGCTCCGTCCCAGTGTCCCAGGGTGCGGGAGCCCCCCCGTCCTGCAAGCCAGCCGAGGGTCCGTGCGCTGGGGAAGGGTGTCCACCGTGGCCCGTCGAGGCTCTCCCCGGCCTGGCTAGGGTTCGGAAGCTTGGCCCGGGGGTTGTGCTCCGTCCCAGTGTCCCAGGGTGTGGGAGCCCCCATCCTGTAAGCCAGCCGAGGGTCCGTGCGCTGGGAAAGGGTGTCTACCGTGGCCCGGGGAGGCTCTCCCCGGCCTGGCTAGGGTTCGGAAGCTGGGCCCGGACCCGGGGCTTGTGCTCCGTCCCAGTGCCCCAGGGTGCGGGAGCCCCCCGTCCTGCAAGCCAGCCGAGGGTCCGTGCGCTGGGGAAGGGTATCCACCGTGGCCCGGCGAGGCTCTCCCCGGCCTGGCTAGGGTTCGGAAGCTGGGCCCGGGGCTTGTGCTCCGTCCCAGTGTCCCAGGGTGTGGGAGCCCCCGTCCTGCAAGCCAGCCGAGGGTCCGTGCGCTGGGGAAGGGTGTCCACCGTGGCCCGGGGAGGCTCTACCCGGCCTGGCTAGGGTTCGGAAGCTGGGCCCGGACCCGGGGCTTGTGCTCTGTCCCAGTGTCCCTGGGTGCGGGAGCCCCCCGTCCTGCAAGCCAGCCGAGGGTCCGTGCGCTGGGGAAGGGTGTCCACCGTGGCCCGGCGAGGCTCTCCCAAGCCTGGCTAGGGTTCGGAGGCTGGGGCCGGACCAGGGGCTTGTGCTCCGTCCCAGTGTCCCAGGGTGCGGGAGCTCCCATCCTGTAAGCCAGCCGAGGGTCCGTGCGCTGGGGAAGGGTGTCCACCGTGGCCCGGGGAGGCTCTCCCCGGCTTGGCTAGGGTTCGGAAGCTGGGCCCGGGGCTTGTGCTCCGTCCCAGTGTCCCAGGGTGCGGGAGCCCCCCGTCCTGCAAGCCAGCCCAGGGTCCGTGCGCTGGGGAAGGCTGTCCACCGTGGCCCGGGGAGGCTCTCCCTGGCCTGGCTAGGGTTCGGAAGTTGGGCCCGGACCCGGGGCTTGTGCTCCGTCCCAGTGTCCCAGGGTGCGGGAGCCCCCGTCCTGTAAGCCAGCCAAGGGTCCGTGCGCTGGGGAAGGGTGTCCACCGTGGCCCGGGGAGGCTCTACCCGGCCTGGCTAGGGTTCGGAAGCTGGGCACGGACCCGGGGCTTGTGCTCCGTCCCAGTGTCCCAGGGTGCGGGAGCCCCCCATCCTGCAAGCCAGCCGAGGGTCCGTGCGCTGGGGAAGGGTGTCCACCGTGGCCCGGCGAGGTTCTCCCCGGCCTGGCTAGGGTTCAGAAGCTTGGCCCGGGGCTTGTGCTCCGTCCCAGTGTCCCAGGGTGTGGGAGCCCCCGTCCTGTAAGCCAGCCGAGGGTCCGTGCGCTGGGAAAGGGTGTCCACCGTGGCCCGGGGAGGCTCTCCTCCGTCCCAGTGTCCAAGGGTGCGGGAGCCCCCCGTCCTGCAAGCCAGCCGAGGGTATGTGCGCTGGGGAAGGGTGTCCACCAGGGCCCGGGGAGGCTCTCCTCAGCCTGGCTAGGGTTCGGAGGCTGGGCCTGGTCCAGGGCCTTGTGCTCCGTCCCAGTGTCCCAGGGTGCGGGAGCTCCCATCCTGTAAGCCAGCCGAGGGTCCGTGCGCTGGGGAAGGGTGTCCACCGTGGCCCGGGGAGGCTCTCCCCGGCCTGGCTAGGGTTCGGAAGCTGGGCCCGGACCTGGGGCTTGTGCTCCATCCCAGGGTGCGGGAGCCCCCCGTCCTGCAAGCCAGCCGAGGGTTCGTGCGCTGGGGAAGGGTGTCCACCGTGGCCCGGGGAGGCTCTACCCGGCCTGGCTAGGGTTCGGAAGCTAGGCCCGGACCCGGGGCATGTGCTCCGTCCCAGTGTCCAAGGGTGCGGGAGCCCCCCGTCCTGCAAGCCAGCCGAGGGTCCGTGCGCTGGGGAAGGGTGTCCACCGTGGCCTGGCGAGGCTCTCCCCGGCCTGGCTAGGGTTCGGAAGCTTAGCCCGGGGCTTGTGCTCCGTCCCAGTGTCCCAGGCTGCGGGAGCCCCCCGTCCTGCAAGCCAGCCGAGGGTCCGTGCGCTGGGGAAGGGTGTCCACCGTGGCCCGGCGAGGCTCTCCCCGGCCTGGCTAGGGTTCGGAAGCTGGGCCCGGACCCGGGCTTGTGCTCCGTCCCAGTGTCCCAGGGTGCGGGAGCCCCCCGTCCTGCAAGCCAGCCGAGGGTCCGTGCGCTGGGGAAGGGTGTCCACCGGGGCCCGGGGAGGCTCTCTCCAGCCTGGCTAGGGTTTGGAGGCTGGGCCCGGACCAGGGGCTTGTGCTCCGTCCCAGTGTCCCAGGGTGCGGGAGCTCCCATCCTGTAAGCCAGCCGAGGGTCCGTGCGCTGGGGAAGGGTGTCCACCGTGGCCCGGGGAGGCTCTCCCCGGCCTGGCTAGGGTTCGGAAGCTGGGCCTGGACCCGGGGCTTGTGCTCCGTCCCAGTGTCCCAGGGTGCGGGAGCCCCCCGTCCTGCAAGCCAGCCGAGGGTCCGTGCGCTGGGGAAGAGTGTCCACCGTGGCCCGGGGAGGCTCTACCCGGCCTGGCTAGGGTTCGGAAGCTGGGCCTGGACCCGGGGCTTGTGCTCCGTCCCAGTGTCCCAGGGTGCGGGAGCCCCCGTTCTGCAAGCCATCCGAGGGTCCGTGCGCTGGGGAAGGGTGTCCACCGTAGCCCGGCGAGGCTCTCCCCGGCCTGGCTAGGGTTCGGAAGCTGGGCCCAGGGCTTGTGCTCCGTCCCAGTGTCCCAGGGTGTGGGAGCCCCCGTCCTGTAAGCCAGCCGAGGGTCCGTGCGCTGGGAAAGGGTGTCCGCCGTGGCCCAGGGAGGCTCTCCCCGGCCTGGCTAGGGTTCGGAAGCTGGACCCGGACCCGTGGCTTGTGCTCTGTCCCAGTGTCCCAGGGTTCGGGAGCCCCTGTCCTGTAAGCCAGCCGAGGGTCCGTGCGCTGGGGAAGGGTGTCCACCGTGGCCCGGGGAGGCTCTCCCCGGCCTGGCTAGGGTTCGGAAGCTGGGCCCGGGGCTTGTGCTCTGTCCCAGTGTCCCAGGGTGTGGGAGCCCGCGTCCTGTAAGCCAGCCGCGGGTCCGTGCGCTGGGAAAGGGTGTCCACCGTGGCCCGGGGAGGCTCTCCCCGGTCTGGCTAGGGTTCGGAAGCTGGGCCCGGACCCGGGGCTTGTGCTCCGTCCCAGTGTCCCATTGTGCGGGAGCCCCCCATCCTGCAAGCCAGCCGATGGTCCATGCGCTGGGGAAGGGTGTCCACCGTGGCCCGGCGAGGCTCTCCCCGGCCTGGCTAGGGTTCGGAAGCTGGGCCCGCGGCTTGTGCTCCGTCCCAGTGTCCCAGGGTGTGGGAGCCCCCGTCCTGCAAGCCAGCCGAGGGTCCGTGCGCTGGGGAAGGGTGTCCACCGTGGCCCAGGGAGGCTCTATCCGGCCTGGCGAGGGTTCGGAAGCTGGGCCCGGACCCGGGGCTTGTGCTCCGTCCCAGTGTCCCAGGGTGCGGGAGCCCCCCGTCCTGCAAGCCAGCCGAGGGTCCGTGTGCTGGGGAAGGGTGTCCACCGTGGCCCGGCGAGGCTCTCCCCAGCCTGGCTAGGGTTCGGAAGCTGGGCCCAGGGCTTGTGCTCCGTCCCAGTGTCCCAGGGTGTGGGAGCCCCCATCCTGTAAGCCAGCCGAGGGTCCGTGTGCTGGGAAAGGGTGTCCACCGTGGCCCGGGGAGGCTCTCCCCGGCCTGGCTAGGGTTCGGAAGCAGGGCCCGGACCCGGGGCTTGTGCTCTGTCCCAGTGTCCCAGGGTTCAGGAGCCCCCGTCCTGTAAGCCAGCCGAGGGTCCGTGCGATGGGGAAGGGTGTCCACCGTGGCCCGGGGAGACTCTCCCCAGCCTGGCTAGGGTTCGGAAGCTGGGCCCGGACCTGGGGCTTGTGCTCCGTCCCAGTGTCCCAGGGTGCGGGAGGCCCCCGCCATGCAAGCCAGCCGAGGGTCCGTGTGCTGGGGAAGGGTGTCCACCGTGGGCCGGGGAGGCTCTCCCCTGCCTGGCTAGGGTTCGGAAGCTGGGCCCGGACCTGGGGCTTGTGCTCCGTCCCAGTGTCCCAGGGTGCGGGAGCCCCCCGTCCTGCAAGCCAGCCGAGGGTCCGTTCGCTGGGGAAGGGTGTCCACTGGGGCCCGGTAAGGCTCTCCCCAGCCTGGCTAGGGTACGGAGGCTGGGCCCGGACCCGGGGCTTGTGCTCCGTCCCAGTGTCCCAGGGTGCGGGAGCTCCCATCCTGTAAGCCAGCCGAGGGTCCGTGCGCTGGGGAAGGGTGTCCACCGTGGCCCGGGGAGGCTCTCCCTGGCTTGGCTAGGGTTCGGAATCTGGGCCCGGACCCGGGGCTTGTGCTCTGTCCCAGTGTCCCAGGGTGCGGGAGCCCCCCGTCCTGCAAGCCAGCCGAGGGTCCGTGCGCTGGGGAAGGGTGTCCACCGTGGCCCGGCGAGGCTCTCCCCGGCCTGGCTAGGGTTTGGAGGCTGGGCCCGGACCAGGGGCTTGTGCTCCGTCCCAGTGTCCCAGGGTGCGGGAGCTCCCATCCTGTAAGCCAGCCGAGGGTCCGTGCGCTGGGGAAGGGTGTCCACCGTGGCCCGGGGAGGCTCTCCCTGGCTTGGCTAGGGTTCGGAATCTGGGCCCGGACCCGGGGCTTGTGCTCTGTCCCAGTGTCCCAGGGTGCGGGAGCCCCCCGTCCTGCAAGCCAGCCGAGGGTCCGTGCGCTGGGGAAGGGTGTCCACCGTGGCCCGGGGAGGCTCTCCCCGGCCTGGCTAGGGTTCGGAAGCCGGGCCTGGACCCGGGGCTTGCGCTCCGTCCCAGTGTCCCAAGGTGCGGTAGCCCCCCGTCCTGCAAGCCAGCCGCGGGTCCGTGCACTGGGGAAGGGTGTCCACCGGGGCCCGGGGAGCCTCTCCCCAGCCTGGCTAGGGTACGGAGGCTGGGCCCGGACCCGGGGCTTGTGCTCCGTCCCAGTGTCCCAGGGTGCGGGAGCCCCAGTCCTGTAAGCCAGCCGAGGGTCCGTGCGCTGGGGAAGGGTGTCCACCGTGGCTCGGGGAGGCTCTCCCCGGCCTGGCTAGGGTTCGGAAGCTGGGCCCGGACCCGGGGCTTGTGCTCCGTCCCAGTGTCCCAGGGTGCGGGAGCCCCCCATCCTGCAAGCCAGCCGAGGGTCCGTGCGCTGGGGAAGGGTGTCCACCGTGGCCCGGGGAGGCTCTCCCCAGCCTGGCTAGGGTACAGAGGCTGGGCCCGGACCCGGGGCTTGTGCTCCGTCCCAGTGTCCCAGGGTGCGGGAGCCCCCGTCCTGTAAGCCAGCCGAGGGTCTGTGCACTGGGGAAGGGTGTCCACCGTGGCCCGGGGAGGCTCTCCCCGGCCTGGCTAGGGTTCGGAAACTGGGCCCGGACCCGGGGCTTGTGCTCCGTCCCAGTGTCCCAGGGTGCGGGAGCCCCCCGCCCTGCAAGCCAGCCGAGGGTTCGTGCGCTGGGGAAGGGTGTCCACCGTGGCCCGGGGAGGCTCTCCCCGGCCAGGCTAGGGTTCGGAAGCTGGGTCCGGACCCGGGGCTTGTGCTCCGTCCCAGTGTCCCAGGGTGCGGGAGCCCCCCATCCTGCAAGCCAGCCGAGGGTCCGTGCGCTGGGGAAGGGTGTCCACCGTGGCCCGGCGAGGCTCTCCCCGGCCAGGCTAGGGTTCGGAAGGTGGGTCCGGACCCGGGGCTTGTGCTCCGTCCCAGTGTCCCAGGGTGCGGGAGCCCCCGTCCTGTAAGCCAGCCAAGGGTCCGTGCGCTGGGGAAGGGTGTCCACCGTGGCCCGGGGATGCTCTACCCGGCCTGGCTAGGGTTCGGAAGCTGGGCCCGGACCCGGGGCTTGTGCTCCGTCCCAGTGTCCCAGGGTGCGGGAGCCCCCCATCCTGCAAGCCAGCCGAGGGTCCGTGCGCTGGGGAAGGGTGTCCACCGTGGCCCGGCGAGGCTCTCCCCGGCCTGGCTAGGGTTCGGAAGCTTGGCCAGGGGCTTGTGCTCCGTCTCAGTGTCCCAGGGTGTGGGAGCCCCCGTCCTGTAAGCCAGCCGAGGGTCCTTGCGCTGGGAAAGGGTGTCCACCGTGGCCCGGGGAGGCTCTCCCCGGCCTGGCTAGGGTTCGGTAGGTGGGCCCGGACCCGGGGCTTGTGCTCCGTCCCAGTGTCCCAGGGTGCGGGAGCCCCCCGTCCTGCAAGCCAGCCGAGAGTCCGTGCGCTGGGGAAGGGTGTCCACCGTGGCCCCGCGAGGCTCTCCCCGGCCTGGCTAGGGTTCGGTAGCTGGGCCCGCGGCTTGTGCTCCGTCTCAGTGTCCCAGGGTGTGGGAGCCCCCGTCCTGCAAGCCAGCCGAGAGTCCGTGCGCTGGGGAAGGGTGTCCACCGTGGCCCGGGGAGGCTCTACCCGGCCTGGCTAGGGTTCGGAAGCTGGGCCCGGACCCGGGGCTTGTGCTCCGTCCCAGTGTCCCAGGGTGCGGGAGCCCCCCGTCCTGCAAGCCATCCGAGGGTCCATGCGCTGGGAAAGGGTGTCCACCGTGGCCCAGGGAGGCTCTCCCCGGCCTGGCTAGGGTTCGGAAGCTGGACCCGGACCCGGGGCTTGTGCTCTGTCCCAGTGTCCCAGGGTTCGGGAGCCCCTGTCCTGTAAGCCAGCCGAGGGTCCGTGCGCTGGGGAAGGGTGTCCACCGTGGCCCGGGGAGGCTCTCCCCGGCCTGGCTAGGGTTCGGAAGCTGGGCCTGGGGCTTGTGCTCTGTCCCAGTGTCCCAGGGTGTGGGAGCCCCCGTCCTGTAAGCCAGCCGAGGGTCCGTGCGCTGGGAAAGGGTGTCCACCGTGGCCCGGGGAGGCTCTCCCCGGTCTGGCTAGGGTTCGGAAGCTGGGCCCGGACCCGGGGCTTGTGCTCCGTCCCTGTGTCCCATTGTGCGGGAGCCCCCCGTCCTGCAAGCCAGCCGATGGTCCGTGCGTTGGGGAAGGGTGTCCACCGTGGCCCGGCGAGGCTCTCCCCGGCCTGGGTAGGGTTCAGAAGCTGGGCCCGCGGCTTGTGCTCCGTCCCAGTGTCCCAGGGTGTGGGAGCCCCCGTCCTGCAAGCCAGCCGAGGGTCCGTGCGCTGGGGAAGGGTGTCCACCGTGGCCCGGGGAGGCTCTACCCGGCCTGGCTAGGGTTCGGAAGCTGGGCCCGGACCCGGGGCTTGTGCTCCGTCCCAGTGTCCCAGGGTGCGGGAGCCCCCCGTCCTGCAAGCCAGCCGAGGGTCCGTGTGCTGGGGAAGGGTGTCCACCGTGGCCCAGCGAGGCTCTCCCCGGCCTGGCTAGGGTTCGGAAGCTGGGCCCTGGGCTTGTGCTCCGTCCCAGTGTCCCAGGGTGTGGGAGCCCCCGTCCTGTAAGCCAGCCGAGGGTCCGTGCGCTGGGAAAGGGTGTCCACCGTGGCCCGGGGAGGCTCTCCCCGGCCTGGCTAGGGTTCGGAAGCTGGGCCCGGACCCGGGGCTTGTGCTCTGTCCCAGTGTCCCAGGGTTCGGGAGCCCCCGTCCTGTAAGCCAGCCGAGGGTCCGTGCGCTGGGGAAGGGTGTCCACCGTGGCCCGGGGAGACTCTCCCTGGCCTGGCTAGGGTTCGGAAGCTGGGCCCGGACCTGGGGCTTGTGCTTCGTCCCAGTGTCCCAGGGTGCGGGAGGCCCCCGCCATGCAAGCCAGCCGAGGGTCCGTGTGCTGCGGAAGGGTGTCCACCGTGGCCCGGGGAGGCTCTCCCCGGCCTGGCTAGGGTTCAGAAGCTGGGCCCGGACCTGGGGCTTGTGCTCCGTCCCAGTGTCCCAGGGTGCGGGAGCCCCCCGTCCTGCAAGCCAGCCGAGGGTCCGTTCGCTGGGGAAGGGTGTCCACTGGGGCCCGGGAAGGCTCTCCCCAGCCTGGCTAGGGTACGGAGGCTGGGCCCGGACCCGGGGCTTGTGCTCCGTCCCAGTGTCCCAGGGTGCGGGAGCCCCCATCCTGTAAGCCAGCCGAGGGTCCGTGCGCTGGGGAAGGGTGTCCACATGGCCCGGGGAGGCTCTCCCCAGCCTGGCTAGGGTTCGGAAGCTGGGCCCAGACCCGGGGCTTGTGCTCCGTCCCAGTGTCCCATGGTGCGGGAGCCCCCCATCTTGCAAGCCAGCCGTGGGTCCGTGCGCTGGGGAAGGGTGTCCACCGTGGCCCGGGGAGGATCTCCCCGGCCTGGCTAGGGTTCGGAAGCTGGGCCCGGACCCGGGGCTTGTGCTCCGTCCCAGTGTCCCAGGGTGCGGGAGACCCCCGCCCTGCAAGCCAGCCGAGGGTCCGTGCGCTGGGGAATGGTGTCCACCGTGGCCCGGGGAGGCTCTCCCCGGCCTGGCTAGGGTTCGGAAGCTGGGTCCGGACCCGGGGCTTGTGCTCCGTCCCAGTGTCCCAGGGTGCGGGAGCCCCCGTCCTGTAAGTCAGCCAAGCGTCCGTGCGCTGGGGAAGGGTGTCTACCGTGGCCCGGGGAGGCTCTACCCGGCCTGGCTAGGGTTTGGAAGCTGGGCCTGGACCCGGGGCTTGTGCTCCGTCCCAGTGTCCCAGGGTGCGGGAGCCCCCCGTCCTGCAAGCCAGCCGAGGGTATGTGCGCTGGGGAAGGGTGTCCACCAGGGCCCGGGGAGGCTCTCCTCCACCTGGCTAGGGTTCGGAGGCTGGGCCTGGTCCAGGGCCTTGTGCTCCGTCCCAGTGTCCCAGGGTGCGGGAGCTCCCATCCTGTAAACCAGCCGAGGGTCCGTGCGCTGGGGAAGGGTGTCCACCGTGGCCCGGGGAGGCTCTCCCCGGCCTGGCTAGGGTTCGGAAGCTGGGCCCGGACCTGGGGCTTGTGCTCCATCCCAGGGTGCGGGAGCCCCCCGTCCTGCAAGCCAGCCGAGGGTTCTTGCGCTGGGGAAGGGTGTCCACCGTGGCCCGGGGAGGCTCTACCCGGCCTGGCTAGGGTTCGGAAGCTAGGCCCGGACCCGGGGCATGTGCTCCGTCCCAGTGTCCAAGGGTGCGGGAGCCCCCCGTCCTGCAAGCCAGCCGAGGGACCGTGCGCTGGGGAAGGGTGTCCACTGTGGCCTGGCGAGGCTCTCCCCGGCCTGGCTAGGGTTCGGAAGCTTAGCCCGGGGCTTGTGCTCCGTCCCAGTGTCCCAGGCTGCGGGAGCCCCCCGTCCTGCAAGCCAGCCGAGGGTCCGTGCGGTGGGGAAGGGTGTCCACCGTGGCCCGGCGAGGCTCTCCCCGGCCTGGCTAGGGTTCGGAAGCTGGGCCCGGACCCGGGGCTTGTGCTCCGTCCCAGTGTCCCAGGGTGCGGGAGCCCCCCGTCCTGCAAGCCAGCCGAGGGTCCGTGCGCTGGGGAAGGGTGTCCACCGGGGCCCGGGGAGGCTCTCTCCAGCCTGGCTAGGGTTTGGAGGCTGGGCCCGGACCAGGGGCTTGTGCTCCGTCCCAGTGTCCCAGGGTGCGGGAGCTCCCATCCTGTAAGCCAGCCGAGGGTCCGTGCGCTGGGGAAGGGTGTCCACCGTGGCCCGGGGAGGCTCTCCCCGGCTTGGCTAGGGTTCGGAAGCTGGGCCCGGACCCGGGGCTTGTGCTCTGTCCCAGTGTCCCAGGGTGCGGGAGCCCCCCGTCCTGCAAGCCAGCCGAGGGTCCGTGCGCTGGGGAAGGGTGTCCACCGTGGCCCAGGGAGGCTCTCCCCTACCTGGCTAGGGTTCGGAAGCTGGGCCCGGACCTGGGGCTTGTGCTCCGTCCCAGTGTCCCAGGGTGTGGGGCCCCCCGCCATGCAAGCCAGCCGAGGGTCCGTGCGCTGGGGAAGGGTGTCCACCGTGGCCCGGGGAGGCTCTCCCCGGCCTGGCTAGGGTTCGGAAGCCGGGCCCGGACCCGGGGCTTGTGCTCCGTCCCAGTGTCCCAGGGTGCGGGAGCCCCCCGTCCTGCAAGACAGCCGAGGGTCCGTGCACTGGGGAAGGATGTCCACCAGGGCCCGGGGAGGCTCTCTCCAGCCTGGCTAGGGTACGGAGGCTGGGCCCGGACCCGGGGCTTGTGCTCCGTCCCAGTGTCCCAGGGTGCGGGAGCCCCAGTCCTGTAATCCAGCCGAGGGTCCGTGCGCTGGGGAAGGGTGTCCACCGTGGCTCGGGGAGGCTCTCCCTGGCCTGGCTAGGGTTCGGAAGCTGGGCCCTGACCCGGGGCTTGTGCTCCGTCCCAGTGTCCCAGGGTGCGGGAGCCCCCCGTCCTGCAAGCCAGCCGAGGGTCCGTGCGCTGGGGAAGGGTGTCCACCGTGGCCCGGGGAGGCTCTCCCCAGCCTGGCTAGGGTACAGAGGCTGGGCCCGGACCCGGGGCTTGTGCTCAGTCCCAGTGTCCCAGGGTGCGGGAGCCCCCGTCCTGTAAGCCAGCCGAGGGTCCGTGCGCTGGGGAAGGTTGTCCACCGTGGCCCGGGGAGGCTCCCCCCGGCCTGGCTAGGGTTCGGAAGCTGGGCCTGGACCCGGGGCTTGTGCTCTGTCCCAGTGTCCCAGGGTGCGGGAGCCCCCCGCCCTGCAAGTCAGCAGAGGGTCCGTGCGCTGGGGAAGGGTGTCCGCCGTGACCCGGGGAGGCTCTCCCCGGCCTGGCTAGGGTTCGGAAGCTGGGTCCGGACCCGGGGCTTGTGCGCCGTCCCAGTGTCCCAGGGTGCGGGAGCCCCCGACCTGTAATCCAGCCAATGGTCCGTGCACTGGGGAAGGGTGTCCACCGTGGCCCGGGGAGGCTCTACCCGGCCTGGCTAGGGTTCGGAAGCTGGGCCTGGACCCGGGGCTTGTGCTCTGTCCCAGGGTGCGGGAGCCCCCCGTCCTGCAAGCCAGCCGAGGGTCCGTGCGCTGGGGAAGGGTGTCCACCGTGGCCCGTGGAGGCTCTACCCGGCCTGGCTAGGGTTCAGAAGCTAGGCCCTGACTCGGGGCTTGTGCTCCGTCCCAGTGTCCCAGGGTGCGGAAGTCACCCGTCCTGCAAGCCAGCCGAGGGTCCGTGCGCTGGGGAAGGGTGTCCACCGTGGCCCGTCGAGGCTCTCCCCGGCCTGGCTAGGGTTCGGAAGCTTGGCCCGGGGGTTGTGCTCCGTCCCAGTGTCCCAGGGTGTGGGAGCTCCCGTCCTGTAAGCCAGCCGAGGGTCCGTGCGCTGGGAAAGGGTGTCTACCGTGGCCCGGGGAGGCTCTCCCCGGCCTGGCTAGGTTTCGGAAGCTGGGCCCGGACCCGGGGCTTGTGCTCCGTCCCAGTGTCCCAAGGTGCGGGAGCCCCCCGTCCTGCAAGCCAGCCGAGGGTCCGTGCGCTGGGGAAGGGTATCCACCGTGGCCCGGCGAGGCTCTCCCCGGCCTGGCTAGGGTTCGGAAGCTGGGCCCGGGGCTTGTGCTCCGTCCCAGTGTCCCAGGGTGTGGGAGCCCCCGTCCTGCAAGCCAGCCGAGGGTCCGTGCGCTGGGGAAGGGTGTCCATCGTGGCCCGGGGAGGCTCTACCCGGCCTGGTTAGGGTTCGGAAGCTGGGCCCGGACCCGGGGCTTGTGCTCCGTCCCAGTGTCCCAGGGTGCGGGAGCCCCCCGTCCTGCAAGCCAGCCGAGGGTCCGTGCGCTGGGGAAGGGTGTCCACCGGGGCCCGGGGAGGCTCTCCCTAGCCTGGCTAGGGTACGGTGGCTGGGCCCGGACCCGGGGCTTGTGCTCCGTCCCAGAGTCCCAGGGTGCGGGAGCCCCCGTCCTGTAAGCCAGCCGAGGGTCCGTGCGCTGGGGAAGGGTGTCCACCGTGGCCCGGGGAGGCTCTCCCCGGCCTGGCTAGGGTTCGGAAGCTGGGCCCGGACCCGGGGCTTGTGCTCCGTCCCAGTGTCCCAGGGTGCGGGAGCCCCCCGTCCTGCAAGCCAGCCGAGGGTCCGTGCGCTGGGGAAGAGTGTCCACCGTGGTCCGGCGAGGCTCTCCCCGGCCTGGCTAGGGTTCGGAAGCTGGGCCCGGACCCGGGGCTTGTGCTCCGTCCCAGTGTCCCAGGGTGCGGGAGCCCCCCGCCCTGCAAGCCAGCCGAGGGTCCGTGCGCTGGGGAAGGGTGTCCACCGTGGCCCGGGGAGGCTCTCCCCGGCCTGGCTAGGGTTCGGAAGCTGGGTCCGGACCCGGGGCTTGTGCTCCGTCCCAGTGTCCCAGGGTGCGGGAGCCCCCGTCCTGTAAGCCAGCCAAGCGTCCGTGCGCTGGGGAAGGGTGTCCACCGTGGCCCGGGGAGGCTCTACCCGGCCTGACTAGGGTTCGGAAGCTGGGCCTGGACCCGGGGCTTGTGCTGCGTCCCAGTGTCCCAGGGTGCGGGAGCCCCCCATCCTGCAAGCCAGCCGAGGGTCCGTGCACTGGGGAAGGGTGTCCACCGTGGCCCAGGGAGGCTCTCCCCTACCTGGCTAGGGTTCGGAAGCTGGGCCCGGACCTGGGGCTTGTGCTCCGTCCCAGTGTCCCAGGGTGCGGGAGCCCCAGTCCTGTAATCCAGCCGAGGGTCCGTGCGCTGGGGAAGGGTGTCCACCGTGGCTCGGGGAGGCTCTCCCCGGCCTGGCTAGGGTTCGGAAGCTGGGCCCGGACCCGGGGCTTGTGCTCCATCCCAGTGTCCCAGGATGCGGGAGCCCCCCGTCCTGCAAGCCAGCCGAGAGTCCGTGCGCTGGGGAAGGGTGTCCACCGTGGCCCGGGGAGGCTCTCCCCAGTCTGGCTAGGGTACAGAGGCTGGGCCCGGACCCGGGGCTTGTGCTCTGTCCCAGTGTCCCAGGGTGCGGGAGCCCCCGTCCTGTAAGCCAGCCGAGGGTCCGTGCGCTGGGGAAGGGTGTCCACCGTGGCCCGGGGAGGCTCTCCCCGGCCTGGCTAGGGTTCGGAAGCTGGGCCCGGACCCGGGGCTTGTGCTCTGTCCCAGTGTCCCAGGGTGCTGGAGCCCCCCGTCCTGCAAGCCAGTCGAGGGTCCGTGCGCTGGGGAAGGAAGTCAACCGTGGCCCGGGGAGGCTCTCCCCGGCCTGGCTAGGGTTCGGCAGCTGGGCCCGGACCCGGGGCTCGTTCTCTGTACCAGTGTCCCAGGCTGCGGGAGCCCCCCGCCCTGCAAGTTAGCCGAGGGTCCGTGCGCTGGGGAAGGGTGTCCGCCGTGACCCGGGGAGGCTCTCCCCGGCCTGGCTAGGGTTCGGAAGCTGGGTCCGGACCCGGGGCATGTGCTCCGTCCCAGTGTCCCAGGGTGCGGGAGCCCCCGTCCTGTAAGCCAGCCAATGGTCCGTGCACTGGGGAAGGGTGTCCACCGTGGCCCGGGGAGGCTCTACCCGGCCTGGCTAGGGTTCGGAAGCTGCGCCTGGACCCGGGGCTTGTGCTCCGTCCCAGTGTCCCAGGGTGCGGGAGCCCCCCGTCCTGCAAGCCAGCCGAGGGTCCGTGCGCTGGGGAAGGGTGTCCACCGTGGCCCGTGGAGGCTCTACCCGGCCTGGCTAGGGTTCGGAAGCTAGGCCCGGACTCGGGGCTTGTGCTCCGTCCCAGTGTCCCAGGGTGCGGGAGTCACCCGTCCTGCAAGCCAGCCGAGGGTCCGTGCGCTGGGGAAGGGTGTCCACCGTGGCCTGTCGAGGCTCTCCTTGGCCTGGCTAGGGTTCGGAAGCTTGGCCTGGGGGTTGTGCTCCGTCCCAGTGTCCCAGGGTGTGGGAGCCCCCGTCCTGTAAGCCAGCCGAGGGTCCGTGCGCTGGGAAAGGGTGTCTACCGTGGCCCGGGGAGGCTCTCCCCGGCCTGGCTAGGTTTCGGAAGCTGGGCCCGGACCCGGGGCTTGTGCTCCGTCCCAGTGTCCCAGGGTGCGGGAGCCCCCCGTCCTGCAAGCCAGCCGAGGGTCCGTGCGCTGGGGAAGGGTATCCACCGTGGCCCGGCGAGGCTCTCCCCGGCCTGGCTAGGGTTCGGAAGCTGGGCCCGGGGCTTGTGCTCCGTCCCAGTGTCCCAGGGTGTGGGAGCCCCCGTCCTGCAAGCCAGCCGAGGGTCCGTGCGCTGGGGAAGGGTGTCCACCGTGGCCCGGGGAGGCTCTACCCGGCCTGGCTAGGGTTCGGAAGCTGGGCCCGGACCCGGGGCTTGTGCTCCGTCCCAGTGTCCCAGGGTGCGGGAGCCCCCCGTCCTGCAAGCCAGCCGAGGGTCCGTGCGCTGGGGAAGGGTGTCCACCGTGGCCCGGGGAGGCTCTCCCCAGCCTGGCTAGGGTACGGAGGCTGGGCCCGGACCCAGGGCTTGTGCTCCGTCCCAGTGTCCCAGGGTGCGGGAGCCCCCGTCCTGTAAGCCAGCCGAGGGTCCGTGCGCTGGGGAAGGGTGTCCACCGTGGCCCGGGGAGGCTCTCCCCGGCCTGGCTAGGGTTCGGAAGCTAGGCCCGGACTCGGGGCTTGTGCTCCGTCCCAGTGTCCCAGGGTGCGGGAGTCACCCGTCCTGCAAGCCAGCCGAGGGTCCGTGCGCTGGGGAAGGGTGTCCACCGTGGCCTGTCGAGGCTCTCCTTGGCCTGGCTAGGGTTCGGAAGCTTGGCCTGGGGGTTGTGCTCCGTCCCAGTGTCCCAGGGTGTGGGAGCCCCCGTCCTGTAAGCCAGCCGAGGGTCCGTGCGCTGGGAAAGGGTGTCTACCGTGGCCCGGGGAGGCTCTCCCCGGCCTGGCTAGGTTTCGGAAGCTGGGCCCGGACCCGGGGCTTGTGCTCCGTCCCAGTGTCCCAGGGTGCGGGAGCCCCCCGTCCTGCAAGCCAGCCGAGGGTCCGTGCGCTGGGGAAGGGTATCCACCGTGGCCCGGCGAGGCTCTCCCCGGCCTGGCTAGGGTTCGGAAGCTGGGCCCGGGGCTTGTGCTCCGTCCCAGTGTCCCAGGGTGTGGGAGCCCCCGTCCTGCAAGCCAGCCGAGGGTCCGTGCGCTGGGGAAGGGTGTCCACCGTGGCCCGGGGAGGCTCTACCCGGCCTGGCTAGGGTTCGGAAGCTGGGCCCGGACCCGGGGCTTGTGCTCCGTCCCAGTGTCCCAGGGTGCGGGAGCCCCCCGTCCTGCAAGCCAGCCGAGGGTCCGTGCGCTGGGGAAGGGTGTCCACCGTGGCCCGGGGAGGCTCTCCCCAGCCTGGCTAGGGTACGGAGGCTGGGCCCGGACCCAGGGCTTGTGCTCCGTCCCAGTGTCCCAGGGTGCGGGAGCCCCCGTCCTGTAAGCCAGCCGAGGGTCCGTGCGCTGGGGAAGGGTGTCCACCGTGGCCCGGGGAGGCTCTCCCCGGCCTGGCTAGGGTTCGGAAGCTGGGCCCGGACCCTGGGCTTGTGCTCTGTCCCAGTGTCCCAGGGTGCGGGAGCCCCCCGTCCTGCAAGCCAGTCGAGGGTCCGTGCGCTGGGAAAGGGTGTCAACCATGGCCCGGGGAGGCTCTCCCCGGCCTGGCTAGGGTTCGGCAGCTGGGCCCGGACCCGGGGTTCGTGCTCCGTCCCAGTGTCCCAGGGTGCGGGAGCCCCCCGCCCTGCAAGTCAGCCGAGGGTCCGTGCGCTGGGGAAGGGTGTCCGCCGTGACCCGGGGAGGCTCTCCCCGGCCTGCTAGGGTTCGGAAGCTGGGTCCGGACCCGGGGCTTGTGCTCCGTCCCAGTGTCCCAGGGTGCGGGAGCCCCCGTCCTGTAAGCCAGCCAAGGGTCCGTGCACTGGGGAAGGGTGTCCACCGTGGCCCGGGGAGGCTCTACCCGGCCTGGCTAGGGTTCGGAAGCTGGGCCTGGACCCGGGGCTTGTGCTCCGTCCCAGTGTCCCAGGGTGCGGGAGCCCCCCCGTCCTGCAAGCCAGCCGAGGGTCCGTGCGCTGGGGAAGGGTGTCCACCGTGGCCCGGGGAGGCTCTCCCCAGCCTGGCTAGGGTACGGAGGCTGGGCCCGGACCCGGGGCTTGTGCTCCGTCCCAGTGTCCCAGGGTGCGGGAGCCCCCGTCCTGTAAGCCAGCCGAGGGTCCGTGCGCTGGGGAAGGGTGTCCACCGTGGCCCGGGGAGGCTCTCCCCGGCCTGGCTAGGGTTCGGAAGCTGGGCCCGGACCCGGGGCTTGTGCTCTGTCCCAGTGTCCCAGGGTGCGGGAGCCCCCTGTCCTGCAAGCCAGTCGAGGGTCCGTGCGCTGGGGAAGGGTGTCAACCGTGGCCCGGGTAGGCTCTCCCCGGCCTGGCTAGGGTTCGGAAGCTGGGTCCGGACCCGGGGCTTGTGCTCCGTCCCAGTGTCCCAGGGTGCGGGAGCCCCCGTCCTGTAAGCCAGCCAAGGGTCCGTGTAGTGGGGAAGGGTGTCCACCGTGGCCCGGGGAGGCTCTACCCGGCCTGGCTAGGGTTCGGAAGCTGGGCCTGGACCCGGGGCTTGTGCTCCGTCCCAGTGTCCCAGGGTGCGGGAGCCCCCCCGTCCTGCAAGCCAGCCGAGGGTCCGTGCGCTGGGGAAGGGTGTCCACCGTGGCCCGGGGAGGCTCTACCCGGCCTGGCTAGGGTTCGGAAGCTGGGCCTGGACCCGGGGCTTGTGCTCCGTCCCAGTGTCCCAGGGTGCGGGAGCCCCCCCGTCCTGCAAGCCAGCCGAGGGTCCGTGCGCTGGGGAAGGGTGTCCACCGTGGCCCGTCGAGGCTCTCCCCGGCCTGGCTAGGGTTCGGAAGCTTGGCCCGGGGGTTGTGCTCCGTCCCAGTGTCCCAGGGTGTGGGAGCCCCCATCCTGTAAGCCAGCCGAGGGTCCGTGCGCTGGGAAAGGGTGTCTACCGTGGCCCGGGGAGGCTCTCCCCGGCCTGGCTAGGGTTCGGAAGCTGGGCCCGGACCCGGGGCTTGTGCTCCGTCCCAGTGCCCCAGGGTGCGGGAGCCCCCCGTCCTGCAAGCCAGCCGAGGGTCCGTGCGCTGGGGAAGGGTATCCACCGTGGCCCGGCGAGGCTCTCCCCGGCCTGGCTAGGGTTCGGAAGCTGGGCCCGGGGCTTGTGCTCCGTCCCAGTGTCCCAGGGTGTGGGAGCCCCCGTCCTGCAAGCCAGCCGAGGGTCCGTGCGCTGGGGAAGGGTGTCCACCGTGGCCCGGGGAGGCTCTACCCGGCCTGGCTAGGGTTCGGAAGCTGGGCCCGGACCCGGGGCTTGTGCTCTGTCCCAGTGTCCCTGGGTGCGGGAGCCCCCCGTCCTGCAAGCCAGCCGAGGGTCCGTGCGCTGGGGAAGGGTGTCCACCGTGGCCCGGCGAGGCTCTCCCAAGCCTGGCTAGGGTTCGGAGGCTGGGGCCGGACCAGGGGCTTGTGCTCCGTCCCAGTGTCCCAGGGTGCGGGAGCTCCCATCCTGTAAGCCAGCCGAGGGTCCGTGCGCTGGGGAAGGGTGTCCACCGTGGCCCGGGGAGGCTCTCCCCGGCTTGGCTAGGGTTCGGAAGCTGGGCCCGGGGCTTGTGCTCCGTCCCAGTGTCCCAGGGTGCGGGAGCCCCCCGTCCTGCAAGCCAGCCCAGGGTCCGTGCGCTGGGGAAGGCTGTCCACCGTGGCCCGGGGAGGCTCTCCCTGGCCTGGCTAGGGTTCGGAAGTTGGGCCCGGACCCGGGGCTTGTGCTCCGTCCCAGTGTCCCAGGGTGCGGGAGCCCCCGTCCTGTAAGCCAGCCAAGGGTCCGTGCGCTGGGGAAGGGTGTCCACCGTGGCCCGGGGAGGCTCTACCCGGCCTGGCTAGGGTTCGGAAGCTGGGCACGGACCCGGGGCTTGTGCTCCGTCCCAGTGTCCCAGGGTGCGGGAGCCCCCCATCCTGCAAGCCAGCCGAGGGTCCGTGCGCTGGGGAAGGGTGTCCACCGTGGCCCGGCGAGGTTCTCCCCGGCCTGGCTAGGGTTCAGAAGCTTGGCCCGGGGCTTGTGCTCCGTCCCAGTGTCCCAGGGTGTGGGAGCCCCCGTCCTGTAAGCCAGCCGAGGGTCCGTGCGCTGGGAAAGGGTGTCCACCGTGGCCCGGGGAGGCTCTCCTCTGTCCCAGTGTCCAAGGGTGCGGGAGCCCCCCGTCCTGCAAGCCAGCCGAGGGTATGTGCGCTGGGGAAGGGTGTCCACCAGGGCCCGGGGAGGCTCTCCTCAGCCTGGCTAGGGTTCGGAGGCTGGGCCTGGTCCAGGGCCTTGTGCTCCGTCCCAGTGTCCCAGGGTGCGGGAGCTCCCATCCTGTAAGCCAGCCGAGGGTCCGTGCGCTGGGGAAGGGTGTCCACCGTGGCCCGGGGAGGCTCTCCCCGGCCTGGCTAGGGTTCGGAAGCTGGGCCCGGACCTGGGGCTTGTGCTCCATCCCAGGGTGCGGGAGCCCCCGTCCTGCAAGCCAGCCGAGGGTTCGTGCGCTGGGGAAGGGTGTCCACCGTGGCCCGGGGAGGCTCTACCCGGCCTGGCTAGGGTTCGGAAGCTAGGCCCGGACCCGGGGCATGTGCTCCGTCCCAGTGTCCAAGGGTGCGGGAGCCCCCCGTCCTGCAAGCCAGCCGAGGGTCCGTGCGCTGGGGAAGGGTGTCCACCGTGGCCTGGCGAGGCTCTCCCCGGCCTGGCTAGGGTTCGGAAGCTTAGCCCGGGGCTTGTGCTCCGTCCCAGTGTCCCAGGCTGCGGGAGCCCCCCGTCCTGCAAGCCAGCCGAGGGTCCGTGCGCTGGGGAAGGGTGTCCACCGTGGCCCGGCGAGGCTCTCCCCGGCCTGGCTAGGGTTCGGAAGCTGGGCCCGGACCCGGGCTTGTGCTCCGTCCCAGTGTCCCAGGGTGCGGGAGCCCCCCGTCCTGCAAGCCAGCCGAGGGTCCGTGCGCTGGGGAAGGGTGTCCACCGGGGCCCGGGGAGGCTCTCTCCAGCCTGGCTAGGGTTTGGAGGCTGGGCCCGGACCAGGGGCTTGTGCTCCGTCCCAGTGTCCCAGGGTGCGGGAGCTCCCATCCTGTAAGCCAGCCGAGGGTCCGTGCGCTGGGGAAGGGTGTCCACCGTGGCCCGGGGAGGCTCTCCCCGGCCTGGCTAGGGTTCGGAAGCTGGGCCTGGACCCGGGGCTTGTGCTCCGTCCCAGTGTCCCAGGGTGCGGGAGCCCCCCGTCCTGCAAGCCAGCCGAGGGTCCGTGCGCTGGGGAAGAGTGTCCACCGTGGCCCGGCGAGGCTCTCCCCGGCCTGGCTAGGGTTCGGAAGCTGGGCCCGGACCCGGGGCTTGTGCTCCGTCCCAGTGTCCCAGGGTGCGGGAGCCCCCCGCCCTGCAAGCCAGCCGAGGGTCCGTGCGCTGGGGAAGGGTGTCCACCATGGCCCGGGGAGGCTCTCCCCGGCCTGGCTAGGGTTCGGAAGCTGGGTCCGGACCCGGGGCTTGTGCTCCGTCCCAGTGTCCCAGGGTGCGGGAGCCCCCGTCCTGTAAGCCAGCCAAGCGTCCGTGCGCTGGGGAAGGGTGTCCACCGTGGCCCGGGGAGGCTCTACCCGGCCTGGCTAGGGTTCGGAAGCTGGGCCTGGACCCGGGGCTTGTGCTCCGTCCCAGTGTCCCAGGGTGCGGGAGCCCCCCATCCTGCAAGCCAGCCGAGGGTCCGTGCACTGGGGAAGGGTGTCCACCGTGGCCCAGGGAGGCTCTCCCCTACCTGGCTAGGGTTCGGAAGCTGGGCCCGGACCTGGGGCTTGTGCTCCGTCCCAGTGTCCCAGGGTGCGGGAGCCCCAGTCCTGTAATCCAGCCGAGGGTCCGTGCGCTGGGGAAGGGTGTCCACCGTGGCTCGGGGAGGCTCTCCCCGGCCTGGCTAGGGTTCGGAAGCTGGGCCCGGACCCGGGGCTTGTGCTCCATCCCAGTGTCCCAGGATGCGGGAGCCCCCCGTCCTGCAAGCCAGCCGAGAGTCCGTGCGCTGGGGAAGGGTGTCCACCGTGGCCCGGGGAGGCTCTCCCCAGTCTGGCTAGGGTACAGAGGCTGGGCCCGGACCCGGGGCTTGTGCTCTGTCCCAGTGTCCCAGGGTGCGGGAGCCTCCGTCCTGTAAGCCAGCCGAGGGTCCGTGCGCTGGGGAAGGGTGTCCACCGTGGCCCGGGGAGGCTCTCCCCGGCCTGGCTAGGGTTCGGAAGCTGGGCCCGGACCCGGGGCTTGTGCTCTGTCCTAGTGTCCCAGGGTGCTGGAGCCCCCCGTCCTGCAAGCCAGTCGAGGGTCCGTGCGCTGGGGAAGGAAGTCAACCGTGGCCCGGGGAGGCTCTCCCCGGCCTGGCTAGGGTTCGGCAGCTGGGCCCGGACCCGGGGCTCGTGCTCTGTACCAGTGTCCCAGGGTGCGGGAGCCCCCCGCCCTGCAAGTTAGCCGAGGGTCCGTGCGCTGGGGAAGGGTGTCCGCCGAGACCCGGGGAGGCTCTCCCCGGCCTGGCTAGGGTTCGGAAGCTGGGTCCGGACCCGGGGCTTGTGCTCCGTCCCAGTGTCCCAGGGTGCGGGAGCCCCCGTCCTGTAAGCCAGCCAATGGTCCGTGCACTGGGGAAGGGTGTCCACCGTGGCCCGGGGAGGCTCTACCCGGCCTGGCTAGGGTTCGGAAGCTGGGCCTGGACCCGGGGCTTGTGCTCCGTCCCAGTGTCCCAGGGTGCGGGAGCCCCCCGTCCTGCAAGCCAGCCGAGGGTCCGTGCGCTGGGGAAGGGTGTCCACCGTGGCCCGTGGAGGCTCTACCCGGCCTGGCTAGGGTTCGGAAGCTAGGCCCGGACTCGGGGCTTGTGCTCCGTCCCAGTGTCCCAGGGTGCGGGAGTCACCCGTCCTGCAAGCCAGCCGAGGGTCCGTGCGCTGGGGAAGGGTGTCCACCATGGCCTGTCGAGGCTCTCCTTGGCCTGGCTAGGGTTCGGAAGCTTGGCCTGGGGGTTGTGCTCCGTCCCAGTGTCCCAGGGTGTGGGAGCCCCCGTCCTGTAAGCCAGCCGAGGGTCCGTGCGCTGGGAAAGGGTGTCTACCGTGGCCCGGGGAGGCTCTCCCCGGCCTGGCTAGGTTTCGGAAGCTGGGCCCGGACCCGGGGCTTGTGCTCCGTCCCAGTGTCCCAGGGTGCGGGAGCCCCCCATCCTGCAAGCCAGCCGAGGGTCCGTGCGCTGGGGAAGGGTATCCACCGTGGCCCGGCGAGGCTCTCCCCGGCCTGGCTAGGGTTCAGAAGCTGGGCCCGGGGCTTGTGCTCCGTCCCAGTGTCCCAGGGTGTGGGAGCCCCCGTCCTGCAAGCCAGCCGAGGGTCCGTGCGCTGGGGAAGGGTGTCCACCGTGGCCCGGGGAGGCTCTACCCGGCCTGGCTAGGGTTCGGAAGCTGGGCCCGGACCCGGGGCTTGTGCTCCGTCCCAGTGTCCCAGGGTGCGGGAGCCCCCCGTCCTGCAAGCCAGCCGAGGGTCCGTGCGCTGGGGAAGGGTGTCCACCGTGGCCCGGGGAGGCTCTCCCCAGCCTGGCTAGGGTACGGAGGCTGGGCCCGGACCCAGGGCTTGTGCTCCGTCCCAGTGTCCCAGGGTGCGGGAGCCCCCGTCCTGTAAGCCAGCCGAGGGTCCGTGCGCTGGGGAAGGGTGTCCACCGTGGCCCGGGGAGGCTCTCCCCGGCCTGGCTAGGGTTCGGAAGCTGGGCCCGGACCCTGGGCTTGTGCTCTGTCCCAGTGTCCCAGGGTGCGGGAGCCCCCCGTCCTGCAAGCCAGTCGAGGGTCCGTGCGCTGGGAAAGGGTGTCAACCGTGGCCCGGGGAGGCTCTCCCCGGCCTGGCTAGGGTTCGGCAGCTGGGCCCGGACCCGGGGTTCGTGCTCCGTCCCAGTGTCCCAGGGTGCGGGAGCCCCCCGCCCTGCAAGTCAGCCGAGGGTCCGTGCGCTGGGGAAGGGTGTCCACCGTGGCCCGGGGAGGCTCTACCCGGCCTGGCTAGGGTTCGGAAGCTGGGCCTGGACCCGGGGCTTGTGCTCCGTCCCAGTGTCCTAGGGTGCGGGAGCCCCCCCGTCCTGCAAGCCAGCCGAGGGTCCGTGCGCTGGGGAAGGGTGTCCACCGTGGCCCGGGGAGGCTCTCCCCAGCCTGGCTAGGGTACGGAGGCTGGGCCCGGACCCGGGGCTTGTGCTCCGTCCCAGTGTCCCAGGGTGCGGGAGCCCCCGTCCTGTAAGCCAGCCGAGGGTCCGTGCGCTGGGGAAGGGTGTCCACCGTGGCCCAGGGAGGCTCTCCCCGGCCTGGCTAGGGTTCGGAAGCTGGGCCCGGACCCGGGGCTTGTGCTCTGTCCCAGTGTCCCAGGGTGCGGGAGCCCCCTGTCCTGCAAGCCAGTCGAGGGTCCGTGCGCTGGGGAAGGGTGTCAACCGTGGCCCGGGGAGGCTCTCCCCGGCCTGGCTAGGGTTCGGAAGCTGGGTCCGGACCAGGGGCTTGTGCTCCGTCCCAGTGTCCCAGGGTGCGGGAGCCCCCGTCCTGTAAGCCAGCCAAGGGTCCGTGCACTGGGGAAGGGTGTCCACCGTGGCCCGGGGAGGCTCTACCCGGCCTGGCTAGGGTTCGGAAGCTGGGCCTGGACCCGGGGCTTGTGCTCCGTCCCAGTGTCCCAGGGTGCGGGAGCCCCCCCGTCCTGCAAGCCAGCCGAGGGTCCGTGCGCTGGGGAAGGGTGTCCACCGTGGCCCGGGGAGGCTCTACCCGGCCTGGCTAGGGTTCGGAAGCTGGGCCTGGACCCGGGGCTTGTGCTCCGTCCCCGTGTCCCAGGGTGCGGGAGCCCCCCGTCCTGCAAGCCAGCCGAGGGTCCGTGCGCTGGGGAAGGGTATCCACCGTGGCCCGGCGAGGCTCTCCCCGGCCTGGCTAGGGTTCGGAAGCTGGGCCCGGGGCTTGTGCTCCGTCCCAGTGTCCCAGGGTGTGGGAGCCCCCGTCCTGCAAGCCAGCCGAGGGTCCGTGCGCTGGGGAAGGGTGTCCACCGTTGCCCGGGGAGGCTCTACCCGGCCTGGCTAGGGTTCGGAAGCTGGGCCCGGACCCGGGGCTTGTGCTCTGTCCCAGTGTCCCTGGGTGCGGGAGCCCCTGGGTGCGGGAGCCCCCCGTCCTGCAAGCCAGCCCAGGGTCCGTGCGCTGGGGAAGGCTGTCCACCGTGGCCCGGGGAGGCTCTCCCTGGCCTGGCTAGGGTTCGGAAGTTGGGCCCGGACCCGGGGCTTGTGCTCCGTCCCAGTGTCCCAGGGTGCGGGAGCCCCCGTCCTGTAAGCCAGCCAAGGGTCCGTGCGCTGGGGAAGGGTGTCCACCGTGGCCCGGGGAGGCTCTACCCGGCCTGGCTAGGGTTCGGAAGCTGGGCACGGACCCGGGGCTTGTGCTCCGTCCCAGTGTCCCAGGGTGCGGGAGCCCCCCATCCTGCAAGCCAGCCGAGGGTCCGTGCGCTGGGGAAGGGTGTCCACCGTGGCCCGGCGAGGTTCTCCCTGGCCTGGCTAGGGTTCGGAAGCTTGGCCCGGGGCTTGTGCTCCGTCCCAGTGTCCCAGGGTGTGGGAGCCCCCGTCCTGTAAGCCAGCCGAGGGTCCGTGCGCTGGGAAAGGGTGTCCACCGTGGCCCGGGGAGGCTCTCCCCGGCCTGGCTAGGGTTCGGAAGGTGGGCCCGGACCCGGGGCTTGTGCTCCGTCCCAGTGTCCCAGGGTGCGGGAGCCCCCCGTCCTGCAAGCCAGCCGAGGGTCCGTGCGCTGGGGAAGGGTGTCCACCGTGGCCCCGCGAGGCTCTCCCCGGCCTGGCTAGGGTTCGGAAGCTGGGCCCGCGGCTTGTGCTCCGTCTCAGTGTCCCAGGGTGTGGGAGCCCCCGTCCTGCAAGCCAGCCGAGAGTCCGTGCGCTGGGGAAGGGTGTCCACCGTGGCCCGGGGAGGCTCTACCCGGCCTGGCTAGGGTTCGGAAGCTGGGCCCGGACCCGGGGCTTGTGCTCCGTCCCAGTGTCCCAGGGTGCGGGAGCCCCCCCGTCCTGCAAGCCATCCGAGGGTCCGTGCGCTGGGGAAGGGTGTCCACCGTAGCCCGGCGAGGCTCTCCCCGGCCTGGCTAGGGTTCGGAAGCTGGGCCCAGGGCTTGTGCTCCGTCCCAGTGTCCCAGGGTGTGGGAGCCCCCGTCCTGCAAGCCAGCCGAGGGTCCGTGCGCTGGGAAAGGGTGTCCACCGTGGCCCGGGGAGGCTCTATCCGGCCTGGCTAGGGTTCGGAAGCTGGGCCCAGACCCGAGGCTTGTGCTCCGTCCCAGTGTCCCAGGGTGCGGGAGCCCCCCGTCCTGCAAGAAAGCCGAGGGTCCGTGTGCTGGGGAAGGGTGTCCACCGTGGCCCGGCGAGGCTCTCCCCGGCCTGGCTAGGGTTCGGAAGCTGGGCCCAGGGCTTGTGCTCCGTCCCAGTGTCCCAGGGTGTGGGAGCCCCCGTCCTGTAAGCCAGCCGAGGGTCCGTGCGCTGGGAAAGGGTGTCCACTGTGGCCCGGGGAGGCTCTCCCCGGCCTGGCTAGGGTTCGGAAGCTGGGCCCGGACCCGGGGCTTGTGCTCTGTCCCAGTGTCCCAGGGTTCGGGAGCCCCCGTCCTGTAAGCCAGCCGAGGGTCCGTGCGATGGGGAAGGGTGTCCACCGTGGCCCGGGGAGACTCTCCCCGGCCTGGCTAGGGTTCGGAAGCTGGGCCCGGACCTGGGGCTTGTGCTCCGTCCCAGTGTCCCAGGGTGCGGGAGGCCCCCGCCATGCAAGCCAGCCGAGGGTCCGTGTGCTGGGGAAGGGTGTCCACCGTGGCCCGGGGAGGCTCTCCCCGGCCTGGCTAGGGTTCGGAAGCTGGGCCCGGACCTGGGGCTTGTGCTCCGTCCCAGTGTCCCAGGGTGCGGGAGCCCCCCGTCCTGCAAGCCAGCCGAGGGTCCGTTCGCTGGGGAAGGGTGTCAACTGGGGCCCGGTAAGGCTCTCCCCAGCCTGGCTAGGGTACGGAGGCTGGGCCCGGACCCGGGGCTTGTGCTCCGTCCCAGTGTCCCAGGGTGCGGGAGCTCCCATCCTGTAAGCCAGCCGAGGGTCCGTGCGCTGGGGAAGGGTGTCCACCGTGGCCCGGGGAGGCTCTCCCTGGCTTGGCTAGGGTTCGGAATCTGGGCCCGGACCCGGGGCTTGTGCTCTGTCCCAGTGTCCCAGGGTGCGGGAGCCCCCCGTCCTGCAAGCCAGCCGAGGGTCCGTGCGCTGGGGAAGGGTGTCCACCGTGGCCCGGCGAGGCTCTCCCTGGCCTGGCTAGGGTTTGGAGGCTGGGCCCGGACCAGGGGCTTGTGCTCCGTCCCAGTGTCCCAGGGTGCGGGAGCTCCCATCCTGTAAGCCAGCCGAGGGTCTGTGCGCTGGGGAAGGGTGTCCACCGTGGCCCGGGGAGGCTCTCCCTGGCTTGGCTAGGGTTCGGAATCTGGGCCCGGACCCGGGGCTTGTGCTCTGTCCCAGTGTCCCAGGGTGCGGGAGCCCCCGTCCTGCAAGCCAGCCGAGGGTCCGTGCGCTGGGGAAGGGTGTCCACCGTGGCCCGGGGAGGCTCTCCCCGGCCTGGCTAGGGTTCGGAAGCCGGGCCTGGACCCGGGGCTTGCGCTCCGTCCCAGTGTCCCAGGGTGCGGTAGCCCCCCGTCCTGCAAGCCAGCCGAGGGTCCGTGCACTGGGGAAGGGTGTCCACCGGGGCCCGGGGAGGCTCTCCCCAGCCTGGCTAGGGTACGGAGGCTGGGCCCGGACCCGGGGCTTGTGCTCCGTCCCAGTGTCCCAGGGTGCGGGAGCCCCAGTCCTGTAAGCCAGCCGAGGGTCCGTGCGCTGGGGAAGGGTGTCCACCGTGGTTCGGGAGGCTCTCCCCGGCCTGGTTAGGGTTCGGAAGCTGGGCCCGGACCCGGGGCTTGTGCTCCGTCCCAGTGTCCTAGGGTGCGGGAGCCCCCCATCCTGCAAGCCAGCCGAGGGTCCGTGCGCTGGGGAAGGGTGTCCACCGTGGCCCGGGGAGGCTCTCCCCAGCCTGGCTAGGGTACAGAGGCTGGGCCCGGACCCGGGGCTTGTGCTCCGTCCCAGTGTCCCAGGGTGCGGGAGCCCCCCGCCCAGCAAGCCAGCCGAGGGTCCGTGCGCTGGGGAAGGGTGTCCACCGTGGCCCGGGGAGGCTCTCCCCGGCCAGGCTAGGGTTCGGAAGCTGGGTCCGGACCCGGGGCTTGTGCTCCGTCCCAGTGTCCCAGGGTGCGGGAGCCCCCGTCCTGTAAGCCAGCCAAGGGTCCGTGCGCTGGGGAAGGGTGTCCACCGTGGCCCGGGGAGGCTCTACCCGGCCTGGCTAGGGTTCGGAAGCTGGGCCCGGACCCGGGGCTTGTGCTCCGTCCCAGTGTCCCAGGGTGCGGGAGCCCCCCATCCTGCAAGCCAGCCGAGGGTCCGTGCGCTGGGGAAGGGTGTCCACCGTGGCCCGGCGAGGCTCTCCCCGGCCTGGCTAGGGTTCGGAAGCTTGGCCCGGGGCTTGTGCTCCGTCCCAGTGTCCCAGGGTGTGGGAGCCCCCGTCCTGTAAGCCAGCCGAGGGTCCGTGCGCTGGGAAAGGGTGTCCACCGTGGCCCGGGGAGGCTCTCCCCGGCCTGGCTAGGGTTCGGAAGGTGGGCCCGGACCCGGGGCTTGTGCTCCGTCCCAGTGTCCCAGGGTGCGGGAGCCCCCCGTCCTGCAAGCCAGCCGAGGGTCCGTGCGCTGGGGAAGGGTGTCCACCGTGGCCCCGCGAGGCTCTCCCCGGCCTGGCTAGGGTTCGGAAGCTGGGCCCGCGGCTTGTGCTCCGTCTCGGTGTCCCAGGGTGTGGGAGCCCCCGTCCTGCAAGCCAGCCGAGAGTCCGTGCGCTGGGGAAGGGTGTCCACCGTGGCCCGGGGAGGCTCTACCCGGCCTGGCTAGGGTTCGGAAGCTGGGCCCGGACCCGGGGCTTGTGGTCCGTCCCAGTGTCCCAGGGTGCGGGAGCCCCCCGTCCTGCAACCCATCCGAGGGTCCGTGCGCTGGGGAAGGGTGTCCACCGGAGCCCGGCGAGGCTCTCCCCGGCCTGGCTAGGGTTCGGAAGCTGGGCCCAGGGCTTGTGCTCCGTCCCAGTGTCCCAGGGTGTGGGAGCCCCCGTCCTGTAAGCCAGCCGAGGGTCCGTGCGCTGGGAAAGGGTGTCCACCGTGGCCCAGGGAGGCTCTCCCCGGCCTGGCTAGGGTTCGGAAGCTGGACCCGGACCCGGGGCTTGTGCTCTGTCCCAGTGTCCCAGGGTTCGGGAGCCCCTGTCCTGTAAGCCAGCCGAGGGTCCGTGCGCTGGGGAAGGGTGTCCACCGTGGCCCGGGGAGGCTCTCCCCGGCCTGGCTAGGGTTCGGAAGCTGGGCCCGGGGCTTGTGCTCTGTCCCAGTGTCCCAAGGTGTGGGAGCCCCCGTCCTGTAAGCCAGCCGAGGGTCCGTGCGCTGGGAAAGGGTGTCCACCGTGGCCCGGGGAGGCTCTCCCCGGTCTGGCTAGGGTTCGGAAGCTGGGCCCGGGGCTTGTGCTCCGTCCCAGTGTCCCATTGTGCGGGAGCCCCCCATCCTGCAAGCCAGCCGATGGTCCGTGCGCTGGGGAAGGGTGTCCACCGTGGCCCGGCGAGGCTCTCCCCGGCCTGGCTAGGGTTCGGAAGCTGGGCCCGCGGCTTGTGCTCCGTCCCAGTGTCCCAGGGTGTGGGGGCCCCCGTCCTGCAAGCCAGCCGAGGGTCCGTGCGCTGGGGAAGGGTGTCCACCGTGGCCTGGGGAGGCTCTATCCGGCCTGGCTAGGGTTCGGAAGCTGGGCCCGGACCCGGGGCTTGTGCTCCGTCCCAGTGTCCCAGGGTGCGGGAGCCCCCCGTCCTGCAAGCCAGCCGAGGGTCCGTGTGCTGGGGAAGGGTGTCCACCGTGGCCCGGCGAGGCTCTCCCAGGCCTGGCTAGGGTTCGGAAGCTGGGCCCAGGGCTTGTGCTCCGTCCCAGTGTCCCAGGGTGTGGGAGCCCCCGTCCTGTAAGCCAGCCGAGGGTCCGTGCGCTGGGAAAGGGTGTCCACCGTGGCCCGGGGAGGCTCTCCCCGGCCTGGCTAGGGTTCGGAAGCTGGGCCCGGACCCGGGGCTTGTGCTCTGTCCCAGTGTCCCAGGGTTCGGGAGCCCCCGTCCTGTAGGCCAGCCGAGGGTCCGTGCGATGGGGAAGGGTGTCCACCGTGGCCCGGGGAGACTCTCCCCGGCCTGGCTAGGGTTCGGAAGCTAGGCCCGGACCTGGGGCTTGTGCTCCGTCCCAGTGTCCCAAGGTGCGGGAGGCCCCCGCCATGCAAGCCAGCCGAGGGTCCGTGTGCTGGGGAAGGGTGTCCACCGTGGCCCGGGGAGGCTCTCCCCGGCCTGGTTAGGGTTCGGAAGCTGGGCCCGGACCTGGGGCTTGTGCTCCGTCCCAGTGTCCCAGGGTGCGGGAGCCCCCCGTCCTGCAAGCCAGCCGAGAATCCGTTCGCTGGGGAAGGGTGTCCACTGGGGCCCGGTAAGGCTCTCCCCAGCCTGGCTAGGGTACGGAGGCTGGGCCCGGACCCGGGGCTTGTGCTCCGTCCCAGTGTCCCAGGGTGCGGGAGCTCCCATCCTGTAAGCCAGCCGAGGGTCCGTGCGCTGGGGAAGGGTGTCCACCGTGGCCCGGGGAGGCTCTCCCTGGCTTGGCTAGGGTTCGGAATCTGGGCCCGGACCCGGGGCTTGTGCTCTGTCCCAGTGTCCCAGGGTGCGGGAGCCCCCCGTCCTGCAAGCCAGCCGAGGGTCCGTGCGCTGGGGAAGGGTGTCCACCGTGGCCCGGCGAGGCTCTCCCCGGCCTAGCTAGGGTTTGGAGGCTGGGCCCGGACCAGGGGCTTGTGCTCCGTCCCAGTGTCCCAGGGTGCGGGAGCTCCCATCCTGTAAGCCAGCCGAGGGTCCGTGCGCTGGGGAAGGGTGTCCACCGTGGCCCGGGGAGGCTCTCCCTGGCTTGGCTAGGGTTCGGAATCTGGGCCCGGACCCGGGGCTTGTGCTCTGTCCCAGTGTCCCAGGGTGCGGGAGCCCCCCGTTCTGCAAGCCAGCCGAGGGTCCGTGCGCTGGGGAAGGGTGTCCACCGTGGCCCGGGGAGGCTCTCCCCGGCCTGGCTAGGGTTCGGAAGCCGGGCCTGGACCCGGGGCTTGCGCTCCGTCCCAGTGTCCCAGGGTGCGGTAGCCCCCCGTCCTGCAAGCCAGCCGAGGGTCCGTGCACTGGGGAAGGGTGTCCACCGGGGCCCGGGGAGGCTCTCCCCGGCCTGGCTAGGGTTCGGAAGCTGGGTCCGGACCCGGGGCTTGTGCTCCGTCCCAGTGTCCCAGGGTGCGGGAGCCCCCGTCCTGTAAGCCAGCCAAGGGTCCGTGCACTGGGGAAGGGTGTCCACCGTGGCCCGGGGAGGCTCTACCCGGCCTGGCTAGGGTTCGGAAGCTGGGCCTGGACCCGGGGCTTGTGCTCCGTCCCAGTGTCCCAGGGTGCGGGAGCCCCCCCGTCCTGCAAGCCAGCCGAGGGTCCGTGCACTGGGGAAGGGTGTCCACCGTGGCCCGGGGAGGCTCTACCCGGCCTGGCTAGGGTTCGGAAGCTGGGCCTGGACCCGGGGCTTGTGCTCCGTCCCCGTGTCCCAGGGTGCGGGAGCCCCCCGTCCTGCAAGCCAGCCGAGGGTCCGTGCGCTGGGGAAGGGTATCCACCGTGGCCCGGCGAGGCTCTCCCCGGCCTGGCTAGGGTTCGGAAGCTGGGCCCGGGGCTTGTGCTCCGTCCCAGTGTCCCAGGGTGTGGGAGCCCCCGTCCTGCAAGCCAGCCGAGGGTCCGTGCGCTGGGGAAGGGTGTCCACCGTTGCCCGGGGAGGCTCTACCCGGCCTGGCTAGGGTTCGGAAGCTGGGCCCGGACCCGGGGCTTGTGCTCTGTCCCAGTGTCCCTGGGTGCGGGAGCCCCCCGTCTTGCAAACCAGCCGAGGGTCCGTGCGCTGGGGAAGGGTGTCCACCGTGGCCCGGCGAGGCTCTCCCCAGCCTGGCTAGGGTTCGGAGGCTGGGGCCGGACCAGGGGCTTGTGCTCCGTCCCAGTGTCCCAGGGTGCGGGAGCTCCCATCCTGTAAGCCAGCCGAGGGTCCGTGCGCTGGGGAAGGGTGTCCACCGTGGCCCGGGGAGGCTCTCCCCGGCTTGGCTAGGGTTCGGAAGCTGGGCCCGGGGCTTGTGCTCCGTCCCAGTGTCCCAGGGTGCGGGAGCCCCCCGTCCTGCAAGCCAGCCCAGGGTCCGTGCGCTGGGGAAGGCTGTCCACCGTGGCCCGGGGAGGCTCTCCCTGGCCTGGCTAGGGTTCGGAAGTTGGGCCCGGACCCGGGGCTTGTGCTCCGTCCCAGTGTCCCAGGGTGCGGGAGCCCCCGTCCTGTAAGCCAGCCAAGGGTCCGTGCGCTGGGGAAGGGTGTCCACCGTGGCCCGGGGAGGCTCTACCCGGCCTGGCTAGGGTTCGGAAGCTGGGCACGGACCCGGGGCTTGTGCTCCGTCCCAGTGTCCCAGGGTGCGGGAGCCCCCCATCCTGCAAGCCAGCCGAGGGTCCGTGCGCTGGGGAAGGGTGTCCACCGTGGCCCGGCGAGGTTCTCCCCGGCCTGGCTAGGGTTCGGAAGCTTGGCCCGGGGCTTGTGCTCCGTCCCAGTGTCCCAGGGTGTGGGAGCCCCCGTCCTGTAAGCCAGCCGAGGGTCCGTGCGCTGGGAAAGGGTGTCCACCGTGGCCCGGGGAGGCTCTCCCCGGCCTGGCTAGGGTTCGGAAGGTGGGCCCGGACCCGGGGCTTGTGCTCCGTCCCAGTGTCCCAGGGTGCGGGAGCCCCCCGTCCTGCAAGCCAGCCGAGGGTCCGTGCGCTGGGGAAGGGTGTCCACCGTGGCCCCGCGAGGCTCTCCCCGGCCTGGCTAGGGTTCGGAAGCTGGGCCCGCGGCTTGTGCTCCGTCTCAGTGTCCCAGGGTGTGGGAGCCCCCGTCCTGCAAGCCAGCCGAGAGTCCGTGCGCTGGGGAAGGGTGTCCACCGTGGCCCGGGGAGGCTCTACCCGGCCTGGCTAGGGTTCGGAAGCTGGGCCCGGACCCGGGGCTTGTGCTCCGTCCCAGTGTCCCAGGGTGCGGGAGCCCCCCGTCCTGCAAGCCATCCGAGGGTCCGTGCGCTGGGGAAGGGTGTCCACCGTAGCCCGGCGAGGCTCTCCCCGGCCTGGCTAGGGTTCGGAAGCTGGGCCCAGGGCTTGTGCTCCGTCCCAGTGTCCCAGGGTGTGGGAGCCCCCGTCCTGTAAGCCAGCCGAGGGTCCGTGCGCTGGGAAAGGGTGTCCACCGTGGCCCAGGGAGGCTCTCCCCGGCCTGGCTAGGGTTCGGAAGCTGGACCCGGACCCGTGGCTTGTGCTCTGTCCCAGTGTCCCAGGGTTCGGGAGCCCCTGTCCTGTAAGCCAGCCGAGGGTCCGTGCGCTGGGGAAGGGTGTCCACCGTGGCCCGGGGAGGCTCTCCCCGGCCTGGCTAGGGTTCGGAAGCTGAGCCCGGGGCTTGTGCTCTGTCCCAGTGTCCCAGGGTGTGGGAGCCCCCGTCCTGTAAGCCAGCCGAGGGTCCGTGCGCTGGGAAAGGGTGTCCACCGTGGCCCGGGGAGGCTCTCCCAGGTCTGGCTAGGGTTCGGAAGCTGGGCCCGGACCCGGGGCTTGTGCTCCGTCCCAGTGTCCCATTGTGCGGGAGCCCCCCATCCTGCAAGCCAGCCGATGGTCCGTGCGCTGGGGAAGGGTGTCCACCGTGGCCCGGCGAGGCTCTCCCCGGCCTGGCTAGGGTTCGGAAGCTGGGCCCGCGGCTTGTGCTCTGTCCCAGTGTCCCAGGGTGTGGGAGCCCCCGTCCTGCAAGCCAGCCGAGGGTCCGTGCGCTGGGGAAGGGTGTCCACCGTGGCCCGGGGAGGCTCTATCCGGCCTGGCTAGGGTTCGGAAGCTGGGCCCGGACCCGAGGCTTGTGCTCCGTCCCAGTGTCCCAGGGTGCGGGAGCCCCCCGTCCTGCAAGAAAGCCGAGGGTCCGTGTGCTGGGGAAGGGTGTCCACCGTGGCCCGGCGAGGCTCTCCCCGGCCTGGCTAGGGTTCGGAAGCTGGGCCCAGGGCTTGTGCTCCGTCCCAGTGTCCCAGGGTGTGGGAGCCCCCGTCCTGTAAGCCAGCCGAGGGTCCGTGCGCTGGGAAAGGGTGTCCACTGTGGCCCGGGGAGGCTCTCCCCGGCCTGGCTAGGGTTCGGAAGCTGGGCCCGGACCCGGGGCTTGTGCTCTGTCCCAGTGTCCCAGGGTTCGGGAGCCCCCGTCCTGTAAGCCAGCCGAGGGTCCGTGCGATGGGGAAGGGTGTCCACCGTGGCCCGGGGAGACTCTCCCCGGCCTGGCTAGGGTTCGGAAGCTGGGCCCGGACCTGGGGCTTGTGCTCCGTCCCAGTGTCCCAGGGTGCGGGAGGCCCCCGCCATGCAAGCCAGCCGAGGGTCCGTGTGCTGGGGAAGGGTGTCCACCGTGGCCCGGGGAGGCTCTCCCCGGCCTGGCTAGGGTTCGGAAGCTGGGCCCGGACCTGGGGCTTGTGCTCCGTCCCAGTGTCCCAGGGTGCGGGAGCCCCCCGTCCTGCAAGCCAGCCGAGGGTCCGTTCGCTGGTGAAGGGTGTCAACTGGGGCCCGGTAAGGCTCTCCCCAGCCTGGCTAGGGTACGGAGGCTGGGCCCGGACCCGGGGCTTGTGCTCCGTCCCAGTGTCCCAGGGTGCGGGAGCTCCCATCCTGTAAGCCAGCCGAGGGTCCGTGCGCTGGGGAAGGGTGTCCACCGTGGCCCGGCGAGGCTCTCCCTGGCCTGGCTAGGGTTTGGAGGCTGGGTCCGGACCCGGGGCTTGTGCTCCGTCCCAGTGTCCCAGGGTGCGGGAGCCCCCGTCCTGTAAGCCAGCCAAGGGTCCGTGCACTGGGGAAAGGTGTCCACCGTGGCCCGGGGAGGCTCTACCCGGCCTGGCTAGGGTTCGGAAGCTGGGCCTGGACCCGGGGCTTGTGCTCCGTCCCAGTGTCCCAGGGTGCGGGAGCCCCCCCGTCCTGCAAGCCAGCCGAGGGTCCGTGCGCTGGGGAAGGGTGTCCACCATGGCCCGTGGAGGCTCTACCCGGCCTGGCTAGGGTTCGGAAGCTAGGCCCGGACTCGGGGCTTGTGCTCCGTCCCAGTGTCCCAGGGTGCGGGAGTCCCCCGTCCTGCAAGCCAGCCGAGGGTCCGTGCGCTGGGGAAGGGTGTCCACCGTGGCCCGTCGAGGCTCTCCCCGGCCTGGCTAGGGTTCGGAAGCTTGGCCCGGGGCTTGTGCTCTGTCCCAGTGTCCCAGGGTGCGGGAGCCCCCGTCCTGCAAGCCAGCCGAGGGTCCGTGCGCTGGGGAAGGGTGTCCACCGTGGCCCGGGGAGGCTCTCCCCGGCCTGGCTAGGGATCGGAAGCCGGGCCTGGACCCGGGGCTTGCGCTCCGTCCCAGTGTCCCAGGGTGCGGTAGCCCCCCGTCCTGCAAGCCAGCCGAGGGTCCGTGCACTGGGGAAGGGTGTCCACCGGGGCCCGGGGAGGCTCTCCCCAGCCTGGCTAGGGTACGGAGGCTGGGCCTGGACCCGGGGCTTGTGCTCCGTCCCAGTGTCCCAGGGTGCGGGAGCCCCAGTCCTGTAAGCCAGCCGAGGGTCCGTGCGCTGGGGAAGGGTGTCCACCGTGGCTCGGGGAGGCTCTCCCCGGCCTGGTTAGGGTTCGGAAGCTGGGCCCGGACCCGGGGCTTGTGCTCCGTCCCAGTGTCCTAGGGTGCGGGAGCCCCCCATCCTGCAAGCCAGCCGAGGGTCCGTGCGCTGGGGAAGGGTGTCCACCGTGGCCCGGGGAGGCTCTCCCCAGCCTGGCTAGGGTACAGAGGCTGGGCCCGGACCCGGGGCTTGTGCTCCGTCCCAGTGTCCCAGGGTGCGGGAGCCCCCCGCCCAGCAAGCCAGCCGAGGGTCCGTGCGCTGGGGAAGGGTGTCCACCGTGGCCCGGGGAGGCTCTCCCCGGCCAGGCTAGGGTTCGGAAGCTGGGTCCGGACCCGGGGCTTGTGCTCCGTCCCAGTGTCCCAGGGTGCGGGAGCCCCCGTCCTGTAAGCCAGCCAAGGGTCCGTGCGCTGGGGAAGGGTGTCCACCGTGGCCCGGGGAGGCTCTACCCGGCCTGGCTAGGGTTCGGAAGCTGGGCCCGGACCCGGGGCTTGTGCTCCGTCCCAGTGTCCCAGGGTGCGGGAGCCCCCCATCCTGCAAGCCAGCCGAGGGTCCGTGCGCTGGGGAAGGGTGTCCACCGTGGCCCGGCGAGGCTCTCCCCGGCCTGGCTAGGGTTCGGAAGCTTGGCCCGGGGCTTGTGCTCCGTCCCAGTGTCCCAGGGTGTGGGAGCCCCCGTCCTGTAAGCCAGCCGAGGGTCCGTGCGCTGGGAAAGGGTGTCCACCGTGGCCCGGGGAGGCTCTCCCCGGCCTGGCTAGGGTTCGGAAGGTGGGCCCGGACCCGGGGCTTGTGCTCCGTCCCAGTGTCCCAGGGTGCGGGAGCCCCCCGTCCTGCAAGCCAGCCGAGGGTCCGTGCGCTGGGGAAGGGTGTCCACCGTGGCCCCGCGAGGCTCTCCCCGGCCTGGCTAGGGTTCGGAAGCTGGGCCCGCGGCTTGTGCTCCGTCTCGGTGTCCCAGGGTGTGGGAGCCCCCGTCCTGCAAGCCAGCCGAGAGTCCGTGCGCTGGGGAAGGGTGTCCACCGTGGCCCGGGGAGGCTCTACCCGGCCTGGCTAGGGTTCGGAAGCTGGGCCCGGACCCGGGGCTTGTGCTCCGTCCCAGTGTCCCAGGGTGCGGGAGCCCCCCGTCCTGCAACCCATCCGAGGGTCCGTGCGCTGGGGAAGGGTGTCCACCGGAGCCCGGCGAGGCTCTCCCCGGCCTGGCTAGGGTTCGGAAGCTGGGCCCAGGGCTTGTGCTCCGTCCCAGTGTCCCAGGGTGTGGGAGCCCCCGTCCTGTAAGCCAGCCGAGGGTCCGTGCGCTGGGAAAGGGTGTCCACCGTGGCCCAGGGAGGCTCTCCCCGGCCTGGCTAGGGTTCGGAAGCTGGACCCGGACCCGGGGCTTGTGCTCTGTCCCAGTGTCCCAGGGTTCGGGAGCCCCTGTCCTGTAAGCCAGCCGAGGGTCCGTGCGCTGGGGAAGGGTGTCCACCGTGGCCCGGGGAGGCTCTCCCCGGCCTGGCTAGGGTTCGGAAGCTGGGCCCGGGGCTTGTGCTCTGTCCCAGTGTCCCAAGGTGTGGGAGCCCCCGTCCTGTAAGCCAGCCGAGGGTCCGTGCGCTGGGAAAGGGTGTCCACCGTGGCCCGGGGAGGCTCTCCCCGGTCTGGCTAGGGTTCGGAAGCTGGGCCCGGGGCTTGTGCTCCGTCCCAGTGTCCCATTGTGCGGGAGCCCCCCATCCTGCAAGCCAGCCGATGGTCCGTGCGCTGGGGAAGGGTGTCCACCGTGGCCCGGCGAGGCTCTCCCCGGCCTGGCTAGGGTTCGGAAGCTGGGCCCGCGGCTTGTGCTCCGTCCCAGTGTCCCAGGGTGTGGGGGCCCCCGTCCTGCAAGCCAGCCGAGGGTCCGTGCGCTGGGGAAGGGTGTCCACCGTGGCCTGGGGAGGCTCTATCCGGCCTGGCTAGGGTTCGGAAGCTGGGCCCGGACCCGGGGCTTGTGCTCCGTCCCAGTGTCCCAGGGTGCGGGAGCCCCCCGTCCTGCAAGCCAGCCGAGGGTCCGTGTGCTGGGGAAGGGTGTCCACCGTGGCCCGGCGAGGCTCTCCCAGGCCTGGCTAGGGTTCGGAAGCTGGGCCCAGGGCTTGTGCTCCGTCCCAGTGTCCCAGGGTGTGGGAGCCCCCGTCCTGTAAGCCAGCCGAGGGTCCGTGCGCTGGGAAAGGGTGTCCACCGTGGCCCGGGGAGGCTCTCCCCGGCCTGGCTAGGGTTCGGAAGCTGGGCCCGGACCCGGGGCTTGTGCTCTGTCCCAGTGTCCCAGGGTTCGGGAGCCCCCGTCCTGTAGGCCAGCCGAGGGTCCGTGCGATGGGGAAGGGTGTCCACCGTGGCCCGGGGAGACTCTCCCCGGCCTGGCTAGGGTTCGGAAGCTGGGCCCGGACCTGGGGCTTGTGCTCCGTCCCAGTGTCCCAAGGTGCGGGAGGCCCCCGTCATGCAAGCCAGCCGAGGGTCCGTGTGCTGGGGAAGGGTGTCCACCGTGGCCCGGGGAGGCTCTCCCCGGCCTGGTTAGGGTTCGGAAGCTGGGCCCGGACCTGGGGCTTGTGCTCCGTCCCAGTGTCCCAGGGTGCGGGAGCCCCCCGTCCTGCAAGCCAGCCGAGGGTCCGTTCGCTGGGGAAGGGTGTCCACTGGGGCCCGGTAAGGCTCTCCCCAGCCTGGCTAGGGTACGGAGGCTGGGCCCGGACCCGGGGCTTGTGCTCCGTCCCAGTGTCCCAGGGTGCGGGAGCTCCCATCCTGCAAGCCAGCCGATGGTCCGTGCGCTGGGGAAGGGTGTCCACCGTGGCCCGGCGAGGCTCTCCCCGGCCTGGCTAGGGTTCGGAAGCTGGGCCCGCGGCTTGTGCTCCGTCCCAGTGTCCCAGGGTGTGGGGGCCCCCGTCCTGCAAGCCAGCCGAGGGTCCGTGCGCTGGGGAAGGGTGTCCACCGTGGCCTGGGGAGGCTCTATCCGGCCTGGCTAGGGTTCGGAAGCTGGGCCCGGACCCGGGGCTTGTGCTCCGTCCCAGTGTCCCAGTGTGCGGGAGCCCCCCGTCCTGCAAGCCAGCCGAGGGTCCGTGTGCTGGGGAAGGGTGTCCACCGTGGCCCGGCGAGGCTCTCCCAGGCCTGGCTAGGGTTCGGAAGCTGGGCCCAGGGCTTGTGCTCCGTCCCAGTGTCCCAGGGTGTGGGAGCCCCCGTCCTGTAAGCCAGCCGAGGGTCCGTGCGCTGGGAAAGGGTGTCCACCGTGGCCCGGGGAGGCTCTCCCCGGCCTGGCTAGGGTTCGGAAGCTGGGCCCGGACCCGGGGCTTGTGCTCTGTCCCAGTGTCCCAGGGTTCGGGAGCCCCCGTCCTGTAGGCCAGCCGAGGGTCCGTGCGATGGGGAAGGGTGTCCACCGTGGCCCGGGGAGACTCTCCCCGGCCTGGCTAGGGTTCGGAAGCTGGGCCCGGACCTGGGGCTTGTGCTCCGTCCCAGTGTCCCAAGGTGCGGGAGGCCCCCGTCATGCAAGCCAGCCGAGGGTCCGTGTGCTGGGGAAGGGTGTCCACCGTGGCCCGGGGAGGCTCTCCCCGGCCTGGTTAGGGTTCGGAAGCTGGGCCCGGACCTGGGGCTTGTGCTCCGTCCCAGTGTCCCAGGGTGCGGGAGCCCCCCGTCCTGCAAGCCAGCCGAGGGTCCGTTCGCTGGGGAAGGGTGTCCACTGGGGCCCGGTAAGGCTCTCCCCAGCCTGGCTAGGGTACGGAGGCTGGGCCCGGACCCGGGGCTTGTGCTCCGTCCCAGTGTCCCAGGGTGCGGGAGCTCCCATCCTGTAAGCCAGCCGAGGGTCCGTGCGCTGGGGAAGGGTGTCCACCGTGGCCCGGGGAGGCTCTCCCTGGCTTGGCTAGGGTTCGGAATCTGGGCCCGGACCCGGGGCTTGTGCTCTGTCCCAGTGTCCCAGGGTGCGGGAGCCCCCCGTCCTGCAAGCCAGCCGAGGGTCCCTGCGCTGGGGAAGGGTGTCCACCGTGGCCCGGCGAGGCTCTCCCCGGCCTAGCTAGGGTTTGGAGGCTGGGCCCGGACCAGGGGCTTGTGCTCCGTCCCAGTGTCCCAGGGTGCGGGAGCTCCCATCCTGTAAGCCAGCCGAGGGTCCGTGCGCTGGGGAAGGGTGTCCACCGTGGCCCGGGGAGGCTCTCCCTGGCTTGGCTAGGGTTCGGAATCTGGGCCCGGACCCGGGGCTTGTGCTCTGTCCCAGTGTCCCAGGGTGCGGGAGCCCCCCGTTCTGCAAGCCAGCCGAGGGTCCGTGCGCTGGGGAAGGGTGTCCACCGTGGCCCGGGGAGGCTCTCCCCGGCCTGGCTAGGGTTCGGAAGCCGGGCCTGGACCCGGGGCTTGCGCTCCGTCCCAGTGTCCCAGGGTGCGGTAGCCCCCCGTCCTGCAAGCCAGCCGAGGGTCCGTGCACTGGGGAAGGGTGTCCACCGGGGCCCGGGGAGGCTCTCCCCAGCCTGGCTAGGGTACGGAGGCTGGGCCCGGACCCGGGGCTTGTGCTCCGTCCCAGTGTCCCAGGGTGCGGGAGCCCCAGTCCTGTAAGCCAGCCGAGGGTCCGTGCGCTGGGGAAGGGTGTCCACCGTGGCTCGGGGAGGCTCTCCCCGGCCTGGCTAGGGTTCGGAAGCTGGGCCCGGACCCGGGGCTTGTGCTCCGTCCCAGTGTCCCAGGGTGCGGGAGCCCCCCATCCTGCAAGCCAGCCGAGGGTCCGTGCGCTGGGGAAGGGTGTCCACCGTGGCCCGGGGAGGCTCTCCCCAGCCTGGCTAGGGTACAGAGGCTGGGCCCGGACCCGGGGCTTGTGCTCCGTCCCAGTGTCCCAGGGTGCGGGAGCCCCCGTCCTGTAAGCCAGCCGAGGGTCCGTGCACTGGGGAAGGGTGTCCACCGTGGCCCGGGGAGGCTCTCCCCGGCCTGGCTAGGGTTCGGAAGCTGGGCCCGGACCCGGGGCTTGTGCTCCGTCCCAGTGTCCCAGGGTGCGGGAGCCCCCCGTCCTGCAAGCCAGCCGAGGGTCCGTGCGCTGGGGAAGAGTGTCCACCGTGGCCCGGCGAGGCTCTCCCCGGCCTGGCTAGGGTTCGGAAGCTGCGCCCAGACCCGGGGCTTGTGCTCCGTCCCAGTGTCCCAGGGTGCGGGAGACCCCCGCCCTGCAAGCCAGCCGAGGGTCCGTGCGCTGGGTAAGGGTGTCCACCGGGGCCCGGGGAGGCTCTCCCCAGCCTAGCTAGGGTTCGGAGGCTGGAGCCGGACCAGGGGCTTGTGCTCCGTCCCAGTGTCCCAGGGTGCGGGAGCTCCCATCCTGTAAGCCAGCCGAGGGTCCGTGCGCTGGGGAAGGGTGTCCACCGTGGCCCGGGGAGGCTCTCCCCGGCCTGGCTAGGGTTCGGAAGCTGGGCCCGGACCCGGGGCTTGTGCTCTGTCCCAGTGTCCCAGGGTGCGGGAGCCCCCCGTCCTGCAAGCCAGCCGAGGGTCCATGCGCTGGGGAAGGGTGTCCACCGGGGCCCGGGGAGGCTCTCCCCAGCCTGGCTAGGGTACGGAGGCTGGGCCTGGACCCGGGGCTTGTGCTCCGTCCCAGTGTCCCAGGGTGCGGGAGCCCCCCGTCCTGCAAGCCAGCCGATGGTCCGTGCGCTGGGGAAGGGTGTCCACCATGGCCCGGAGAGGCTCTCCCCGGCCAGGCTAGGGTTCGGAAGCTGGGTCCAGACCCGGGGCTTGTGCTCCGTCCCAGTGTCCCAGGGTGCGGGAGCCCCCGTCCTGTAAGCCAGCCAAGGGTCCGTGCGCTGGGGAAGGGTGTCCACCGTGGCCCGGGGAGGCTCTACCCGGCCAGGCTAGGGTTCGGAAGCTGGGCCTGGACCCGGGGCTTGTGCTCCGTCCCAGTGTCCCAGGATGCGGGAGCTCCCGTCCTGTAAGCCAGCCGAGGGTCCGTGCGCTGGGGAAGGGTGTCCACCGTGGCCCGGGGAGGCTCTCCCCGGCCTGGCTAGGGTTCGGAAGCTGGGCCCGGACCTGGGGCTTGTGCTCCATCCCAGGGTGCGGGAGCCCCCCGTCCTGCAAGCCAGCCGAGGGTCCGTGCGCTGGGGAAGGGTGTCCACCGTGGCCCGGGGAGGCTCTACCCGGCCTGGCTAGGGTTCGGAAGCTAGGCCCGGACCCGGGGCATGTGCTCCGTCCCAGTGTCCAAGGGTGCGGGAGCCCCCCGTCCTGCAAGCCAGCCGAGGGTCCGTGCGCTGGGGAAGGGTGTCCACCGTGGCCCGGCGAGGCTCTCCCCGGCCTGGCTAGGGTTCGGAAGCTTGGCCCGGGGCTTGTGCTCCGTCCCAGTGTCCCAGGCTGCGGGAGCCCCCCGTCCTGCAAGCCAGCCGAGGGTCCGTGCGCTGGGGAAGGGTGTCCACCGTGGCCCGGCGAGGCTCTCCCCGGCCTGGCTAGGGTTCGGAAGCTGGGCCCGGACCCGGGGCTTGTGCTCCGTCCCAGTGTCCCAGGGTGCGGGAGCTCCCATCCTGTAAGCCAGCCGAGGGTCCGTGCGCTGGGGAAGGGTGTCCACCGTGGCCCGGGGAGGCTCTCCCTGGCTTGGCTAGGGTTCGGAATCTGGGCCCGGACCCGGGGCTTGTGCTCTGTCCCAGTGTCCCAGGGTGCGGGAGCCCCCCGTCCTGCAAGCCAGCCGAGGGTCCGTGCGCTGGGGAAGGGTGTCCACCGTGGCCCCGCGAGGCTCTCCCCGGCCTGGCTAGGGTTTGGAGGCTGGGCCCGGACCAGGGGCTTGTGCTCCGTCCCAGTGTCCCAGGGTGCGGGAGCTCCCATCCTGTAAGCCAGCCGAGGGTCCGTGCGCTGGGGAAGGGTGTCCACCGTGGCCCGGGGAGGCTCTCCCTGGCTTGGCTAGGGTTCGGAATCTGGGCCCGGACCCGGGGCTTGTGCTCTGTCCCAGTGTCCCAGGGTGCGGGAGCCCCCCGTCCTGCAAGCCAGCCGAGGGTCTGTGCGCTGGGGAAGGGTGTCCACCGTGGCCCGGGGAGGCTCTCCCCGGCCTGGCTAGGGTTCGGAAGCCGGGCCTGGACCCGGGGCTTGCGCTCCGTCCCAGTGTTCCAGGGTGCGGTAGCCCCCCGTCCTGCAAACCAGCCGAGGGTCCGTGCACTGGGGAAGGGTGTCCACCGGGGCCCGGGGAGGCTCTCCCCAGCCTGGCTAGGGTACGGAGGCTGGGCCCGGACCCGGGGCTTGTGCTCCGTCCCAGTGTCCCAGGGTGCGGGAGCCCCAGTCCTGTAAGCCAGCCGAGGGTCCGTGCGCTGGGGAAGGGTGTCCACCGTGGCTCGGGGAGGCTCTCCCTGGCCTGGCTAGGGTTCGGAAGCTGGGCCCGGACCCGGGGCTTGTGCTCCGTCCCAGTGTCCCAGGGTGCGGGAGCCCCCCATCCTGCAAGCCAGCCGAGGGTCCGTTCGCTGGGGAAGGGTGTCCACCGTGGCCCGGGGAGGCTCTCCCCAGCCTGGCTAGGGTACAGAGGCTGGGCCCGGACCCGGGGCTTGTGCTCCGTCCCAGTGTCCCAGGGTGCGGGAGCCCCCGTCCTGTAAGCCAGCCGAGGGTCCGTGCACTGGGGAAGGGTGTCAACCGTGGCCCGGGGAGGCTCTCCCCGGCCTGGCTAGGGTTCGGAAGCTGGGCCCGGACCCGGGGCTTATGCTCCGTCCCAGTGTCCCAGGGTGCGGGAGCCCCCGTCCTGTAAGCCAGCCAAGGGTCCGTGCGCTGGGGAAGGGTGTCCACCGTGGCCCGGGGAGGCTCTACCCGGCCTGGCTAGGGTTCCGAAGCAGGGCCCGGACCCGGGGCTTGTGCTCCGTCCCAGTGTCCCAGGGTGCGGGAGCCCCCCATCCTGCAAGCCAGCCGAGGGTCCGTGCGCTGGGGAAGGGTGTCCACCGTGGCCCGGCGAGGCTCTCCCCGGCCTGGCTAGGGTTCGGAAGCTTGGCCCGGGGCTTGTGCTCCGTCCCAGTGTCCCAGGGTGTGGGAGCCCCCGTCCTGTAAGCCAGCCGAGGGTCCGTGCGCTGGGAAAGGGTGTCCACCGTGGCCCGGGGAGGCTCTCCCCGGCCTGGCTAGGGTTCGGAAGGTGGGCCCGGACCCCTGGCTTGTGCTCCGTCCCAGTGTCCCAAGGTGCGGGAGCCCCCCGTCCTGCAAGCCAGCCGAGGGTCCGTGCGCTGGGGAAGGGTGTCCACCGTGGCCCCGCGAGGCTCTCCCCGGCCTGGCTAGGGTTCGGAAGCTGGGCCCGCGGCTTGTGCTCCGTCTCAGTGTCCCAGGGTGTGGGAGCCCCCGTCCTGCAAGCCAGCCGAGAGTCCGTGCGCTGGGGAAGGGTGTCCACCGTGGCCCAGGGAGGCTCTACCCGGCCTAGCTAGGGTTCGGAAGCTGGGCCCGGACCTGGGGCTTGTGCTCCGTCCCAGTGTCCCAGGGTGCGGGAGCCCCCCGTCCTGCAAGCCATCCGAGGGTCCGTGCGCTGGGGAAGGGTGTCCACCGTAGCCCGGCGAGGCTCTCCCCGGCCTGGCTAGGGTTCGGAAGCTGGGCCCAGGGCTTGTGCTCCGTCCCAGTGTCCCAGGGTGTGGGAGCCCCCGTCCTGTAAGCCAGCCGAGGGTCCGTGCGCTGGGAAAGGGTGTCCACCGTGGCCCAGGGAGGCTCTCCCCGGCCTGGCTAGGGTTCGGAAGCTGGACCCGGACCCGGGGCTTGTGCTCTGTCCCAGTGTCCCAGGGTTCGGGAGCCCCCGTCCTGTAAGCCAGCCGAGGGTCCGTGCGCTGGGGAAGGGTGTCCACCGTGGCCCGGGGAGGCTCTCCCCGGCCTGGCTAGGGTTCGGAAGCTGGGCCCGGGGCTTGTGCTCTGTCCCAGTGTCCCAGGGTGTGGGAGCCCCCGTCCTGTAAGCCAGCCGATGGTCCGTGCGCTGGGGAAGGGTGTCCACCGTGGCCCGGCGAGGCTCTCCCCGGCCTGGCTAGGGTTCGGAAGCTGGGCCCGCGGCTTGTGCTCCGTCCCAGTGTCCCAGGGTGTGGGAGCCCACGTCCTGCAAGCGAGACGAGGGTCCGTGCGCTGGGGAAGGGTGTCCACCGTGGCCCGGGGAGGCTCTACCCGGCCTGGCTAGGGTTCGGAAGCTGGGCCCGGACCCGGGGCTTGTGCTCCGTCCCAGTGTCCCAGGGTGCGGGAGCCCCCCGTCCTGCAAGCCAGCCGAGGGTCCGTGTGCTGGGGAAGGGTGTCCACCGTGGCCTGGCGAGGCTCTCCCCGGCCTGGCTAGGGTTCGGAAGCTGGGCCCAGGGCTTGTGCTCCGTCCCAGTGTCCCAGGGTGTGGGAGCCCCCGTCCTGTAAGCCAGCCGAGGGTCCGTGCGCTGGGAAAGGGTGTCCACCGTGGCCCGGGGAGGCTCTCCCCGGCCTGGCTAGGGTTCGGAGCTGGGCCCGGACCCGGGGCTTGTGCTCTGTCCCACTGTCCCAGGGTTCGGGAGCCCCCGTCCTGTAAGCCAGCCGAGGGTCCGTGCGCTGGGGAAGGGTGTCCACCGTGGCCCGGGGAGACTGTCCCCGGCCTGGCTAGGGTTCGGAAGCTGGGCCCGGACCTGGGGCTTGTGCTCCGTCCCAGTGTCCCAGGGTGCGGGAGGCCCCCGCCATGCAAGCCAGCCGAGGGTCCGTGTGCTGGAGAAGGGTGTCCACCGTGGCCCGGGGAGGCTCTCCCCGGCCTGGCTAGGGTTCGGAAGCTGGGCCCGGACCTGGGGCTTGTGCTCCGTCCCAGTGTCCCAGGGTGCGGGAGCCCCCCGTCCTGCAAGCCAGCCGAGGGTCCGTGCGCTGGGGAAGGGTGTCCACTGGGGCCCGGGAAGGCTCTCCCCAGCCTGGCTAGGGTACGGAGGCTGGGCCCGGACCCGGGGCTTGTGCTCCGTCCCAGTGTCCCAGGGTGCGGGAGCCCCCATCCTGTAAGCCAGCCGAGGGTCCGTGCGCTGGGGAAGGGTGTCCACGTGGCCCGGGGAGGCTCTCCCCAGCCTGGCTAGGGTTCGGAAGCTGGGCCCGGACCCGGGGCTTGTGCTCCGTCCCAGTGTCCCAGGGTGCGGGAGCCCCCCGTCCTGCAAGCCAGCCGAGGGTCCGTGCGCTGGGGAAGAGTGTCCACCGTGGCCCGGCGAGGCTCTCCCCAGCCTGGCTAGGGTTCGGAAGCTGCGCCCGGACCCGGGGCTTGTGCTCCGTCCCAGTGTCCCAGGGTGCGGGAGACCCCCGCCCTGCAAGCCAGCCGAGGGTCCGTGCGCTGGGGAAGGGTGTCCACCGTGGCCCGGGGAGGCTCTCCCCGGCCTGGCTAGGGTTCGGAAGCTGGGTCCGGACCCGGGGCTTGTGCTCCGTCCCAGTGTCCCAGGGTGCGGGAGCCCCCGTCCTGTAAGCCAGCCAAGCGTCCGTGCGCTGGGGAAGGGTGTCCACCGTGGCCCGGGGAGGCTCTACCCGGCCTGGCTAGGGTTCGGAAGCTGGGCCTGGACCCGGGGCTTGTGCTCCGTCCCAGTGTCCCAGGGTGCGGGAGCCCCCCGTCCTGCAAGCCAGCCGAGGGTATGTGCGCTGGGGAAGGGTGTCCACCAGGGCCCGGGGAGGCATCTCCTCAGCCTGGCTAGGGTTCGGAGGCTGGGCCTGGACCAGGGCCTTGTGCTCCGTCCCAGTGTCCCAGGGTGCGGGAGCTCCCATCCTGTAAGCCAGCCGAGGGTCTGTGCGCTGGGGAAGGGTGTCCACCGTGGCCCGGGGAGGCTCTCCCCGGCCTGGCTAGGGTTCGGAAGCTGGGCCCGGACCTGGGGCTTGTGCTCCATCCCAGGGTGCGGGAGCCCCCCGTCCTGCAAGCCAGCTGAGGGTCCGTGCACTGGGGAAGGGTGTCCACCGTGGCCCGGGGAGGCTCTACCCGGCCTGGCTAGGGTTCGGAAGCTAGGCCCGGACCCGGGGCATGTGCTCCGTCCCAGTGTCCAAGGGTGCGGGAGCCCCCCGTCCTGCAAGCCAGCCGAGGGTCCGTGCGCTGGGGAAGGGTGTCCACCGTGGCCCGGCGAGGCTCTCCCCGGCCTGGCTAGGGTTCGGAAGCTTGGCCCGGGGCTTGTGCTCCGTCCCAGTGTCCCAGGCTGCGGGAGCCCCCCGTCCTGCAAGCCTGCCGAGGGTCCGTGCGCTGGGGAAGGGTGTCCACCGTGGCCCGGCGAGGCTCTCCCCGGCCTGGCTAGGGTTCGGAAGCTGGGCCCGGACCCGGGGCTTGTGCTCCGTCCCAGTGTCCCAGGGTGCGGGAGCCCCCCGTCCTGCAAGCCAGCCGAGGGTCCGTGCGCTGGGGAAGGGTGTCCACCGGGGCCCGGGGAGGCTCTCTCCAGCCTGGCTAGGGTTTGGAGGCTGGGCCCGGACCAGGGGCTTGTGCTCCGTCCCAGTGTCCCAGGGTGCGGGAGCTCCCATCCTGTAAGCCAGCCGAGGGTCCGTGCGCTGGGGAAGGGTGTCCACCGTGGCCCGGGGAGGCTCTCCCTGGCTTGGCTAGGGTTCGGAATCTGGGCCCGGACCCGGGGCTTGTGCTCTGTCCCAGTGTCCCAGGGTGCGGGAGCCCCCCGTCCTGCAAGCCAGCCGAGGGTCCCTGCGCTGGGGAAGGGTGTCCACCGTGGCCCGGGGAGGCTCTCCCCGGCCTGGCTAGGGTTCGGAAGCCGGGCCTGGACCCGGGGCTTGCGCTCCGTCCCAGTGTCCCAGGGTGCGGTAGCCCCCCGTCCTGCAAGCCAGCCGAGGGTCCGTGCACTGGGGAAGGGTGTCCAACGGGGCCCGGGGAGGCTCTCCCCAGCCTGGCTAGGGTACGGAGGCTGGGCCCGGACCCGGGGCTTGTGCTCCGTCCCAGTGTCCCAGGGTGCGGGAGCCCCAGTCCAGTAAGCCAGCCGAGGGTCCGTGCGCTGGGGAAGGGTGTCCACCGTGGCTCGGGGAGGCTCTCCCCGGCCTGGCTAGGGTTCGAAAGCTGGGCCCGGACCCGGGGCTTGTGCTCCGTCCCAGTGTCCCAGGGTGCGGGAGCCCCCCATCCTGCAAGCCAGCCGAGGGTCGGTGCGCTGGGGAAGGGTGTCCACCGTGGCCCGGGGAGGCTCTCCCCAGCCTGGCTAGGGTACAGAGGCTGGGCCCGGACCCGGGGCTTGTGCTCCGTCCCAGTGTCCCAGGGTGCGGGAGCCCCCATCCTGTAAGCCAGCCGAGGGTCCGTGCACTGGGGAAGGGTGTCCACCGTGGCCCGGGGAGGCTCTCCCCGGCCTGGCTAGGGTTCGGAAGCTGGGCCCGGACCCGGGGCTTGTGCTCCGTCCCAGTGTCCCACGGTGCGGGAGCCCCCCGTCCTGCAAGCCAGTCGAGGGTCCGTGCGCTGGGGAAGGGTGTCCGCCGTGACCCGGGGAGGCTCTCCCCGGCCTGGCTAGGGTTCGGAAGCTGGGTCCGGACCCGGGGCTTGTGCTCCGTCCCAGTGTCCCAGGGTGCGGGAGCCCCCGTCCTGTAAGCCAGCCAAGGGTCCGTGCACTGGGGAAGGGTGTCCACCGTGGCCCGGGGAGGCTCTACCAGGCCTGGCTAGGGTTCGGAAGCTGGGCCTGGTCCCGGGGCTTGTGCTCTGTCCCAGTGTCCCAGGGTGCGGGAGCCCCCCATCCTGCAAGCCAGCCAAGGGTCCGTGCGCTGGGGAAGGGTGTCCACCGTGGCCCGGGGAGGCTCTCCCCTGCCTGGCTAGGGTACGGAGGCTGGGCCCGGACCCGGGGCTTGTGCTCCGTCCCAGTGTCCCAGGGTGCGGGAGCCCCCGTCCTGTAAGCCAGCCGAGGGTCCGTGCACTGGGGAAGGGTGTCCACCGTGGCCCGGGGAGGCTCTCCCCGGCCTGGCTAGGGTTCGGAAGCTGGGCCCGGACCCGGGGCTTGTGCTCCGTCCCAGTGTCCCAGGGTGCGGGAGCCCCCCGTCCTGCAAGCCAGTCGAGGGTCCGTGCGCTGGGGAAGGGTGTCAACCGTGGCCCGGGGAGGCTCTCCCCGGCCTGGCTAGGGTTCGGCAGCTGGGCCCGGACCCGGGGCTCGTGCTCCGTCCCAGTGTCCCAGGGTGCGGGAGCCCCCCGCCCTGCAAGTCTGCCGAGGGTCCGTGCGCTAGGGAAGGGTGTCCGCCGTGGCCCGGGGAGGCTCTCCCCGGCCTGGCTAGGGTTCGGAAGCTGGGTCCGGACCCGGGGCTTGTGCTCTGTCCCAGTGTCCCAGGGTGCGGGAGCCCCCGTCCTGTAAGCCAGCCAAGGGTCCGTGCACTGGGGAAGGGTGTCCACCGTGGCCCGGGGAGGCTCTACCCGGCCTGGCTAGGGTTCGGAAGCTGGGCCTGGAGCCGGGGCTTGTGCTCCGTCCCAGTGTCCCAGGGTGCGGGAGCCCCCCGTCCTGCAAGCCAGCCGAGGGTCCGTGCGCTGGGGAAGTGTGTCCACCGTGGCCCGTGGAGGCTCTACCCGGCCTGGCTAGGGTTCGGAAGCTAGGCCCGGACTCGGGGCTTGTGCTCCGTCCCAGTGTCCCAGGGTGCGGGAGTCCCCCGTCCTGCAAGCCAGCCGAGGGTCCGTGCGCTGGGGAAGGATGTCCACCGTGGCCCGTCGAGGCTCTCCCCGGCCTGGCTAGGGTTCGGAAGCTTGGCCCGGGGCTTGTGCTCCGTCCCAGTGTCCCAGGGTGTGGGAGCCCCCGTCCTGTAAGCCAGCCGAGGGTCCGTGCGCAGGGAAAGTGTGTCTACCGTGGCCCGGGGAGGCTCTCCCCGGCCTGGCTTGGGTTCGGAAGCTGGGCCCGGACCCGGGGCTTGTGCTCCGTCCCAGTGTCCCAGGGTGCGGGAGCCCCCCGTCCTGCAAGCCAGCCGAGGGTCCGTGCGCTGGGGAAGGGTATCCACCGTGGCAAGGCGAGGCTCTCCCCGGCCTGGCTAGGGTTCGGAAGCTGGGCCCGGGGCTTGTGCTCCGTCCCAGTGTCCCAGGGTGTGGGAGCCCCCGTCCTGCAAGCCAGCCGAGGGTCCGTGCGCTGGGGAAGGGTGTCCACCGTGGCCCGGGGAGGCTCTACCTGGCCTGGCTAGGGTTCAGAAGCTGGGCCCGAACCCGGGGCTTGTGCTCCGTCCCAGTGTCCCTGGATGCGGGAGCCCCCCATCCTGCAAGCCAGCCGAGGGTCCGTGCGCTGGGGAAGGGTGTCCACCGTGGCCCGGCGAGGCTCTCCCTGGCCTGGCTAGGGTTCGGAAGCTAGGCCCAGGGCTTGTGCTCCGTCCCAGTATCCCAGGGTGTGGGAGCCCCCGTCCTGTAAGCCAGCCGAGGGTCCTCGCGCTGGGAAAGGGTGTCCACCGTGGCCCGGGGAGGCTCTCCCCGGCCTGGCTAGGGTTCGGAAGCTGGGCCCGGACCCGGGGCTTGTGCTCCGTCCCAGTGTCCCAGGGTGCGGGAGCCCCCCGTCCTGCAAGCCAGCCGAGGGTCCGTGCGCTGGGTAAGGGTGTCCACCGGGGCCCGGGGAGGCTCTCCCCAGCCTAGCTAGGGTTCGGAGGCTGGAGCCGGACCAGGGGCTTGTGCTCCGTCCCAGTGTCCCAGGGTGCGGGAGCTCTCATCCTGTAAGCCAGCCGAGGGTCCGTGCGCTGGGGAACGGTGTCCACCGTGGCCCGGGGAGGCTCTCCCCGGCCTGGCTAGGGTTCGGAAGCTGGGCCCGGACCCGGGGCTTGTGCTCCGTCCCAGTGTCCCAGGGTGCGGGAGCCCCCCGTCCTGCAAGCCAGCCGAGGGTCCGTGCGCTGGGGAAGGGTGTCCACCGGGGCCCGGGGAGGCTCTCTCCAGCCTGGCTAGGGTTTGGAGGCTGGGCCCGGATCAGGGGCTTGTGCTCCGTCCCAGTGTCCCAGGGTGCGGGAGCTCCCATCCTGTAAGCCAGCCGAGGGTCCGTGCGCGGGGAAGGGTGTCCACCGTGGCCCGGCGAGGCTCTCCCCGGCCTGGCTAGGGTTCGGAAGCTGGGCCCAGGGCTTGTGCTCCGTCCCAGTGTCCCAGGGTGTGGGAGCCCCCGTCCTGTAGGCCAGCCGAGGGTCCGTGCGCTGGGAAAGGGTGTGCACCGTGGCCCAGGGAGGCTCTCCCCGGCCTGGCTAGGGTTCGGAAGCTGGGCCCGGACCCGGGGCTTGTGCTCTGTCACAGTGTCCCAGGGTTCGGGAGCCCCCGTCCTGTAAGCCAGCCGAGGGTCCGTGCGCTGGGGAAGGGTGTCCACCGTGGCCCGGGGGGGCTCTCCCCGGCCTGGCTAGGGTTCGGAAGCTGGCCCCGGACCCGGGGCTTGTGCTCCGTCCCAGTGTCCCAGGGTGCGGGAGCCCCCCATCCTGCAAGCCAGCCGAGGGTCCGTGCGCTGGGGGTGTCCACCGTGGCCCGGCGAGGCTCTCTTCGGCCTGGCTAGGATTCGGAAGCTTGGCCTGGGGCTTGTGCTCTGTCCCAGTGTCCCAGGGTGTGGGAGCCCCCGTCCTGTAAGCCAGCCGAGGGTCCGTGCGCTGGGAAAGGGTGTCCACCGTGGCTCGGGGAGGCTCTCCCCGGCCTGGCTAGGGTTTGGAAGCTGGGCCCGGACCCAGGGCTTGTGCTCCGTCCCAGTGTCCCAGGGTGCGGGAGCCCCCCGTCCTGCAAGCCAGCCGAGGGTCCGTGCGCTGGGGAAGGGTGTCCACCGTGGCCCGGCGAGGCTCTCCCCGGCCTGGCTAGGGTTCGGAAGCTGGGCCCGCGGCTTGTGCTCCGTCCCAGTGTCCCAGGGTGTGGGAGCCCCCGTCCTGCAAGCCAGCCGAGGGTCCGTGCACTGGGGAAGGGTGTCCACCATGGCCCGGGGAGGCTCTACCCGGCCTGGCTAGGGTTCGGAAGCTGGGCCCGGACCCGGGGCTTGTCCTCCGTCCCAGTGTCCCAGGGTGCGGGAGCCCCCCATCCTGCAAGCCAGCCGAGGGTCCGTGCGCTGGGGAAGGGTGTCCACCGTGGCCCGTCGAGGCTCTCCCTGGCCTGGCTAGGGTTCAGAAGCTTGGCCCGGGGCTTGTGCTCCATCCCAGTGTCCCAGGGTGTGGGAGCCCGCGTCCTGTAAGCCAGCCGAGGGTCCGTGCGCAGGGAAAGTGTGTCTACCGTGGCCCGGGGAGGCTCTCCCCGGCCTGGCTAGGGTTCGGAAGCTGGGCCCGGACCCGGGGCTTGTGCTCCGTCCCAGTGTCCCAGGGTGCGGGAGCCCCCCGTCCTGCAAGCCAGCCGAGGGTCCGTGCGCTGGGGAAGGGTATCCACCGTGGCCGGGCGAGGCTCTCCCCGGCCTGGCTAGGGTCCGGAAGCTTGGCCCGGGGCTTGTGCTCCGTCCCAGTGTCCCAGGGTGCGGGAGCCCCCCGTCCTGCAAGCCAGCCAAGGGTCCGTGCGCTGGGGAAGGGTGTCCACCGTGGCCCGGCGAGGCTCTCCCAGGCCTGGCTAGGGTTCGGAAGCTGGGCCCGGACCAGGGGCTTGTGCTCCGTCCCAGTGTCCCAGGGTGCGGGAGCCCCCCGTCCGGCAAGCCAGCCGAGGGTCCGTGCGCTGGGGAAGGGTGTCCACCGGGGCCCGGGGAGGCTCTCCCCAGCCTGGCTAGGGTTTGGAGGCTGGGCCCGGACCAGGGGCTTGTGCTCCGTCCCAGTGTCCCAGGGTGCGGGAGCCCCCCGCCATGCAAGCCAGCCGAGGGTCCGTGCGCTGGGGAAGGGTGTCCACCGTGGCCCGGGGAGGCTCTCCCCGTCCTGGCTAAGGTTCGGAAGCCGGGCCCGGACCCGGGGCTTGCGCTCCGTCCCAGTGTCCCAGGGTGCGGGAGCCCCCGTCCTGTAAGCCAGCCAAGGGTCCGTGCACTGGGGAAGGGTGTCCACCGTGGCCCGGGGAGGCTCTACCCGGCCTGGCTAGGGTTCGGAAGCTGGGCCTGGACCCGGGGCTTGTGCTCCGTCCCAGTGTCCCAGGGTGCGGGAGCCCCCCGTCCTGCAAGCCAGCCGAGGGTCCGTGCGCTGGGGAAGGGTGTCCACCGTGGCCCGTGGAGGCTCTACCCGGCCTGGCTAGGGTTCGGAAGCTAGGCCCGGATTTGGGGCTTGTGCTCCGTCCCAGTGTCCCAGGGTGCGGGAGTCCCCCGTCCTGCAAGCCAGCCGAGGGTCCGTGCGCTGGGGAAGGATGTCCACCGTGGCCCGTCGAGGCTCTCCCCGGCCTGGCTAGGGTTCGGAAGCTTGGCCCGGGGCTTGTGCTCCGTCCCAGTGTCCCAGGGTGTGGGAGCCCCCGTCCTGTAAGCCAGCCGAGGGTCCGGGCGCAGGGAAAGTGTGTCTACCGTGGCCCGGGGAGGCTCTCCCCGGCCTGGCTAGGGTTCGGAAGCTGGGCCCGGACCCGGGGCTTGTGCTCCGTCCCAGTGTCCCAGGGTGCGGGAGCCCCCCGTCCTGCAAGCCAGCCGAGGGTCCGTGCACTGGGGAAGGGTATCCACCGTGGCCAGGCGAGGCTCTCCCCGGCCTGGCTAGGGTTCGGAAGCTGGGCCCGGGGCTTGTGCTCCGTCCCAGTGTCCCAGGGTGTGGGAGCCCCCGTCCTGCAAGCCAGCCGAGGGTCCGTGCGCTGGGGAAGGGTGTCCACCGTGGCCCGGGGAGGCTCTACCCGGCCTGGCTAGGGTTCGGAAGCTGGGCCCGAACCCGGGGCTTGTGCTCCGTCCCAGTGTCCCAGGGTGCGGGAGCCCCCCGTCCTGCAAGCCAGCCGAGGGTCCGTGCGCTGGGGAAGAGTATCCACCGTGGCCGGGCGAGGCTCTCCCCGGCCTGGCTAGGGTTCGGAAGCTTGGCCCGGGGCTTGTGCTCCTTCCCAGTGTCCCAGGGTGCGGGAGCCCGCCGTCCTGCAAGCCAGCCAAGGGTCCGTGCGCTGGGGAAGGGTGTCCACCGTGGCCCGGCGAGGCTCTCCCCGGCCTGGCTAGGGTTCGGAAGCTGGGCCAGGACCCGGGGCTTGTGCTCCGTCCCAGTGTCCCAGGGTGCGGGAGCCCCCCGTCCTGCAAGCCAGCCGAGGGTCCGTGCGCTGGGTAAGGGTGTCCACCGTGGCCCAGGGAGGCTCTCCCCTGCCTGGCTAGGGTTCGGAAGCTGGGCCCGGACCTGGGGCTTGTGCTCCGTCCCAGTGTCCCAGGGTGCGGGAGCCCCCCGCCATGCAAGCCAGCTGAGGGTCCGTGCGCTGGGGAAGGGTGTCCACCGTGGCCCGGGGAGGCTCTCCCCGTCCTGGCTAAGGTTCGGAAGCCGGGCCCGGACCCGGGGCTTGCGCTCCGTCCCAGTGTCCCAGGGTGCGGAAGCCCCCCGTCCTGCAAGCCAGCCGAGGGTCCGTGCACTGGGGAAGGGTGTCCACCGGGGCCCGGGGAGGCTCTCCCCAGCCTGGCTAGGGTACGGAGGCTGGACCCGGGGCTTGTGCTCCGTCCCAGTGTCCCAGGGTGCGGGAGCCCCAGTCCTGTAAGCCAGCCGAGGGTCCGTGCGCTGGGGAAGGGTGTCCACCGTGGCTCGGGGAGGCTCTCCCCGGCCTGGCTAGGGTTCGGAAGCTGGGCCCGGACCCGGGGCTTGTGCTCCGTCCCAGTGTCCCAGGGTGCGGGAGCCCCCCATCCTGCAAGCCAGCCAAGGGTCCGTGCGCTGGGGAAGGGTGTCCACCGTGGCCCGGGGAGGCTCTCCCCTGCCTGGCTAGGGTACGGAGGCTGGGCCCGGACCCGGGGCTTGTGCTCCGTCCCAGTGTCCCAGGGTGCGGGAGCCCCCGTCCTGTAAGCCAGCCGAGGGTCCGTGCACTGGGGAAGGGTGTCCACCGTGGCCCGGGGAGGCTCTCCCCGGCCTGGCTAGGGTTCGGAAGCTGGGCCCGGACCCGGGGCTTGTGCTCCGTCCCAGTGTCCCAGGGTGCGGGAGCCCCCCGTCCTGCAAGCCAGTCGAGGGTCCGTGCGCTGGGGAAGGGTGTCAACCGTGGCCCGGGGAGGCTCTCCCCGGCCTGGCTAGGGTTCGGCAGCTGGGCCCGGACCCGGGGCTCGTGCTCCGTCCCAGTGTCCCAGGGTGCGGGAGCCCCCCGCCCTGCAAGTCTGCCGAGGGTCCGTGCGCTGGGGAAGGGTGTCCGCCGTGGCCCGGGGAGGCTCTCCCCGGCCTGGCTAGGGTTCGGAAGCTGGGTCCGGACCCGGGGCTTGTGCTCCATCCCAGTGTCCCAGGGTGCGGGAGCCCCCGTCCTGTAAGCCAGCCAAGGGTCCGTGCACTGGGGAAGGGTGTCCACCGTGGCCCGGGGAGGCTCTACCCGGCCTGGCTAGGGTTCGGAAGCTGGGCCTGGACCCGGGGCTTGTGCTACGTCCCAGTGTCCCAGGGTGCGGGAGCCCCCCGTCCTGCAAGCCAGCCGAGGGTCCGTGCTCTGGAGAAGGGTGTCCACCGTGGCCCGTGGAGGCTCTACCCGGCCTGGCTAGGGTTCGGAAGCTAGGCCCGGACCCGGGGCTTGTGCTCCGTCCCAGTGTCCCAGGGTGCGGGAGTCCCCCGTCCTGCAAGCCAGCCGAGGGTCCGTGCGCTGGGGAAGGATGTCCACCGTGGCCCGTCGAGGCTCTCCCCGGCCTGGCTAGGGTTCGGAAGCTTGGCCCGGGGCTTGTGCTCCGTCCCAGTGTCCCAGGGTCCCAGGGTGTGGGAGCCCCCGTCCTGTAAGCCAGCCGAGTGTCCGTGTGCAGGGAAAGTGTGTCTACCATGGCCCGGGGAGGCTCTCCCCGGCCTGGCTAGGGTTCGGAAGCTGGGCCCGGACCCGGGGCTTGTGCTCCGTCCCAGTGTCCCAGGGTGCGGGAGCCCCCCGTCCTGCAAGCCAGCCGAGGGTCCGTGCGCTGGGGAAGGGTATCCACCGTGGCCAGGCGAGGCTCTCCCAGGCCTGGCTAGGGTTCGGAAGCTGGGCCCGGGGCTTGTGCTCCGTCCCAGTGTCCCAGGGTGTGGGAGCCCCCGTCCTGCAAGCCAGCCGAGGGTCCGTGCGCTGGGGAAGGGTGTCCACCGTGGCCCGGGGAGGCTCTACCCGGCCTGGCTAGGGTTCGGAAGCTGGGCCCGAACCCGGGGCTTGTGCTCCGTCCCAGTGTCCCTGGATGCGGGAGCCCCCCATCCTGCAAGCCAGCCGAGGGTCCGTGCGCTGGGGAAGGGTGTGCACCGTGGCCCGGCGAGGCTCTCCCTGGCCTGGCTAGGGTTCGGAAGCTAGGCCCAGGGCTTGTGCTCCGTCCCAGTGTCCCAGGGTGTGGGAGCCCCCGTCCTGTAAGCCAGCCGAGGGTCCGTGCGCTGGGAAAGGGTGTCCACCGTGGCCCGGGGAGGCTCTCCCCGGCCTGGCTAGGGTTCGGAAGCTGGGCCCGGACCCGGGGCTTGTGCTCCGTCCCAGTGTCCCAGGGTGCGGGAGCCCCCCGTCCTGCAAGCCAGCCGAGGGTCCGTGCGCTGGGTAAGGGTGTCCACCGGGGCCCGGGGAGGCTCTCCCCAGCCTAGCTAGGGTTCGGAGGCTGGAGCCGGACCAGGGGCTTGTGCTCCGTCCCAGTGTCCCAGGGTGCGGGAGCTCCCATCCTGTAAGCCAGCCGAGGGTCCGTGCGCTGGGGAACGGTGTCCACCGTGGCCCGGGGAGGCTCTCCCCGGCCTGGCTAGGGTTCGGAAGCTGGGCCCGGACCCGGGGCTTGTGCTCCGTCCCAGTGTCCCAGGGTGCGGGAGCCCCCCGTCCTGCAAGCCAGCCGAGGGTTCGTGCGCTGGGGAAGGGTGTCCACCGGGGCCCGGGGAGGCTCTCTCCAGCCTGGCTAGGGTGTGGAGGCTGGGCCCGGACCAGGGGCTTGTGCTCCGTCCCAGTGTCCCAGGGTGCGGGAGCTCCCATCCTGTAAGCCAGCCGAGGGTCCGTGCGCGGGGAAGGGTGTCCACCGTGGCCCGGCGAGGCTCTCCCCGGCCTGGCTAGGGTTCGGAAGCTGGGCCCAGGGCTTGTGCTCCGTCCCAGTGTCCCAGGGTGTGGGAGCCCCCGTCCTGTAGGCCAGCCGAGGGTCCGTGTGCTGGGAAAGGGTGTGCACCGTGGCCCAGGGAGGCTCTCCCCGGCCTGGCTAGGGTTCGGAAGCTGGGCCCGGACCCGGGGCTTGTGCTCTGTCCCAGTGTCCCAGGGTTCGGGAGCCCCCGTCCTGTAAGCCAGCCGAGGGTCCGTGCGCTGGGGAAGGGTGTCCACCGTGGCCCGGGGGGGCTCTCCCCGGCCTGGCTAGGGTTCGGAAGCTGGCCCCGGACCCGGGGCTTGTGCTCCGTCCCAGTGTCCCAGGGTGCGGGAGCCCCCCATCCTGCAAGCCAGCCGAGGGTCCGTGCGCTGGGGAAGGGTGTCCACCGTGGCCCGGCGAGGCTCTCTTCGGCCTGGCTAAGGTTCGGAAGCCGGGCCCGGACCCGGGGCTTGCGCTCCGTCCCAGTGTCCCAGGGTGCGGGAGCCCCCCGTCCTGCAAGCCAGCCGAGGGTCCGTGCACTGGGGAAGGGTGTCCACCGGGGCCCGGGGAGGCTCTCCCCAGCCTGGCTAGGGTACGGAGGCTGGACCCGGACCCGGGGCTTGTGCTCTGTCCCAGTGTCCCAGGGTGCGGGAGCCCCAGTCCTGTAAGCCAGCCGAGGGTCCGTGCGCTGGGGAAGGGTGTCCACCGTGGCCCGGGGAGGCTCTCCCCTGCCTGGCTAGGGTACGGAGGCTGGGCCCGGACCCGGGGCTTGTGCTCCGTCCCAGTGTCCCAGGGTGCGGGAGCCCCCGTCCTGTAAGCCAGCCGAGGGTCCGTGCACTGGGGAAGGGTGTCCACCGTGGCCCGGGGAGGCTCTCCCCGGCCTGGCTAGGGTTCGGAAGCTGGGCCCGGACCCGGGGCTTGTGCTCCGTCCCAGTGTCCCAGGGTGCGGGAGCCCCCCGTCCTGCAAGCCAGTCGAGGGTCCGTGCGCTGGGGAAGGGTGTCAACCGTGGCCCGGAGAGGCTCTCCCCGGCCTGGCTAGGGTTCGGCAGCTGGGCCCGGACCCGGGGCTCGTGCTCCGTCCCAGTGTCCCAGGGTGCGGGAGCCCCCCGCCCTGCAAGTCTGCCGAGGGTCCGTGCGCTGGGGAAGGGTGTCCGCCATGGCCCAGGGAGGCTCTCCCCGGCCTGGCTAGGGTTCGGAAGCTGGGTCCGGACCCGGGGCTTGTGCTCCGTCCCAGTGTCCCAGGGTGCGGGAGCCCCCGTCCTGTAAGCCAGCCAAGGGTCCGTGCACTGGGGAAGGGTGTCCACCGTGGCCCGGGGAGGCTCTACCCGGCCTGGCTAGGGTTCGGAAGCTGGGCCTGGACCCGGGGCTTGTGCTCCGTCCCAGTGTCCCAGGGTGCGGGAGCCCCCCGTCCTGCAAGCCAGCCGAGGGTCCGTGCGCTGGGGAAGGGTGTCCACCGTGGCCAGGCGAGGCTCTCCCCGGCCTGGCTAGGGTTCGGAAGCTGGGCCCGGGGCTTGTGCTCCGTCCCAGTGTCCCAGGGTGTGGGAGCCCCCGTCCTGCAAGCCAGCCGAGGGTCCGTGCGCTGGGGAAGGGTGTCCACCGTGGCCCGGGGAGGCTTTACCCGGCCTGGCTAGGGTTCGGAAGCTGGGCCCGAACCCGGGGCTTGTGCTCCGTCCCAGTGTCCCTGGATGCGGGAGCCCCCCATCCTGCAAGCCAGCCGAGGGTCCGTGCGCTGGGGAAGGGTATCCACCGTGGCCCGGCGAGGCTCTCCCTGGCCTGGCTAGGGTTCGGAAGCTAGGCCCAGGGCTTGTGCTCCGTCCCAGTGTCCCAGCGTGTGGGAGCCCCCGTCCTGTAAGCCAGCCGAGGGTCCGTGCGCTGGGAAAGGGTGTCCACCGTGGCCCGGGGAGGCTCTCCCCGGCCTGGCTAGGGTTCGGAAGCTGGGCCCGGACCCGGGGCTTGTGCTCCGTCCCAGTGTCCCAGGGTGCGGGAGCCCCCCGTCCTGCAAGCCAGCCGAGGGTCCGTGCGCTGGGTAAGGGTGTCCACCGGGGCCCGGGGAGGCTCTCCCCAGCCTAGCTAGGGTTCGGAGGCTGGAGCCGGACCAGGGGCTTGTGCTCCGTCCCAGTGTCTCAGGGTGCGGGAGCTCCCATCCTGTAAGCCAGCCGAGGGTCCGTGCGCGGGGAAGGGTGTCCACCGTGGCCCAGCGAGGCTCTCCCCGGCCTGGCTAGGGTTCGGAAGCTGGGCCCAGGGCTTGTGCTCCGTCCTAGTGTCCCAGGGTGTGGGAGCCCCCGTCCTGTAGGCCAGCCGAGGGTCCGTGCGCTGGGAAAGGGTGTGCACCGTGGCCCAGGGAGGCTCTCCCCGGCCTGGCTAGGGTTCGGAAGCTGGGCCCGGACCCGGGGCTTGTGCTCTGTCCCAGTGTCCCAGGGTTCGGGAGCCCCCGTCCTGTAAGCCAGCCGAGGGTCCGTGCGCTGGGGAAGGGTGTCCACCGTGGCCCGGGGGGCTCTCCCCGGCCTGGCTAGGGTTCGGAAGCTGGCCCCGGACCCGGGGCTTGTGCTCCGTCCCAGTGTCCCAGGGTGCGGGAGCCCCCCATCCTGCAAGCCAGCCGAGGGTCCGTGCGCTGGGGAAGGGTGTCCACCGTGGCCCCGCGAGGCTCTCTTCGGCCTGGCTAGCGTTCGGAAGCTTGGCCCGGGGCTTGTGCTCTGTCCCAGTGTCCCAGGGTGTGGGAGCCCCCGTCCTGTAAGCCAGCCGAGGGTCCGTGCGCTGGGAAAGGGTGTCCACCGTGGCCCGGGGAGGCCCTCCCCGGCCTGGCTAGGGTTTGGAAGCTGGGCCCGGACCCAGGGCTTGTGCTCCGTCCCAGTGTCCCAGGGTGCGGGAGCCCCCCGTCCTGCAAGCCAGCCGAGGGTCCGTGCGCTGGGGAAGGGTGTCCACCGTGGCCCGGCGAGGCTCTCCCCGGCCTGGCTAGGGTTCGGAAGCTGGGCCCGCGGCTTGTGCTCCGTCCCAGTGTCCCAGGGTGTGGGAGCCCCCGTCCTGCAAGCCAGCCGAGGATCCGTGCGCTGGGGAAGGGTGTCCACCATGGCCCGGGGAGGCTCTACCCGGCCTGGCTAGGGTTCGGAAGCTGGGCCCGGACCCGGGGCTTGTGCTCCGTCCCAGTGTCCCAGGGTGCGGGAGCCCCCCGTCCTGCAAGCCAGCCGAGGGTCCGTGCGCTGGGGAAGGGTGTCCACCGTGGCCCGTCGAGGGTCTCCCCGGCCTGGCTAGGGTTCAGAAGCTTGGCCCGGGGCTTGTGCTCCATCCCAGTGTCCCAGGGTGTGGGAGCCCCCGTCCTGTAAGCCAGCCGAGGGTCCGTGCGCAGGGAAAGTGTGTCTACCGTGGCCCGGGGAGGCTCTCCCCGGCCTGGCTAGGGTTCGGAAGCTGGGCCCGGACCCGGGGTTTGTGCTCCGTCCCAGTGTCCCAGGGTGCGGGAGCCCCCCGTCCTGCAAGCCAGCCGAGGGTCCGTGCGCTGGTGAAGGGTATCCACCGTGGCCGGGCGAGGCTCTCCCCGGCCTGGCTAGGGTCCGGAAGCTTGGCCCGGGGCTTGTGCTCCGTCCCAGTGTCCCAGGGTGCGGGAGCCCCCCGTCCTGCAAGCCAGCCAAGGGTCCGTGCGCTGGGGAAGGGTGTCCACCGTGGCCCGGCGAGGCTCTCCCCGGCCTGGCTAGGGTTCGGAAGCTGGGCCCGGACCCGGGGCTTGTGCTCCGTCCCAGTGTCCCAGGGTGCGGGAGCCCCCCGTCCTGCAAGCCAGCCGAGGGTCCGTGCGCTGGGGAAGGGTGTCCACCGGGGCCCGGGGAGGCTCTCCCCAGCCTGGCTAGGGTTTGGAGGCTGGGCCCGGACCAGGGGCTTGTGCTCCGTCCCAGTGTCCCAGGGTGCGGGAGCTCCCATCCTGTAAGCCAGCCGAGGGTCCGTGCGCTGGGGAAGGGTGTCCACGGTGGCCCGGGGAGGCTCTCCCCGGCTTGGCTAGGGTTCGGAAGCTGGGCCCGGACCCGGGGCTTGTGCTCTGTCCCAGTGTCCCAGGGTGCGGGAGCCCCCCGTCCTGCAAGCCAGCCGAGGGTCCGTGCGCTGGGGAAGGGTGTCCACCGTGGCCCAGGGAGGCTCTCCCCTGCCTGGCTAGGGTTCGGAAGCTGGGCCCGGACCTGGGGCTTGTGCTCCGTCCCAGTGTCCCAGGGTGCGGGAGCCCCCCGCCATGCAAGCCAGCCGAGGGTCCCTGCGCTGGGGAAGGGTGTCCACCGTGGCCCGGGGAGGCTCTCCCCGTCCTGGCTAAGGTTCGGAAGCCGGGCCCGGACCCGGGGCTTGTGCTCCGTCCCAGTGTCCCAGGGTGCGGGAGCCCCAGTCCTGTAAGCCAGCCGAGGGTCCGTGCGCTGGGGAAGGGTGTCCACCGTGGCTCGGGGAGGCTCTCCCCGGCCTGGCTAGGGTTCGGAAGCTGGGCCCGGACCCGGGGCTTGTGCTCCGTCCCAGTGTCCCAGGGTGCGGGAGCCCCCCATCCTGCAAGCCAGCCAAGGGTCCGTGCGCTGGGGAAGGGTGTCCACAGGGGCCCGGGGAGGCTCTCCCCTGCCTGGCTAGGGTACGGAGGCTGGGCCCGGACCCGGGGCTTGTGCTCCGTCCCAGTGTCCCAGGGTGCGGGAGCCCCCGTCCTGTAAGCCAGCCGAGGGTCCGTGCACTGGGGAAGGGTGTCCACCGTGGCCCGGGGAGGCTCTCCCCGGCTTGGCTAGGGTTCGGAAGCTGGGCCCGGACCCGGGGCTTGTGCTCCGTCCCAGTGTCCCAGGGTGCGGGAGCCCCCCGTCTTGCAAGCCAGTCGAGGGTCCGTGCGCTGGGGAAGGGTGTCAACCGTGGCCCGGGGAGGCTCTCCCCGGCCTGGCTAGGGTTCGGCAGCTGGGCCCGGACCCGGGGCTCGTGCTCCGTCCCAGTGTCCCAGGGTGCGGGAGCCCCCCGCCCTGCAAGTCTGCCGAGGGTCCGTGCGCTGGGGAAGGGTGTCCGCCGTGGCCCGGGGAGGCTCTCCCCGGCCTGGCTAGGGTTCGGAAGCTGGGTCCGGACCCGGGGCTTGTGCTCTGTCCCAGTGTCCCAGGGTGCGGGAGCCCCCGTCCTGTAAGCCAGCCAAGGGTCCGTGCACTGGGGAAGGGTGTCCACCGTGGCCCGGGGAGGCTCTACCCGGCCTGGCTAGGGTTCGGAAGCTGGGCCTGGACCCGGGGCTTGTGCTCTGTCCCAGTGTCCCAGGGTGCGGGAGCCCCCCGTCCTGCAAGCCAGCCGAGGGTCCGTGCGCTGGGGAAGGGTGTCCACCGTGGCCCGTGGAGGCTCTACCCGGCCTGGCTAGGGTTCGGAAGCTAGGCCCGGACTCGGGGCTTGTGCTCCGTCCCAGTGTCCCAGGGTGCGGGAGTCCCCCGTCCTGCAAGCCAGCCGAGGGTCCGTGCGCTGGGGAAGGATGTCCACCGTGGCCCGTCGAGGCTCTCCCCGGCCTGGCTAGGGTTCGGAAGCTTGGCCCGGGGCTTGTGCTCCGTCCCAGTGTCCCAGGGTGTGGGAGCCCCCGTCCTGTAAGCCAGCCGAGGGTCCGTGCGCAGGGAAAGTGTGTCTACCGTGGCCCGGGGAGGCTCTCCCCGGCCTGGCTAGGGTTCGGAAGCTGGGCCCGGACCCGGGGCTTGTGCTCCGTCCCAGTGTCCCAGGGTGCGGGAGCCCCCCGTCCTGCAAGCCAGCCGAGGGTCCGTGCGCTGGGGAAGGGTATCCACCGTGGCCAGGCGAGGCTCTCCCCGGCCTGGCTAGGGTTCGGAAGCTGGGCCCGGGGCTTGTGCTCCGTCCCAGTGTCCCAGGGTGTGGGAGCCCCCGTCCTGCAAGCCACCCGAGGGTCCGTGCGCTGGGGAAGGGTGTCCACCGTGGCCCGGGGAGGCTCTACCCGGCCTGGCTAGGGTTCGGAAGCTGGGCCCGAACCCGGGGCTTGTGCTCCGTCCCAGTGTCCCTGGATGCGGGAGCCCCCCATCCTGCAAGCCAGCCGAGGGTCCGTGCGCTGGGGAAGGGTGTCCACCGTGGCCCGGCGAGGCTCTCCCCGGTCTGGCTAGGGTTCGGAAGCTAGGCCCAGGGCTTGTGCTCCGTCCCAGTGTCCCAGGGTGTGGGAGCCCCCGTCCTGTAAGCCAGCCGAGGGTCCGTGCGCTGGGAAAGGGTGTCCACCGTGGCCCGGGGAGGCTCTCCCCGGCCTGGCTAGGGTTCGGAAGCTGGGCCCGGACCCGGGGCTTGGGCTCCGTCCCAGTGTCCCAGGGTGCGGGAGCCCCCCGTCCTGCAAGCCAGCCGAGGGTCCGTGCTCTGGGTAAGGGTGTCCACCGGGGCCCGGGGAGGCTCTCCCCAGCCTAGCTAGGGTTCGGAGGCTGGAGCCGGACCAGGGGCTTGTGCTCTGTCCCAGTGTCCCAGGGTGCGGGAGCTCCCATCCTGTAAGCCAGCCGAGGGTCCGTGCGCTGGGGAAGGGTGTCCACCGTGGCCCGGGGAGGCTCTCCCCGGCCTGGCTAGGGTTCGGAAGCTGGGCCTGGACCCGGGGCTTGTGCTCTGTCCCAGTGTCCCAGGGTGCGGGAGCCCCCCGTCCTGCAAGCCAGCCGAGGGTCCTTGCGCTGGGGAAGGGTGTCCACCGGGGCCCGGGGAGGCTCTCCCCAGCCTGGCTAGGGTACGGAGGCTGGGCCCGGACCCGGGGCTTGTGCTCCGTCCCAGTGTCCCAGGGTGCGGGAGCCACCGTCCTGTAAGCCAGCCGAGGGTCCGTGCGCTGGGGAAGGGTGTCCCCCGTGGCCCGGGGAGGCTCATCCCGGCCTGGCTAGGGTTCGGAAGCTGGGCCCGGACCCGGGACTTGTGCTCCGTCCCAGTGTCCCAGGGTGCGGGAGCCCCCCGTCCTGCAAGCCAGCCGATGGTCCGTGCGCTGGGGAAGGGTGTCCACCGTGGCCCGGGGAGGCTCTCCCCGGCCTGGCTAGGGTTCGGAAGCTGGGCCCGGACCCGGGGCTTGTGCTCCGTCTTAGTGTCCCAGGGTGCGGGAGCCCCCCGCCCTGCAAGCCAGCCGAGGGTCCGTGCGCTGGGGAAGGGTGTCCACCATGGCCCGGAGAGGCTCTCCCCGGCCAGGCTAGGGTTCGGAAGCTGGGTCCAGACCTGGGGCTTGTGCTCCGTCCCAGTGTCCCATGGTGCGGGAGCCCCCATCCTGTAAGCCAGCCAAGGGTCCGTGCGCTGGGAAGGGTGTCCACCGTGGCCCGGGGAGGATCTACCCGGCCAGGCTAGGGTTCGGAAGCTGGGCCTGGACCCGGGGCTTGTGCTCCGTCCCAGTGTCCCAGGATGCGGGAGCTCCCGTCCTGTAAGCCAGCCGAGGGTCCGTGCGCTGGGGAAGGGTGTCCACCGTGGCCCGGGGAGGCTCTCCCCGGCCTGGCTAGGGTTCGGAAGCTGGGCCCGGACCCGGGGATTGTGCTTCGTCCCAGTGTCCCACGGTGTGGGAGCCCCCCGTCCTGCAAGCCAGCCGAGGGTCCGTGTGCTGGGGAAGGGTGTCCACCGTGGCCCGGGGAGGCTCTACCCGGCCTGGCTAGGGTTCGGAAGCTGGGCCCGGACCCGGGGCTTGTGCTCCGTCCCAGTGTCCCAGGGTGTGGGAGCCCCCGTCCTGTAAGCCAGCCGAGGGTCCGTGCGCTGAGGAAGGGTGTCCACCGTGGCCCCGCGAGGCTCTCCCCGGCCTGGCTAGGGTTCGGAAGCTGGGCCCGGACTTGGGGCTTGTGCTCCGTCCCAGTGTCCCAGGGTGCGGGAGCCCCCTGTCCTGCAAGCCAGCCGAGGGTCCGTGCGCTGGGGAAGGGTGTCCACCGTGGCCCCGCGAGGCTCTCCCCGGCCGGGCTAGGGTTCGGAAGCTGGGCCCGCAGCTTGTGCTCTGTCCCAGTGTCCCAGGGTGTGGGAGCCCCCGTCCTGCAAGCCAGCCGAGAGTCCGTGCGCTGGGGAAGGGTGTCCACCGTGGCCCGGGGAGGCTCTACCCGGCCTGGCTAGGGTTCGGAAGCTGGGCCCGGACCCGGGGCTTGTGCTCCGTCTCAGTGTCCCAGGGTGCGGGAGCCCCCCCGTCCTGCAAGCCAGCCGAGGGTCCGTGCGCGGGGAAGGGTGTCCACCGTGGCCCGGCGAGGCTCTCCCCGGCCTGGCTAGGGTTCGGAAGCTGGGCCCAGGGCTTGTGCTCCGTCCCAGTGTCCCAGGGTGTGGGAGCCCCCGTCCTGTAGGCCAGCCGAGGGTCCGTGCGCTGGGAAAGGGTGTGCACCGTGGCCCAGGGAGGCTCTCCCCGGCCTGGCTAGGGTTCAGAAGCTGGGCCCAGGGCTTGTGCTCCGTCCCAGTGTCCCAGGGTGTGGGAGCCCCCGTCCTGTAAGCCAGCCGAGGGTCCGTGCGCTGGGAAAGGGTGTCCACCGTGGCCCGGGGAGGCTCTCCCCGGCGTGGCTAGGGCTCGGAAGCTGGGCCCGGACCCGGGGCTTGTGCTCTGTCCCAGTGTCCCAGGGTTCGGGAGCCCCCATCCTGTAAGCCAGCCGAGGGTCCGTGCGCTGGGGAAGGGTGTCCACCGTGGCCTGGGGAGGCTCTCCCCGGCCTGGCTAGGGTTCGGAAGCTGGGCCCGGACCTGGGGCTTGTGCTCCGTCCCAGTGTCCCAGGGTGCGGGAGCCCCCCGCCATGCAAGCCAGCCGAGGGTCCGTGCGCTGGGGAAGGGTGTCCACCGTGGCCCGGGGAGGCTCTCCCCGGCCTGGCTAGGGTTCGGAAGCTGGGCCCGGACCCGGGGCTTGTGCTCTGTCCCAGTGTCCCAGGGTGCGGGAGCCCCCCGTCCTGCAAGCCAGCCGAGGGTCCGTGCGCTGGGGAAGGGTGTCCACTGGGGCCCGGGAAGGCTCTCCCCAGCCTGGCTAGGGTACGGAGGCTGGGCCCGGACCCGGGGCTTGTGCTCCGTCCCAGTGTCCCAGGGTGCGGGAGCCCCCGTCCTGCAAGCCAGCGGAGGGTCCGTGCGCTGGGGAAGGGTGTCCACCGTGGCCCGGGGAGGCTCTCCCCGGCCTGGCTAGGGTTCGGAAGCTGGGCCCGGACCCGGGGCTTGTGCTCCGTCCCAGTGTCCCAGGGTGCGGGAGCCCCCCGTCCTGCAAGCCAGCCGAGGGTCGGTGCGCTGGGGAAGGGTGTCCACCGTGGCCCGGCGAGGCTCTCCCCGGCCTGGCTAGGGTTCAGAAGCTGGGCCCAGGGCTTGTGCTCCGTCCCAGTGTCCCAGGGTGTGGGAGCCCCCGTCCTGTAAGCCAGCCGAGGGTCCGTGCGCTGGGAAAGGGTGTCCACCGTGGCCCGGGGAGGCTCTCCCCGGCGTGGCTAGGGCTCGGAAGCTGGGCCCGGACCCGGGGCTTGTGCTCTGTCCCAGTGTCCCAGGGTTCGGGAGCCCCCATCCTGTAAGCCAGCCGAGGGTCCGTGCGCTGGGGAAGGGTGTCCACCGTGGCCTGGGGAGGCTCTCCCCGGCCTGGCTAGGGTTCGGAAGCTGGGCCCGGACCTGGGGCTTGTGCTCCGTCCCAGTGTCCCAGGGTGCGGGAGCCCCCCGCCATGCAAGCCAGCCGAGGGTCCGTGCGCTGGGGAAGGGTGTCCACCGTGGCCCGGGGAGGCTCTCCCCGGCCTGGCTAGGGTTCGGAAGCTGGGCCCGGACCCGGGGCTTGTGCTCTGTCCCAGTGTCCCAGGGTGCGGGAGCCCCCCGTCCTGCAAGCCAGCCGAGGGTCCGTGCGCTGGGGAAGGGTGTCCACTGGGGCCCGGGAAGGCTCTCCCCAGCCTGGCTAGGGTACGGAGGCTGGGCCCGGACCCGGGGCTTGTGCTCCGTCCCAGTGTCCCAGGGTGCGGGAGCCCCCATCCTGTAAGCCAGCCGAGGGTCCATGTGCTGGGGAAGGGTGTCCACGTGGCCCGGGGAGGCTCTCCCCAGCCTGGCTAGGGTTCGGAAGCTGGGCCCAGACCCAGGGCTTGTGCTCCGTCCCAGTGTCCCAGGGTGCGGGAGCCCCTCGTCCTGCAAGCCAGCCGAGGGTCGGTGCGCTGAGGAAGGGTGTCCACCGTGGCCCGGCTCTCCCCGGCCTGGCTAGGGTTCGGAAGCTGGGCCCGGACCTGGGGCTTGTGCTCTGTCCCAGTGTCCCAGGGTGCGGGAGCCCCCCGCCATGCAAGCCAGCCGAGGGTCCGTGCGCTGGGAAAGGGTGTCCACCGTGGCCCGGGGAGGCTCTCCCCGGCCTGGCTAGGGTTTGGAAGCTGGGCCCGGACCCAGGGCTTGTGCTCCGTCTCAGTGTCCCAGGGTGCGGGAGCCCCCCGTCCTGCAAGCCAGCCGAGGGTCCGTGCGCTGGGGAAGGGTGTCCACCGTGGCCCGGCGAGGCTCTCCCCGGCCTGGCTAGGGTTCGGAAGCTGGGCCCGCGGCTTGTGCTCCGTCCCAGTGTCCCAGGGTGTGGGAGCCCCCGTCCTGCAAGCCAGCCGAGGGTCCGTGCGCTGGGGAAGGGTGTCCACCGTGGCCCGGGGAGGCTCTCCCCGGCCTGGCTAGGGTTCGGAAGCTGGGCCCGGACCCGGGGCTTGTGCTCCGTCCCAGTGTCCCAGGGTGCGGGAGCCCCCCGTCCTGCAAGCCAGCCGAGGGTCGGTGCGCTGGGGAAGGGTGTCCACCGTGGCCCGGCGAGGCTCTCCCCGGCCTGGCTAGGGTTCAGAAGCTGGGCCAGGGCTTGTGCTCCGTCCCAGTGTCCCAGGGTGTGGGAGCCCCCGTCCTGTAAGCCAGCCGAGGGTCCGTGCGCTGGGAAAGGGTGTCCACCGTGGCCCGGGGAGGCTCTCCCCGGCGTGGCTAGGGCTCAGAAGCTGGGCCCGGACCCGGGGCTTGTGCTCTGTCCCAGTGTCCCAGGGTTCGGGAGCCCCCATCCTGTAAGCCTGCCGAGGGTCCGTGCGCTGGGGAAGGGTGTCCACCGTGGCCTGGGGAGGCTCTCCCCGGCCTGGCTAGGGTTCGGAAGCTGGGCTCGGACCTGGGGCTTGTGCTCCGTCCCAGTGTCCCAGGGTGCGGGAGCCCCCCGCCATGCAAGCCAGCCGAGGGTCCGTGCGCTGGGGAAGGGTGTCCACCGTGGCCCGGGGAGGCTCTCCCCGGCCTGGCTAGGGTTCGGAAGCTGGGCCCGGACCCGGGGCTTGTGCTCTGTCCCAGTGTCCCAGGGTGCGGGAGCCCCCCGTCCTGCAAGCCAGCCGAGGGTCCGTGCGCTGGGGAAGGGTGTCCACTGGGGCCCGGGAAGGCTCTCCCCAGCCTGGCTAGGGTACGGAGGCTGGGCCCGGACCCGGGGCTTGTGCTCCGTCCCACTGTCCCAGGGTGCGGGAGCCAGCATCCTGTAAGCCAGCCGAGGGTCCGTGTGCTGGGGAAGGGTGTCCACGTGGCCCGGGGAGGCTCTCCCCAGCCTGGCTAGGGTTCGGAAGCTGGGCCCAGACCCGGGGCTTGTGCTCCGTCCCAGTGTCCCAGGGTGCGGGAGCCCCTCGTCCTGCAAGCCAGCCGAGGGTCGGTGCGCTGAGGAAGGGTGTCCACCGTGGCCCGGCTCTCCCCGGCCTGGCTAGGGTTCGGAAGCTGGGCCCGGACCTGGGGCTTGTGCTCTGTCCCAGTGTCCCAGGGTGCGGGAGCCCCCCGCCATGCAAGCCAGCCGAGGGTCCGTGCGCTGGGAAAGGGTGCCCACCGTGGCCCGGGGAGTCTCTCCCCGGCCTGGCTAGGGTTTGGAAGCTGGGCCCGGACCCGGGGCTTGTGCACCGTCCCAGTGTCCCAGGGTTCGGGAGCCCCCGTCCTGTAAGCCAGCCAAGGGTCCGTGCGCTGGGGAAGGGTGTCCACGATGGCCCGGTGAGGCTCTACCCGGCCTGGCTAGGGTTCGGAAGCTGGGCCCGGACCCGGGGCTTGTGCTCCGTCCCAGTTTCCCAGGGTGCGGGAGGCCCCCTTCCTGCAAGCCAGCCGAGGGTCCGTGCGCTGGGGAAGGGTGTCCACCGGGGCCCGGGGAGGCTCTCCCCAGCCTGGCTAAGGTTCGGAGGCTGGGCCCGGACCCGGGGCTTGTGATCCGTCACAGTGTCCCATGGTGCGGGAGCCCCCCGTCCTGCAAGGCAGCCGAGGGTCCGTGCGCTGGGGAAAGGGTGTCCACCGGGGCTCAGGGAGGCTCTCCCCGGCCTGGCTAGGGTTCTGAAGCTGGGACCAGGCCCGGGGCTCGTGCTCCGTCCGGCAGGCCCCGGGGTGCGGGAGCCCCCCGTCCTGCAAGCCAGCCGAGGGTCCGGGCGCTGGAGACAGGGGTCCACTGGGGCCCGGGGAGGCTCTCCCCGGCCTGGCTGCTTTCAGAAGCAGGGACCGGGCTGGTGAGCAGGGGTGGCTGGCTTTATCTGCTACGCTGGCGGAGCGGAATTTTCTGCCCACCCCTATATGACCAAGTGGTGCGGGAGCACCCGTCCTGCGGCCTGGTGAGGGTCCGGGTGCCAGTGATGGGGTCCATCGGGCCAAGGGAGGCTCCCCGGACCTGGCTGGGATCAGAAGCAGGGACCGGGCCAGGTGGGTGTGTGGCGGACTAAGTCTTTTCCTTGCGGAAGTAGGAGTTTGGTTAGCCCTGGGCGGAATTTGCGGAATGCCTCTTCGCGGAATTTTGAAAAAAATAGTGGAAAACGAGCGCACAACCTGAGGGACCATGTGCCCAGGACTGGGGTCCATCGTGCTTGGGTAGGCTCCCCGAGCTCCCCGGCCTGGCTCCGTTGAGAAGCAGGGACCGGCCCCGGGCCTCCTGATTTTTGGTCAGGGCCTGGGATCCCAAATCCTGCGGCCTGCCAAGTGTCCATCTGCGCGGGACAAGAGACCCTGGTGCAGAGCCCCGGAGCCCTGCAAGGGCAGGCGGGAGCCCTACCGCTATGGCTTGGTGTGGGCAGCTGAGAGTTCTTTCGGTCCCGGCCATCTGGTCGCACCTTTCCCTCGGCTATCTGGTCGCACGCAATGCTGTCCAATGGGGCGACCAGATGGCCGGGCCAGCCTGGAAGTCCCGATGAGGGCTCATTTGACTCCCGGATCCCAGTCAGGGCTCCAGGAGGTCGGGCGCTTCCGCGCCTAGGACCCCCTCCGTCACTCGGAGCGCGAGGGTTACAAGAAAGGTGGGTAGCCTTCCTCCGGATTAGTAGGGGCAGGGCATGCCGGGACAGCCCTCCTGGGGATGGCGGTTCTCAGGCGTGGACCAGATGGGCCAAGCCCGGATGACACTTCCCCGGGCCTCCCATGCCTGAGGCCCAGTGTGGGGTCTACGAGCCCTCCCCGAGGCCTGCAGCCCCAAAGCCCTGCAGCCCTGGAGCCCTTCAGCCCGAGGCCCTGGAGCTCTGCAGACCCGGAGCCCTGCAGGCCCGGAGCTCTGCAGGCCCGGAGCCCTGCAGCCCCGGAGCCCTGCAGCCCTGGAGCCCGACAGCCCCGGAGCCCTGCAGCCCTGGAGCCCTGCAGCCCTGCAGCCCCGGAGCCCTGCAGCCCATGAGCCCTGCAGCCCCAGAGCCCTGCAGCCCTGGAGCCCTGCAGCCCCGGAGCCCTGCAGCCCTGGAGCCCTGCAGCCCCGGAGCCCTGCAGCCCCGGAGCCCTGCAGCCACGGAGCCCTGCGTGGGCAGGTGGGAACCCTAGCGCGAAGGCTCGGGGTTGGACAGATGGGAGTCCTTTCAGTCCCGGACATCGGGTCGCACCTCTCCCCTCGGCCATCTGGTCGCGCGCAATGCTTTCCAATGGGGCGACCAGAGGCCGGGCCAGCCTGGAAGTCCCGATGAGGGCTCATTTGACTCCCGGATCCCAGTCAGGGCTCCAGGAGGTCGGGTGCATCCGCGCCTAGGATCCCCTCCGTCACTCGGAGCACGAGGGTTACAAGAAAGGTGGGTAGCCTTCCTCCAGATTAGTAGGGGCAGGGTATGCCGGGACACCCCTCCTGGAGATGGCGGTTCTTAGGCGGGGACCAGATGGGCCAAGTCCGGACGACACTTCCCCGGGGCGTCCGGTGATCCCTCCTCCAGCCTGCGGCGAGGCAAAGTGCCCAGGACGGGCTCCATGGGTCCCCCGGGCATCCGGGCCTTGGATAGCTCCGCCGGGCCTCCCATGCCTGAGGCCCAGCGTGGGGTCTACGAGCCCCCCCGAGGCCTGCAGCCCCAAAGCTCTGCAGCCCTGGAGCCCTTCAGCCCGGAGCCCTGGGGCCCTGCAGGCCCGGAGCCCTGCAGCCCCAGAGCCCTGCAGCCCCGGAGCCCTGCAGCCCCGGAGCCCTGCAGCCCTGGAGCCCTGCAGCCCCGGAGCCCTGCAGCCCTGGAGCCCTGCAGCCCCGGAGCCCTGCAGCCACGGAGCCCTGCGTGGGCAGGCGGGAATCCTAGCGCGAAGGCTCGGGGTTGGACAGATGGGAGTCCTTTCAGTCCCGGCCATCTGGTTGCACCTCTCCCCTCGGCCATCTGGTCGCGCGCAATGCTTTCCAATGGGGCGACCAGATGGCCGGGCCAGCCTGGAAGTCCCGATGAGGGCTCATTTGACTCCCGGATCCCAGTCAGGGCTCCAGGAGGTCGGGCGCATCTGCGCCTAGGATCCCCTCCGTCACTCGGAGCGTGAGGGTTACAAGAAAGGTGGGTAGCCTTCCTCCGGATTAGTAGGGGCAGGGAATGCCGGAACACCCCTCCGGGGCTGGTGGTTCTTTGCCGGGGAGCAGATGGGCTATGCCCGGGCAACATCCTCCCAGGCGTCCGGGGCTCCCTCCTCTGGCCCGCGGCGTGGCAAAGTGCCCAGGGACGGGGTCCACGGGTCCCGGGCAGTCCTCCCCCGGGGCGCCCGGGCCCGAGAGCTCCGTCGGTCCTCCCCATGCCTGAGGCCCAGCCGCTGTCCCCGAGCCCCCCCCGGAAAGCAGAGCCCACCGAGCCCTTGGATCAGGCGGGAGCCCTACCGCTATGGCCCGGCTCTGGGCGGGCAGACGGGAGTCCTTTCAGTTGCCGGCCATCTGGTCGCTCCTTTCCCCTCGGCTATCTGGTCGCGCGCAATGCTTTCCTATAAGGGGGGCCAGATGGCTGGGCTGGCCTAGAAGTCCCGATGAGGGTCCATTCGCCTCCCGTATCCCAACCAGGGCTCCAGGTGGCCGGGCGCATTCGCCCCAAGGGTCCCCTCCGTCACTCGGAGCGCGCAGGTTTCAAGAAAGGGGGGTAGCCTTCCTCCGGATTACTAGGGACAGGGTACTCTGGGACCCCTCTCGGTCCTCAGCCGGCCGCTGGACGGGCATGGATGCTGCCCTGGTTCTGTCCCAGGGCCTGCCGCGTGGCAGGGTGCCCGGGACAAGGGGTCTGGAGGGTCCGGTGAGGCTTCCCCTGCGCCTGTGGTCCTGGGAGCCCCGGCTGGGTCCAGGGGCCCAGCTGGGCCCTGGATCAGGGGCTCCGTCCCCGGGCCCTGTCCCCCGGCCTGTGGCACTCCCAAAGGCCCGGGACAGGGTTCCGTTGTGGCCAGGGAGCCTCCCCTCCCTCGGCTGGGTTCAGGAGCTCTGGCCGGGCCCCTGAGGGCCCCAGGGAGGGCGGCCTCCCCGCCCCGGGCTCCGTCTTGGGTCCTGCCGCGTGGCAGGATGCCCGGGACGGGGTCCGGAGGGCCTGGGGAAGCTTCCCCTGCGCCTGCGGACCTGGGGGCCACGGCTGGGTCCAGGGGCCCGGCCGGGCCCCGGTCGGGGTCTCCGGCCCCGGGCACCCTCCCCCGGCCTGCGGCACTCACAAAGGCCCAGGACGGGCTGCCGTTGTGTCCGGGGAGCCTCCCCTCGCTCGTCTGGGTTCAGTAGTTCTGTCCGGGCCCCTGGGGGCCCCGGAGAGGGCGACCTCCCCGCCCCGGGCTCCGTCATGGGTCATGCCGCATGGCAGGTTGCCCGGGGCGGGGTCCGGAGGGCCCGGGGAGGCTTCCCCTGCGCCTGCGGGCCTGGGAGCCCCGGCTGGGTCCAGGGGCCCGGCCAGGCCCCGGGTCGGGGTCTCCGGCCCCGGGCCACATCCCCCGGCCTGCGGCACCCCCAAAGGCCCGGGACGGGGTTCCGTTGTGTCCCGGGAGCCTCCCCTCGCTCGTCTGGGTTCTGGAGCTCCGGCCGGGCCCCTGGGGGCCTGGGGAGGGCGCCCTCCCCCCCGCCCCGGGCTCCGTCCTGGGTCCTGCCGTGTGGCAGGGTGCCCGAGGCGGGGTCCGGAGGGCCCGGGGATGCTTCCCCTGCCCTTTCCCCTTTCCCCTCGGCCATCTGGTCGCGCCTGTCCCCTCGGCCATCTGGTTGCGCACGTCCCTTCGGCCATCTGGTCGCGCACGTCCCTTCAGCCATCTGGTCGCGCACAATGCTTTCCAATGGGGCAACCAGATGGCCGAGCTTGCCTGGAAGTCTCGATGAGGGTCCATTTGCCTCCCGGATCCAGGAGGTCGGGTACATTCGCGCCTTGGGTCCCCTCTGTCACCTCGTGCGCGCGGATTACAAGAAAGGGGGGTAATTTTCCTCCGGTTTACTAGGGAGAGGGTCAGTCGGACCTCCATGAGGTTTGGTGATTCTGAATCAGGGGAAGGCAGACCCGGGGATCGCCCGCCGGGGCCCCCAGGGGCCCGGGTTCGCTCCTGCCTCTCAGCCCCTTCCCGATGGTCCTTTCTCTCCGAGTTTTCTGGGTCAGAGCCCCGTGAGGTCCGTGGATCCCGAGACAGGGGAAGGCAGCACACGGGCCCACCCGAAGCGGGCCCCCAGGGGCCCGGGTACGCACACCTGCCTCTCGGCCCCCTTCCCGATGGTCCTTTTTCTCCGAGTTTGCTGTGTCAGAGCTCCGTGAGGTCCGGCGATCCCGAGACGGGGGAATGCAGACCCGTGGCCCGCCCGCTAGGGCCCCCAGGGGCCCGGGTACGCTCCTGCCTCTCAGCCCCTTCCCGATGGTCCTATCTTCGCCAGGTTTGCTGGGTCAGACCTCCGGGAGGTCCGGCGATCCCGAGACGGGGGAAGGCAGACCCGGGGCCCGCCCGCCGAGGCCCCCAGGGGCCCATGTATGCTCTTGCCTCTCAGCCCCTTTCCGATGGTCCTTTTTTCGCCAGGTTTGCTGGGGATGGGGGGCAGCCCCCATCCCCTGTCCCTCTCCGAGACGGAACCCAAGCTCACCCGGCACGGAACCGAATGGCAGTGCATCCCTTGGCTGGTACCACCCCTCCCTCAAAAAAAGGCCCTGGCGCCGGCTGGGCCCTCCAGGCGTCCCGAGACCCGGCCCGATCTGACCGGGTCTCGGGTGTCCGAGGAGCAGCCATCTTGCGTGGCAGGGCCTGCGAGGGGACCCCGGCTCCTCTCGGTGGGAGGCGTGCGGGATGGGGAGCCGCCTGGCTCTTCCCTTCCGGCGCCTCCGACCCAGGCGAGGGTGGTGGTGGGCCGATCGCCAGCCTCTGCTGGCACGGCTCGGGCCGATCCGGCGACGGACGGCTGATGTGCAGGTGGAGCGACCTTCCCTCGTTGCAAGGTACCCGGTCCAACCCGGTCCCGTGTGGCCGGGCTGAGGGGTTTGAAGACTCGCGTGGTCCCTCCCGGGTTACCTCGGGAGGAACCGGCGGCTGCGGGGCTGGCTGCTCCCGTCGCTCAGGTAGCCCCCTCCCTCGCACCCGGGTAGGTGGGCGGGCTCCCGGGCCAAGCGCCTGGCAATGTTTTCCCCTGCCCACGACGGTGCTGTGTGACTCCCAGAGGGGAAGCCTTGAACGGGGCGCCCGTGCCGTCTCGCGGGCGACGGACGGACAACGTCACCTTCCTCCCGCCTCTCCTGCACCCGCAGGTGGGCGAACGTTTTCGAAAAGTTGCCTGTGACTCTTGGCGGTGGATCACTCGGCTCGCGCGTCGATGAAGAACGCAGCTAGCTGCGAGAATTAGTGTGAATTGCAGGACACATTGATCATCGACACTTCGAACGCACCTTGCGGCCCCGGGTTCTTCCCGGGGCTACGCCTGTCTGAGGGTCGCTCGATCGTCAATCGCCCCGGGGCTTCCCCAGGACGCGGCTGGGGCCGTCGCAGGGTGAGCTCCGCTTCCCCTTCGTCCCCCCACAAGGTCAGACCACCCGATCGCCCGTTAGCAGGGTCTCTGGCCGGGTCCAGCCGCGGAGGTACGCCGCTGGCGCGCGTGGCCCCCCGAGAAGGGGGCCTGGCGACCGGTCCGCCCCGGGCCCGTCCCGGGGCACCTGGCTGCGTGACGCGCGTGGCTGTCCGTGGTGTCCCACCGGCTGCCCGCACGCTCGCGCCTCGGGCGCCCTTGTCCGCGGCCGACTTCCCCGGCTCCCCCCCGAACGCTCCGGCGTTTTCTTTCCGACTACGACCTCAGATCAGACGTGGCGACCCGCTGAATTTAAGCATATTACTAAGCGGAGGAAAAGAAACTAACCAGGATTCCCCCAGTAACGGCGAGTGAAGAGGGAAATGTGGCGTACAGAAGACCGAATCCCCGACGTTGCTCAGGGGGCCC
>NC_140579.1:1157759868-1157774868 GCF_964204655.1 Triturus cristatus
TGTCCCATGGTGCGGGAGTCCCCCGTCCTGCAAGCCAGCCGAGGGTCCGGGCGCTGGGGAAGGGTGTCCACCGTGGCCCGGCAAGGCTCTCCCCAGCCTGGCTAGGGTTCGGAAGCTGGGCCCGGACCCGGGGCTTGTGCTCCGTCCCAGTGTCCCAGGGTGAGGGAGCCCCCGTCCTGTAAGCCAGCCGAGGGTCCGTGCGCTGGGGAAGGGTGTCCACCGTGGCCCGGGGAGGCTCTCCCCGGCCTGGCTAGGGTTCGGAAGCTGGGCCCGGACCCGGGGCTTGTACTCCGTCCCAGTGTCCCAGGGTGCGGGAGCCCCCCGTCCTGCAAGCCAGCCGAGGGTCCGTGCGCTGGGGAAGGATGTCCACAGGGGCCCGGGGAGGCTCTCCCCAGCCTGGCTAGGGTTCGGAGGCTGGGCCCGGACCCCGGGCTTGTGCTCCGTCCCAGTGTCCCAGGGTGCAGGAGCCCCCGCCCTGTAAGCCAGCCGAGGGTCCCTGCCCTGGGGAAGGGTGTCCACCGTGGCCCGGGAAGGCTCTCCCCGGCCTGGCTAGGGTTCGGAAGCTGGGCCCGGACCCGAGGCTTGTGCTCCGTCCCACTGTCCCAGGGTGCGGGAGCCCCCCGTCCTGCAAGCCAGCCGAGGGTCCATGCGCTGGGGAAGGGTGTCCACTGAGGCCCAGGGAGGCTCTCCCCGGCCTGGCTAGGGTTCGGAAGCTGGGCCCGGACCCGGGGCTTGTGTTCCGTCCCAGTGTCCCACGGTGAGGGAGCCCCTCGTCCTGCAAGCCAGCCGAGGGTCCGTGCGCTGGGGAAGGGTGTCCACCGTGGCCCGGCGAGGCTCTCCCCGGCCTGGCTAGGGTTCGGAAGCTGGGCCCGGACCCAGGGCTTGTGCTCCGGAACCAGTGTCCCAGGGTGCGGGAGCCCCTGTCCTGTAAGCCAGCCGAGGGTCCGTGCGCTGGGGAAGGGTGTCCACCGTGGCCCGGGGAGGCTCTCCCCGGCCTGGCTAGGGTTCGGAAGCTGGGCCCGGACCCAGGGCTTGTGCTCTGTCCCAGTGTCCCAGGGTGCGGAAGCCCCCCGTCCTGCAAGCCAGCCGAGGGTCCGTGCGCTGGGGAAGGGTGTCCACCGGGGCCCGGGGAGGCTCTCCCCAGCCTGGCTAGGGTTCGGAGGCTGGGCCCGGACCCAGGGCTTGTGCTCTGTCCCAGTGTCCCAGGGTGTGGGAGCCCCCGTCCTATAAGCCAGCCGAGGGCCCGTGCGCTGGGGAAGGGTGTCCACCGTGGCCTGGGTAGGCTCTCACCGGCCTGGCTAGGGTTCGGAAGCTGGGCCCGGACCCGGGGCTTGTGCTCCGTCCCAGTGTCCCAGGGTGCGGGAGCCCCCCGTCCTGCAAGCCAGCCGAGGTTCTGTGCGCTGGGGAAGGGTGTCCACCGTGGCCCGGCGAGGCTCTCCCCAGCCTGGCTAGGGTTCGGAAGCTGGGCCTGGACCCGGGGCTTGTGCTCCGTCCCAGTGTCCCAGGGTGCGGGAGCCCCCCGTCCTGCAAGCCAGCCGTGGGTCCGTGCGGTGGGGAAGGGTGTCCACCGGGGCTCGGGGAGGCTCTCCACGGCCTGGCTGCTTTCAGAAGCAGGGACCGGGCCGGTGAGCAGGGGTGGCTGGCTTTATCTGCTACGCTGGCGGAGCGGAATTTTCTGCCCACCCCTATACGACCATGTGGTGCGGGAGCATCCGTCCTGCGTCCTGGTGAGGGTCCGGGTGCCCGTGACGGGGTCCATCGAGCCAAGGGAGGCTCCCCAGACCTGGCTGGGATCAGAAGCAGGGACTGGGCCAGGTGGGTGTGTGGCTGGCTAATTCTTTTCCTTGCGGAAGTAGGAGTTTGGTTAGGGCTGGGCGGAATTTGCGGAATGCCTCTTCGCGGAATTTTGAAAAAAATTGTGGAAAACGAGCGCACAACCTGAGGGACCGTGTGCTTGGGACTGGGGTCCCTCGTGCTTGGGCAGGCTGCCCGATCACCCCGGCCTGGCTGCGTTGAGAAGCAGGGACCGGCCCCGGGCCTCCTGATTTTTGGTCAGGGCCTGGGGTCCCAAGTCCTGCGGCCTGCCAAGTGTTCATCTTCCCGGGACAAGAGACCCTGGTGCAGAGCCCCGGAGCCCTGCAAGGGCAGGCGGGAGCCCTACCGCTATGGCTCAGTGTGGGCAGCTGGGGGTCCTTTCGGTCCCGGCCATCTGGTCGCACCTTTCCCTCGGCCATCTGGTCGCACGCAATGCTTTCCAATGGGGCGACCAGATGGCCGGGCCAGCCTGGAAGTCCCGATGAGGGCTCATTTGACTCCCGGATCCCAGTTAGGGCTCCAGGAGGTCAGGCGCATCCGCGCCTAGGATCCCCTCCGTCACTCGGAGCGCGAGGGTTACAAGAAAGGTTTAGTAGTCCTAAGTCTAAACTTAGGACTACTAAATTGAGAAAAATCCCAATTTTAAGACTTTCGGTATTCACAGAAGGCATTTAGGAGTCCTAAAGTTAGGATTCCTAACTATACTACTACTAAACTGAGAAAAATCCTAATTTTAAGGCTTTCTGTATTCACAGAAGGCATTTAGGAGTCCTAAAGTTAGGAGTCCTAAACTTAGGACTACTAAATTGAGAAAAATCCTAATTTTAAGACTTTCGGTATTCACAGAAGGCATTTAGGAGTCCTAAAGTTAGGAGTCCTAACTATACTACTACTAAACTGAGAAAAATCCTAATTTTAAGACTTTCGGTATTCACAGAAGACATTTAGGAGTCCTAAAGTTAGGACTCCTAACTTCTGTGAATACCGAAATGAGTAAGTGCCTTCTGTGAATACCAAAATGAGTAAGTGCCTTCTGTGAATACCAAAATGGTAGTAAGTTTAGGATTTTGTCTTAAGTTAGTTCTGTGAATCGGGCCCAGTGAGCCCCCACCCGAGGCCTGCAGCCCCAAAGCCCTGCAGCCCTGGAGTCCTTCAGCCCGGAGCCCTGGAGCCCTGCAGGTCCAGAGCCCTGCAGGCCCGGAGCCCTGCAGGCCCGGAGCCCTGCAGCCCCGGAGCCCTGCAGCCCTGGAGCCCTGCTGCCCCGGAGCCCTGCAGCCCTGGAGCCCTGCGGCCCCGGAGCCCTGCAGCCCTGGAGCCCTGCAGCCCCGGAGCCCTGCAGCCCTGGAGCCCTGCAGCCCTGCAGCCCTGGAGCCCTGCAGCCCCGGAGCCCTGCAGCCCTGGAGCCCTGCAGCCCCGAAGCCCTGCAGCCCTGGAGGCCTGCAGCCTCGGAGCCCTGCAGCCACAGAGCCCTGCATGGGCAGGCGGGAACCCTAGGGCGAAGGCTCGGGGTTGGACAGATGGGAGTCCTTTCAGTCCCGGCCATCTGGTCGCACCTCTCCCCTCGGCCATCTGGTCGCGCGCAATGCTTTCCAATGGGGCGACCAGATGGCCGGGCCAGCCTGGAAGTCCCGATGAGGGCTTATTTGACTCCCAGATCCCAGTCAGGGCTCCAGGAGGTCGGGCGCATCCGCGCCTAGGATCCCCTCCGTCATTCAGAGCGCGAGGGTTACAAGAAAGGTGGGTAGCCTTCCTCCGGATTAGTAGGGGCAGGGTATGCCGGGACACCCCTCCTGGGGATGGTGGTTCTCAGGCGGGGACCAGATGGGCCAAGCCCGGACGACACTTCCCCGGGGTGTCCGGTGCTCCCTCCTCCAGCCCGCGGCGAGGCAAAGTGCCCAGGACGGGCTCCATGGGTCCCCCGGGCGTCCGGGCCCCGGGAGCTCCGCCGGGCCTCCCATGCCTGAGGCCCAGCATGGAGTCTACGAGCCCCCCCGAGGCCTGCAGCCCCAAAGCCCTGCAGCCCTGGAGCCCTGCAGCCCGGAGCCCTGGAGCCCTGCAGGCCCGGAGCCCTGCAGGCCCGGAGCCCTGCAGCCCCGGAGCCCTGCAGCCCCAGAGCCCTGCAGCCCCGGAGCCCTGCAGCCCTGGAGCCCTGCAGCCCCGGAGCCCTGCAGCCCTGGAGCCGTGCAGCCCCGGAGCCCTGCAGCCCTGGAGCCCTGCAGTCCGGAGCCCTGCAGCCCTGGAGCCCCACAGCCCCGGAGCCCTGCAGCCACGGAGCCCTGCGTGGGCAGGCGGGAACCCTAGCGCGAAGGCTCGGGGTTGGACAGATGGGAGTCCTTTCAGTCCCAGCCATCTGGTCGCACCTCTCCCCTCGGGAATCTGGTCGCACGCAATGCTTTCCAATGGGGCGACCAGATGGCCGGGCCAGCCTGGAAGTCCCGATGAGGGCTCATTTGACTCCTGGATCCCAGTCAGGGCTCCAGGAGGTCGGGCGCATCCGCGCCTAGGATCCCCTCCGTCACTCGGAGCGCGAGGGTTACAAGAAAGGTGGGTAGCCTTCCTCCGGATTAGTAGGGGCACCCCTCCTGGGGATGGCGGTTCTCAGGCGGGGACCAGATGGGCCAAGCCCGGACGACACTTCCCCGGGGCGTCCGGTGCTCCCTCCTCCAGCCCGCGGCAAGGCAAAGTGCCCGGGACGGGCTCCATGGGTCCCCCGGGCGTCCGGGCCCCGGGAGCTCTGCCGGGCCTCCCATGCCTGAGGCCCAGCGTGGGGTCTACGAGCCCCCCCCGAGGCCTGCAGCCCTGCAGCCCTGCAGCCCTGCAGCCCTGCAGCCCTGGAGCCCTTCAGCCTGGAGCCCTGGAGCCCTGCAGGCCCGGAGCCCTGCAGCCCCGGAGCCCTGCAGCCCTGGAGCCCTGCAGCCCCGGAGCCCTGCAGCCCTGGAGCCCTGCAGCCCCGGAGCCCTGCAGCCCCGGAGCCCTGCAGCCCCAGAGCCCTGCAGCCCTTCAGCCCTGCAGCCCCGGAGCCCCGGAGCCCTGCAGCCCTGGAGCCCTGCAGCCCCGGAGCCCTGCAGCCACGGAGCCCTGCGTGGGCAGGCGGGAACCCTAGCGCGAAGGCTCGGGGTTGGACAGATGGGAGTCCTTTCAGTCCCGGCCATCTGGTTGCACCTCTCCCCTCGGCCATCTGGTCGCGTGCAATGCTTTCCAATGGGGAGACCAGATGGCTGGGCCAGCCTGGAAGTCCCGATGAGGGCTGATTTGACTCCCGGATCCCAGTCAGGGCTCCAGGAGGTCGGGCGCATCCGCGCCTAGGATCCCCTCTGTCACTCGGAGCGCGAGGGTTAGAAGAAAGGTGGGTAGCCTTCTTCCGGATTAGTAGGGGCAGGGTATGCCGGAACACCCCTCCGGTGCTGGTTTTTCTTTGCTGGGGACCAGATGGGCTATGCCCAGGCAACATCCTCCCAGGCGTCCGGGGCTCCCTCCTCCAGCCCGCGGCGTGGCAAAGTGCCCAGGGACAGGCTCGACGGGTCCCGGGCAGTCCTCCCCCTGGGGCGCCCGGGCCCGAGAGCTCCGTCGGTCCTCCCCGTGCCTGAGGCCCAGCCGCTGTCCCCGAGCCCCCCCCCGGGAAGCAGAGCTCACCGAGCCCTTGGATCAGGCGGGAGCCCTACCACTATGGCCCGGCTCTGGGCGGGCAGACGGGAGTCCTTTCAGTTGCCGGCCATCTGGTCGCTCCTTTCTCCTCGGCCATCTGGTCGCGAGCAATGCTTTCCAATGGGGCGACCAGATGGCCGGGCCAGCCTGGAAGTCCCGATGAGGGCTCATTTGACTCCCAGATCCCAGTCAGGGCTCCAGGAGGTCGGGCGCATCCGCGCCTAGGATCCCCTCCGTCATTCGGAGCGCGAGGGTTACAAGAAAAGTGGGTAGCCTTCCTCCGGATTAGTAGGGGCAGGGTATGCCGGGACACCCCTCCTGGGGATGGTGGGTCTCAGGCGGGGACCAGATGGGCCAAGCCCGGACGACACTTCCCCGGGGCGTCCGGTGCTCCCTCCTCCAGCCCGCGGCGAGGCAAAGTGCCCAGGACGGGCTCCATGGGTCCCCCGGGCGTCCGGGCCCCGGGAGCTCCGCCGGGCCTCCCATGCCTGAGGCCCAGCATGGAGTCTACGAGCCCCCCCGAGGCCTGCAGCCCCAAAGCCCTGCAGCCCTGGAGCCCTGCAGCCCGGAGCCCTGGAGCCCTGCAGCCCGGAGCCCTGGAGCCCTGCAGGCCCGGAGCCCTGCAGGCCCGGAGCCCTGCAGCCCCGGAGCCCTGCAGCCCCAGAGCCCTGCAGCCCCGGAGCCCTGCAGCTCTGGAGCCCTGCAGCCCCGGAGCGCTGCAGCCCTGGAGCCGTGCAGCCCCGGAGCCCTGCAGCCCTGGAGCCCTGCAGTCCGGAGCCCTGCAGCCCTGGAGCCCCACAGCCCTGGAGCCCTGCAGCCACGGAGCCCTGCGTGGGCAGGCGGGAACCCTAGCGCGAAGGCTCGGGGTTGGACAGATGGGAGTCCTTTCAGTCCCAGCCATCTGGTCGCACCTCTCCCCTCGGGAATCTGGTCGCACGCAATGCTTTCCAATGGGGCGACCAGATGGCCGGGCCAGCCTGGAAGTCCCGATGAGGGCTCATTTGACTCCTGGATCCCAGTCAGGGCTCCAGGAGGTCGGGCGCATCCGCGCCCAGGATCCCCTCCGTCACTCGGAGCGCGAGGGTTACAAGAAAGGTGGGTAGCCTTCCTCCGGATTAGTAGGGGCACCCCTCCTGGGGATGGCGGTTCTCAGGCGGGGACCAGATGGGCCAAGCCCGGACGACACTTCCCCGGGGCGTCCGGTGCTCCCTCCTCCAGCCCGCGGCAAGGCAAAGTGCCCAGGACGGGCTCCATGGGTCCCCCGGGCGTCCGGGCCCCGGGAGCTCTGCCGGGCCTCCCATGCCTGAGGCCCAGCGTGGGGTCTACGAGCCCCCCCCGAGGCCTGCAGCCCTGCAGCCCTGCAGCCCTGCAGCCCTGCAGCCCTGGAGCCCTTCAGCCTGGAGCCCTGGAGCCCTGCAGGCCCGGAGCCCTGCAGCCCCGGAGCCCTGCAGCCCTGGAGCCCTGCAGCCCCGGAGCCCTGCAGCCCTGGAGCCCTGCAGCCCCGGAGCCCTGCAGCCCCGGAGCCCTGCAGCCCCAGAGCCCTGCAGCCCTTCAGCCCTGCAGCCCCGGAGCCCCGGAGCCCTGCAGCCCTGGAGCCCTGCAGCCCCGGAGCCCTGCAGCCACGGAGCCCTGCGTGGGCAGGCGGGAACCCTAGCGCGAAGGCTCGGGGTTGGACAGATGGGAGTCCTTTCAGTCCCGGCCATCTGGTTGCACCTCTCCCCTCGGCCATCTGGTCGCGTGCAATGCTTTCCAATGGGGAGACCAGATGGCTGGGCCAGCCTGGAAGTCCCGATGAGGGCTGATTTGACTCCCGGATCCCAGTCAGGGCTCCAGGAGGTCGGGCGCATCCGCGCCTAGGATCCCCTCTGTCACTCGGAGCGCGAGGGTTAGAAGAAAGGTGGGTAGCCTTCTTCCGGATTAGTAGGGGCAGGGTATGCCGGAACACCCCTCCGGTGCTGGTTTTTCTTTGCTGGGGACCAGATGGGCTATGCCCAGGCAACATCCTCCCAGGCGTCCGGGGCTCCCTCCTCCAGCCCGCGGCGTGGCAAAGTGCCCAGGGACAGGCTCGACGGGTCCCGGGCAGTCCTCCCCCTGGGGCGCCCGGGCCCGAGAGCTCCGTCGGTCCTCCCCGTGCCTGAGGCCCAGCCGCTGTCCCCGAGCCCCCCCCCGGGAAGCAGAGCCCACCGAGCCCTTGGATCAGGCGGGAGCCCTACCACTATGGCCCGGCTCTGGGCGGGCAGACGGGAGTCCTTTCAGTTGCCGGCCATCTGGTCGCTCCTTTCTCCTCGGCCATCTGGTCGCGAGCAATGCTTTCCAATGGGGCGACCAGATGGCCGGGCCAGCCTGGAAGTCCCGATGAGGGCTCATTTGACTCCCAGATCCCAGTCAGGGCTCCAGGAGGTCGGGCGCATCCGCGCCTAGGATCCCCTCCGTCATTCGGAGCGCGAGGGTTACAAGAAAAGTGGGTAGCCTTCCTCCGGATTAGTAGGGGCAGGGTATGCCGGGACACCCCTCCTGGGGATGGTGGGTCTCAGGCGGGGACCAGATGGGCCAAGCCCGGACGACACTTCCCCGGGGCGTCCGGTGCTCCCTCCTCCAGCCCGCGGCGAGGCAAAGTGCCCAGGACGGGCTCCATGGGTCCCCCGGGCGTCCGGGCCCCGGGAGCTCCGCCGGGCCTCCCATGCCTGAGGCCCAGCATGGAGTCTACGAGCCCCCCCGAGGCCTGCAGCCCCAAAGCCCTGCAGCCCTGGAGCCCTGCAGCCCGGAGCCCTGGAGCCCTGCAGCCCGGAGCCCTGGAGCCCTGCAGGCCCGGAGCCCTGCAGGCCCGGAGCCCTGCAGCCCCGGAGCCCTGCAGCCCCAGAGCCCTGCAGCCCCGGAGCCCTGCAGCTCTGGAGCCCTGCAGCCCCGGAGCGCTGCAGCCCTGGAGCCCTGCAGCCCCGGAGCCCTGCAGCCCTGGAGCCCTGCAGTCCGGAGCCCTGCAGCCCTGGAGCCCCACAGCCCCGGAGCCCTGCAGCCACGGAGCCCTGCGTGGGCAGGCGGGAACCCTAGCGCGAAGGCTCGGGGTTGGACAGATGGGAGTCCTTTCAGTCCCAGCCATCTGGTCGCACCTCTCCCCTCGGGAATCTGGTCGCACGCAATGCTTTCCAATGGGGCGACCAGATGGCCGGGCCAGCCTGGAAGTCCCGATGAGGGCTCATTTGACTCCTGGATCCCAGTCAGGGCTCCAGGAGATCGGGCGCATCCGCGCCTAGGATCCCCTCCGTCACTCGGAGCGCGAGGATTACAAGAAAGGTGGGTAGCCTTCCTCCGGATTAGTAGGGGCACCCCTCCTGGGGATGGCGGTTCTCAGGCGGGGACCAGATGGGCCAAGCCCGGACGACACTTCCCCGGGGCGTCCGGTGCTCCCTCCTCCAGCCCGCGGCAAGGCAAAGTGCCCAGGACGGGCTCCATGGGTCCCGGGAGCTCTGCCGGGCCTCCCATGCCTGAGGCCCAGCGTGGGGTCTACGAGCCCCCCCCGAGACCTGCAGCCCTGCAGCCCTGCAGCCCTGGAGCCCTTCAGCCTGGAGCCCTGGAGCCCTGCAGGCCCGGAGCCCTGCAGCCCCGGAGCCCTGCAGCCCTGGAGCCCTGCAGCCCCGGAGCCCTGCAGCCCTGGAGCCCTGCAGCCCCGGAGCCCTGCAGCCCCGGAGCCCTGCAGCCCCAGAGCCCTGCAGCCCTTCAGCCCTGCAGCCCCGGAGCCCCGGAGCCCTGCAGCCCTGGAGCCCTGCAGCCCCGGAGCCCTGCAGCCACGGAGCCCTGCGTGGGCAGGCGGGAACCCTAGCGCGAAGGCTCGGGGTTGGACAGATGGGAGTCCTTTCAGTCCCGGCCATCTGGTTGCACCTCTCCCCTCGGCCATCTGGTCGCACGCAATGCTTTCCAATGGGGCGACCAGATGGCCGGGCCAGCCTGGAAGTCCCGATGAGGGCTCATTTGACTCCCGGATCCCAGTCAGGGCTCCAGGAGGTCGGTCGCATCCGCGCCTAGGATCCCCTCTGTCACTCGGAGCGCGAGGGTTAGAAGAAAGGTGGGTAGCCTTCTTCCGGATTAGTAGGGGCAGGGTATGTCGGAACACCCCTCCGGTGCTGGTGGTTCTTTGCTGGGGACCAGATGGGCTATGCCCGGGCAACATCCTCCCAGGCGTCCGGGGCTCCCTCCTCCGGCCCGCGGCGTGGCAAAGTGCCCAGGGACAGGCTCGACGGGTCCCGGGCAGTCCTCCCCCCGGGGCGCCCGGGCCCGAGAGCTCCGTCGGTCCTTCCCGTGCCTGAGGCCCAGCCGCTGTCCCCGAGCCCCCCCCGGGAAGCAGAGCCCACCGAGCCCTTGGATCAGGCGGGAGCCCTACCACTATGGCCCGGCTCTGGGCGGGCAGACGGGAGTCCTTTCAGTTGCCGGCCATCTGGTCACTCCTTTCTCCTCAGCCATCTGGTCGCGCGCAATGCTTTCCAATGGGGCGACCAGATGGCCGGGCCGGCCTGGTAGTCCCGATGAGGGTCCATTCGCCTCCCGGATCCCAGCCAGGGCTCCAGGAGGCCGGGCGCGTCCGCGCCTAGGGTCCCCTCCGTCACTCGGAGCGTGCGGGTTACAAGAAAGGGGGGTAGCCTTCCTCCGGATTAGTAGGGGCAGGTTGTGCCTGAAGACCCCTCCGGGGCTGGTGGTTCTTTGCCGGGGACCAGATGGGCTACGCCCGGGCAACATCCTCCCAGGCGTCCGGGGCTTCCCTCCTCCGGCCCACGGAGTGGCAAAGTGCCCAGGGACGGGCTCCACGGGTCCCGGGCAGTCCTCCCCCCGGGGCGCCCGGGCCCGAGAGCCCCGTCGGTCCTCCCCGTGCCTGAGGCCCAGCCGCTGTCCCCGAGCCCCCCTTCGGGAAGCAGAGCCCACCGAGCCCTTGGATCAGGCGGGAGCCCTACCACTATGGCCTGGCTCTGGGCGGGCAGACGGGAGTCCTTTCAGTTGCCGGCCATCTGGTCGCTCCTTTCTCCTCGGCCATCTGGTCGCGCGCAATGCTTTCCAATGGGGCGACCAGATGGCCGGGCCGGCCTGGTAGTCCCGATGAGGGTCCATTCGCCTCCCGGATCCCAGCCAGGGCTCCAGGAGGCCGGGCGCGTCCGCGCCTTTGGTCCCCTCCGTCACTCGGAGCGTGCGGGTTACAAGAAAGGGGGGTAGCCTTCCTCCGGATTAGTAGGGGCAGGGTGTGCCTGAAGACCCCTCCGGGGCTGGTGGTTCTTTGCCGGGGACCAGATGGGCTACGCCCGGGCAACATCCTCCCAGGCGTCCGGGGCTTCCCTCCTCCGGCCCACGGAGTGGCAAAGTGCCCAGGGACGGGCTCCACGGGTCCCGGGCAGTCCTCCCCCCGGGGCGCCCGGGCCCGAGAGCCCTGTCGGTCCTCCCCGTGCCTGAGGCCGAGCCGCTGTCCCTGAGCCCCCCCCGGGAAGCAGAGCCCACCGAGCCCTTCGATCAGGCGGGAGCCCTACCGCTATGGCCCGACTCTGGGCGGGCAGACGGGAGTCCTTTCAGTTGCCGGCCATCTGGTTGCTCCTTTCCCCTCGGCCATCTGGTCACGCGCAATGCTTTCCTATAAGGGGGGCCAGATGGCTGGGCTGGCCTGGAAGTCCCGATGAGGGTCCATTTGCCTCCTGTATCCCAACCAGGGCTCCAGGAGGCCGGGCGCGTTCGCCCAAAGGGTCCCCTCTGTCACTCGGAGAGCGCAGGTTTCAAGAAAGGGGGGTAGCCTTCCTCCGGATTACTAGGGACTGAGTACTCTGGGACCCCTCTCGGTCCTCAGCCGGCAGCTGGACGGGCCCGGATGCTGCCCTGGTTCTGTCCCGGGGCCTGCCGCGTGGCAGGGTGCCTGGGACAAGGGGTCCGGAGTGTAGGAAGGTGGATATCTGACTATGGTTACCCCCAACTTTTTGCCTAGTGTCTTGCTGGTTTTTCGACTTAGTTGGCCTGAGATCCTGCCATTCAGGGTCTCAGCCTGTCTGCTCTCTCTTTAAAATGGACTCCATGTACCCTAGGTACATACCCAATTGGTAAGGATCACCTTATTGGACCCTGTACAGTGTACCCTAGGTACCCAGGGCACAGGTGTACCCTAGGCCTCCCAGGGGCTGCAGCATGGATTATGCCACCCCTGGACTGGCCTCCCAATCAGACACAACTGGCTGATCACTCAGCTGGGGCAAGGTCGTGTAATCACCCCTTGCTTAGATATAGTATACCTATATCTACCCTTAAAATAGACACATGTGTACCTGTGAGCCACTCCTATGGCAGGCCTTAACAATCCTGGAGGCAGAGTGCTTGGTAACATGTGAGATGGTGCTCTAGCATGAGCTGAGCCTGTCTGCAGCTTTCGGAACCATGTCCTTATAGCTGTTCTATGATATAGCCTACCATATACTCTTAAAGTACCTTATAATCTTAAACGGTTATGGTAACTATGGTTTGGCTTTATCAAAACATGTCGTGTAAGGTGTCTAACACTTTGGAATAATACCCCCATACCATTTCTGGTGATGAGGATATTATTCCCCCCTTCTAGAGGGAGAGACATGTTAAAATCCTACTTTGCTGTTTAACTCTGACCAAAGCCTCAGCATCACAAAATGGATGCTGCTGCCACAGACACGAGTCTGACCTCCTGCAGCTGGGAGCCCTCCCAGCCAGGGAGGCCTGGACAATAGGTTTCCTGCTTGGGGAGGTGCTAGCACCTCCCCAGACAGACTTTAGTGTATTGGGGCAGGGAGGGCTGAAAGGAATGAGACATGCCTGGGGCACACAAGGTGCTCCATGCATAGTCCAGTTCAAACCGGCGCTGGGGCACTCCAGCCCCAGCTCTGGCGCGAAACTGGACAAAGGAAAGGGGGTGTAACCACTCCCCTTCCTGGTCCCACCCATAGGAGGGACCTTGCAGGTAGCCCAGCCCACTAGCCCAGTATATCAGTAGGTAGCTGAGCCCTGCAGAAAATTAGATTAACCTGAATCTGCAACTTGTACAGAAACTCTGGACCTTCGACATTCGACCTCAGGAAGAAGACTGAAGAAATCTCCCTTGTGGCCAAGGAGTGACCACCCTGGGCAACCAGGCACCATCCAGCGACCGCTGCTTGCTTTGCGACTGATCCTACGAGGGACGACTGCAGAGACTGACCAGCGCCGAGACTTCCAGACACCTCTGAACCAGATCCACATCTACAGCGAAGCTGAGACCCGTGGAGGCGACGAGGGACGTGGGACCGGTGACTTGGGAAAAGTGGCTAGTACCTGACTAGCACGACTTCTGAGGCTTCCTCGAGGCTGTGCTTGGGGAAAAGAGAAGCACCCCAGACCTTCCTGGTCTGCACCAGAAGCAAGTCCTCCATCCTGCGTGGGTTCCGCTTGCCAAGGCTTGTTGAGTCCTAACTCGACTTCGACGCCGCCGACAGCAAGAGCCTTCGTGGGACAGCTCACCTCCTGGTCCTGGTTGTCCTCGACGCCTCCTGGTACCCGTGGCTGCTGCGACAAGCTTCACCTCTTCACCTGCATCTTCACGACATCGCCTGGTTCCTTCCCGGCTCCTGGCTGGTGACCTAGACTCTGTCCCTTCTGCTTGCAGGTATCCTTCCTTCTTGATTCCATCCTTGGGGTCCACCGGACACTCTGCCCTGACTGTCAGCAACTTTCCATCAGGCATCCATAGGAGTCAACGACGAAACCCGACGCAAGTTCACACCTATGCACCCGCAGCCCGTGGGCTAGGTAACTTGAGTACTCCGGGGCTCACAAGGGTATTGACTATCCAAGGGTCTAGTTTCCAAGTCTCGACTTCCTAGCTAATCCAGAAGTGTCCTAAAACTGTTAAATTCTAATAACTTCTATTTCTATCGACTTTTACGCATTACGCGTGAGTGTTTCCACTCTGCACCTGAATCCCGTGGGCCTCCCACTTCCTAACCTTTGGTAGTATAGTGTAGCCCCAGCGATTCCCAAGGCCTATCCTGTGTTCGTGACAGTGGTTCTTATACCACTTACTTAGTATATGGTTTGCGTGGCCCCTAGGGCCTAACTGTATTACTTACCTGTATGACTTAATGTATGCTTAAATAAGACTGTGTTGTACTTACCTCGAATCTCATAAAGAGTGCTGAGGGTTTGACTAGAATAAATACATTCTATTTTTATATATATTTGTTGTGGTGTCCTTTCATTTGGTATTCAAGGGATTACATATGGTATAACAGCTGGCTTCACATGCCATTCAGAGTTTAGCCTAAGACTGCTCTTGTCCATGCTACCACTAGGATAGCTGGTCTATAAGGTTGACTTTACAACCAATCACCATAAGGGTTGTTTGGACTGATACAAGGTGTACACTAGAATTAGTGACATCATATACCAGGCCAACTTCTCACACGGAGGGTCCGGGGAGGCTTCCCCTGCGTCTGTGGTCCTGGGAGCCCCGACTGGGTCCAGGGGCCCGGCCGGGCCCCGGGTCAGGGGCTCCGGCCCCGGGCCCTGTCCCCTAGCCTGCAGCACTCCCAAAGGCCCGGGACAGGGTTCCGTTGTGGCCAGGGAGCCTCCCCTCGCTCGGCTGGGTTCAGGAGCCCTGGCCGGGCCCCTGAGGGCCCCAGGGAGGGCGGGCTCCGTCCTGGGTCCTGCCGCATGGCAGGGTGCCCGGGACGGGGTCCGGAGAGCCCGGGGAGGCTTCCCCTGCGCCTGTGGACCTGGGGGCCCCGGCTGGGTCCAGGGGCCCGGCCGGGCCCCGGCTCGGGGTCTCCGGCCCCGGGCACCCTCCCCCGGCCTGCGGCACTCCCAAAGGCCCGGGACGGGCTTCCGTTGTTTCCGGGGAGCCTCCCCTCGCTCGTCTGGGTTCAGGAGTTCCGTCCGGGCCCCTGGGGGCCCCAGGGAGGGCGGCCTCCCCGCCCTGGGCTCCGTCATGGGTCCTGCCACTTGGCAGGGTGCCCGGGGCGGGGTCCGGAGGGCCCGGGGAGTCTTCCCTTGCGCCTGCGGGCCCCGGCTGGGTCCAGGGGCCCGGCCGGGCCCCGGGTCGGGGACCCGGCGGCGTTATTCCCATGACCCGCCAAGCAGCTTCCGGGAAACCAAAGTCTTTGGGTTCCGGGGGGAGTATGGTTGCAAAGCTGAAACTTAAAGGAATTGACGGTAGGGCACCACCAGGAGTGGAGCCTGCGGCTTAATTTGACTCAACGCGGGAAACCTCACCCGGCCCGGACACGGAAAGGATTGACATATTGATAGCTCTTTCTCGATTCTGTGGGTGGTGGTGCATGGCCGTTCTTAGTTGGTGGAGCAATTTGTCTGGTTAATTCCGATAACGAACGAGACTCCTCCATGCTAACTAGTTACGCGACCCCCAGCGGTCGGCGTCCAGCTTCTTAGAGGGACAAGTGGCATTCAGCCACACGATATCGAGCAATAACAGGTCTGTGATGCCCTTAGATGTCCGGGGCTGCACGCGTGCTACACTGAACGGATCAGCGTGTGTCTACCCTTCGCCGACAGGTGCGGGTA
>NC_140579.1:1157779868-1157789868 GCF_964204655.1 Triturus cristatus
GCTGAAGGGCATGACCTTGAATTGGTAGTGGCCATCGGGGGTAGAGAAGGCTGACCGTTCCTGAGCCCTGGGTGTGAGGCTGATCTGCCAGTAGCCCGCTGTTAGGTCGAAGATACTAAGGTAGCGGGCGGCCCCCAGCCGGTCGATCAGTTCGTCTGCTCGGGGAATCGGATGAGCGTCGGTCCGGGTGACAGCGTTCAAGCCCCGGTAGTCGACGCAGAATCTCAGTTCAGGTGCGGTGCCGGGGGCAGCGGCTTTGGGAACCAATACCACCGGACTGGCCCAGGGACTGTCCGAGGGCTCGATGACCCCGATTGTGAGCATCTTGGCCACTTCCTCCTGTATGCAGGCCCGTACCCGATCTGGTACGCGGTAGGCCCGGTGTCGGACAGGGGGGCTGTCCCCGGTGTCCACGTCGTGCAAACACCAAGGGGTGACCCCGGGGGTGAGGGAGAACAGTGTAGCGAACCGCAGCAGGAGGTTTCGGCAGCCCTGGCATTGCTCCGAAGTGAGGGCGTCAGATAGCCGGACCCCGTCCACGGAGCGGTCATTCTCCTGAGTCTTCAGAAGATCCGGAAGGGGTTCGGAGTCTTCCTCTGCCCCACTGTCCGTAGCCATCAGGAGGCTGAGTTCTGAGCGCACAAAGTGTGGTTTGAGTCGGTTGGTGTGGAGGACCCGGAGGGGGTTCCGGGAGGTCCCCAGGTCGATGAGGTAAGTGACGGGGCTTTTGCGCTCGACCACTTTGAAGGGCCCCGTCCACTTATCCTGCAAGGCACATGGTTCGGTGGGGGACATCACCCATACTTGTTGCCCAGGCTCGAACTCAACGGAGGAGGCATTGTGATCATTCCACCTCTTCATGTCCTCCTGGCTGGCCTCGAGGTTCGCCTTGGCCATCCCTCTGAAGCGCCGGGTCTGATTGCGTAGGGCCAGGATGTAGTTGAAGACGTCTGGAGGGGTCACTAGGCGGCTGTACGTTTTATCCTGGCCCAGGTGTCCAGCCAGGGGGACATCGTGGGCCAGGTTGAGCAGAAAGTCTCTGAAGCGGAGAGGTACCACCAGTACTCGACCGGCCCCCAGCTCGGCGATTCTTTGCTCGCTGTATAGCAGGTCGTTATCCCAGTAGACCCAGTGAGTTCCGGTGGAGTCCCCTGCGTTCTGGGCGCTGGCTTGTTGGCGGAGTCCCTCAAGGGAGGGACAGGTCTTTTGTTCCTGGCGGAACTGTTCTTGGGTGGGCCCCTCTTCTTGACGCCACTGAGCCAGGTCAGGAAGGTCCTGGGGTTGCGCGTCCCCTTCGGTCGTCGGGTCTGGGAGGCTGGCCTCGTCGTTGTCTTCTACTGGGGCGACCGGGGGCGGAGGTGCTGGCCATTCTGGTTCTTCGGATCGAGGGACGGCACGGGCGGCCATGGACCGGGTGGTTATGCAGGCCCAGTCCGGGAGGCCCAGCATCCCCAGGTGCTCTCTTCTCTCAACGATGGCCCACGGGGAACTCTCGAGGTCATTCCCCAGGAGGCAGTCCACGGGGGCATCGTCCCGGACCGTCACCTTCAACAGGCCGGAGACCCCTCCCCATTCGAATGGGACGCAGGCCATTTGACACATACTTTCAGAGTTGTCTGCCGAGCGGACGGGGCAGAGAATGTTCGGCAGGATCTGCTCGGGCTTCACCAGGTGACAGCGGACGGCCGTCACACTGGCGCCTGTGTCACGCAAGGCCTCGGCTCGCTGTCCATTAATGGTCACCCACTGACCGTATTTCCTGGTGTTAGCGGGTAGGGGAGCCCGCGGGACCATGTCTCTTCCCCCTAAGCACGCCAGGACCATGGCGGCCGGTTCCCACTCTTGCTGGGCCGGCTCATACTCCTCTGGTTCCTCCAATGATCGCTCTTCCCCCAGGGCGGCGGCAGCTACCTGGCGGGGCTTGGGTGTTTGGTTCTGCGGGCAGCTCGGGTCATTGGCGTAGTGGCCGACTCGCTGGCATCGGTGCCACGTGACGTTGGCTCGGACCCCAGGACGCCACGGGGGGTTGCCCCGACCGGCCGGAGCCGGGGTGCTGGCCACGGGTGTTGCGGGCAAGGCGTCTCTCCCTCGCCCCTGGCCCCCTCCTCCTCCCCGAGGACGGTGCTGGCCTTGGTTGTTTCTGTTCTGTTCGTGTGGCCCCCTCCGGCCCACTCGGGTGCTTTCCCATCGGTCAGCTTCGGCGGCGAGCTGCCGGGGGTCAGTCAGCTTACTGTCGAGGAGGTGCTGCCTGAGCTCGACGAAGCAGTTGTTCGACAGGTGCTCCCATACCATCAGGTTAAAGAGTTGTTCGTAAGTGGTGACCTGGCTCCCCTTTATCCAACCCTCGAAGGCACGGCTGAAATAGTTCACGTATTCTACCCAAGTTGTACCTGGGATCCGGGTGCAATCTCTGAACCTCTGGCGGTACATCTCGGGTGTGAGGCCGTAGCGGGTGAGGAGGGCAGCCTTCATGTGGTCGTAGGACGACATTTGGTGATCTGGGAGCTGCAGTAGGGCATCGCGACCCTCGTTGATAAACCTCCCCCAAAGTCCGGCTCCCCAATCACTCCGGTCGATCCGGTGGGAGGTCATGGCGATCTCGTAGGCTTTAAACCACTGTTGTATGTCGTCTTCTCGGACATACTCGCGGACAACATCCTTGGGGATGTGGACTTTTTTCTCGATTGGCCCCGGGGTGTGTGGTCGCTCAGGCACCCCCAGTTCCTTATTCTGTTTCCGAAGTTCTATTTCCGCCAGTTTGCGCTCGTGCTCGAGCGTTATTTTTTTCTCCTCCAGCTCTCTCTGTCTCTGCTTCTCTTCTCGTTCATCTCGGAGCCGCATGTGCTCGAGGTTGAGTTTCTGTTCAGCTAACTTGAGTTCCCCATCCATCTTGAGTCGTGCCATTTCCAACTCGTGCAATCTGGTTCTTTCTCTTTCTCGGATCTCCTCCTGCGAGAGGCCCGTTCCCCGCTCCTCGGGAGCCGTGGCGTTCCCCTCTGGTGTGATGCTGCTTTGGTCGGAGGGTCCGGCGACCCCAGTTTCTGTCCACGACTCTAGGGCGTGCTTTAGATCATCTTTGGTACTCAGGCCGGTGGTAGCAATGCCAAGTTCTATGCAGAATTGTCTCAGTTCGCGGTGGTTGTATTCTTCTAATTTATCCATTTGGAATTTCTCGGTGGAGTTGCTATCTTTGGCTGACATCGTGTTTTTGTCGTGGGGTGAGCTACTCTCTGTACGATTACGCGTTGATTCGGATCGTGCCGCTGGCCACCAATGTTAGAAAGGATAGACGGACCGGGAGGGTCGGCCGGGGTCAGGAGGAGAGGTCTCCGGGGAGAGCCGTCTCCAGCGATCGTACAGACAAGTAACTTTCCCCCCCACAGACGGATACCACACACGGATAAGGTTCAGGGTTCTTTATAAGCACTTCTTAGGGTACGGTTGAATGGTACAAGGAGGTCTGGACTCAGGGGTCCCCTCGATTCAAGTCTCTCAAAGCAGGGTAAGGGGTAGCGGGACAGTCTGTCTACCAGTCAGGTAGTTTGGATGAGATGATGATTAGCTCACAATCCTCGAGCTTAGTTGGTACGGGCCGCGGCAGCGCCAGCAGGTCCCGGTGGAGATGGTCGGTACACGGTCCGCGGTAGCACCAGCAGGTCCCGGAAAGATGGTCGATGTACGGTCCGCGGCAGCGCCAGCAGGTCCCGGTGAGGATGGTCGTTACAACGGGCCGCGGTAGCACCAGCAGGTCCCGGAAAGATGGTCGATGTACGGTCCGCGGCAGCGCCAGCAGGTCCCGGTGAGGATGGTCGTTACAACGGGCCGCGGCAGCGCCAGCAGGTCCCGACGAGGATGGATGTTGTAGAAGGCCGCGGCAGCGCCAGCAGGCAGGACGATGGTTCACAAGAGCGGGCTACGGCAGCGCCAGTAGTCCGTCAAGGCTGAGTTCTCTCGGTGTCTCTCGACTCCAGGATACAACTGCCTTCCTGCTCTGGAGCTGCCCTAGTTATAGGTCTGGCGCCCTTTGATGTCCGGACCCTCGCACTTGGAGGTCGGGGGGTCCGGGATGAGGGAGTCCAGACACCCAGCAGGGGGTGGAGCCAGCGCCTGGGGGAGCTGGAGGGTGATCGGCACCTGGCGGGGGAGAGCCCTCGACGCTTCTTTCTCCCATTGACCTGCCAAGTGGTCCGTTCACCTCCTGGGTGGATGGTGGTGCCGGGATGTCGGGGCCGGCCAGGCCCAGTGTTAGGGTCGGGCCGAGGCCACGCGGCCTCGTGGTGCAGGGCCCAAGATGGCGGCTTGAACCGGCCGGGGGAGCCGGTGGGGCTGGGCCCTGTGATGAGTAGAGGTCCGAGGGCAGAAGATCCGTCGGGAGACGGGGTACAGGTGCTTTTCGTGGGTTATGCCTGGCGGGCCGGAGCTCGGGCCCTGTCGTGCGGGGAGGGAGCAAGCCCTTCGTGTGGCCTGTCCAACACCCCTAAACCGTAACGATACCGCAGTGCCGTGGAGCCTCGGTTGGCCTGGGATAGCCGGCCTCTCTCGGGGGGCCGGTGCGTAGAGCCGCTCGCTTGGGGACCGGAGCGCGGACGGAAGGGGGCCGCCTCCATCGCCCTTAGTGCACCGCATGTTCGTGGGGCACCCGGTGCTAAATCATTTGAAGACTACCTGATTCTGGGTCAGGGTTTCTTAAGTAGCAGAGCAGCTACCTCGCTGCGATCTATTGAAAGTCATCCTCTGAGCCAAGCTTTTGTCTCTCCGTGCGTGGGCGCCTGCGGACGCCCTCCTCCACCACACCCAGGGGTGGGTCCCTCTGCCGCCGGGACGGCGGGAGGGACGCGGAAGGGGGTAACGCGGGCCTGCGGGAGGCTGCCTCCACCACGTGCCTTCCGGCACGGGGGCTTCCCCCTCCCGTCCCTGCCCCACCGGGGCGCGGGGACGGGGACCACAGTCCCTCGCTGCTCGGCAGGGTGACCAGATGGCCTGGCCTCCCCTTCCCACCGCTCCCGCGCAGGGAGGCGAGGAGCAGCACCGGGGAAGGAGCCCTCCCGAGCGGCTGCCTCGGAGCGCCTGGCCACCCTCGCCGGACTGCAAGGGCGACTGGGCACGGCACCTTCCCAGGCCACCTGGGGGGCCCCTGGCCATCTGGTTGCCTGGCTGCACAACCAGATGGCCCTGCGGGCCGGGCGACCAGATGGCCCTGCGGGCCGGGCGACCAGATGGCCCTGCGGGCCGGGCGACCAGATGGCCCTGCGGGCCGGGTGACCAGATGGCCGGCCTGCCGGCCGGCCGGGCTAGCTCCAACTTTTGTCCTTCCCCAGAGTTCTGTGAGCCCCCACTACGTGGGGGCTTAATAGTCGAGAAAAATGGCCTCCCCGGGCAGGCCGTCGGGGAGAGGACATGGCCTGGGCTTAACCCTCCTTGGTTCCAGCCGAGGGTCCGGGTGCTGGGGACAGGGGGTCCACCGGGGGCCTGGGGAGGCTCTCCCCGGCCTGGCTAGGGTTCGGAAGCTGGCACCGGGCCTGGGGCTCGTGCTCCGTCCGGCAGGCCCCGGGGTGCGGGAGCCCCCCCTCCTGCAAGCCAGCCGAGGGTCCGGGTGCTGGGGAAGGGTGTCCACTGGGGCCCGGGGAGGCTCCCCCCCTAGCCTGGCTAGGGTTCGGGAGCTGGGCCCGGACTCAGGGCTTGTGCTCCGTCACAGTGTCCCATGGTGCGGGAGCCCCCGTCCTGCAAGCCAGCCGAGGGTCCGGGCGCTGGGGAAGGGTGTCCACCGTGGCCCGGCGAGGCTCTCCCCAGCCTGGCTAGGGTTCGGAAGCTGGGCCCGGACCCGGGGCTTGTGCTCCGTCCCAGTGTCCCAGGGTGAGGGAGCCCCCATCCTGTAAGCCAGCCGAGGGTCCGTGCGCTGGGGAAGGGTGTCCACCGTGGCCCGGCGAGGCTCTCCCCAGCCTGGCTAGGGTTCGGAAGCTGGGCCCGGACCCGGGGCTTGTGCTCCGTCCCAGTGTCCCAGGGTGAGGGAGCCCCCATCCTGTAAGCCAGCCGAGGGTCCGTGCGCTGGGGAAGGGTGTCCACCCGGGCCCAGGGAGGCTCTCCCCGGCCTGGCTAGGGTTCTGAAGCTGGGACCGGACCCGGGGCTTGTGCTCCGTCCCAGTGTCCCAGGGTGCGGGAGCCCCCCATCCTGCAAGCCACCCGAGGGTCTGTGCGCTGGGGAAGGGTGTCCACCGGGGCCCAGGGAGGCTCTCCCCGGCCTGGCTAGGGTTCGGAAGCTGGGCCCGGACCCGGGGCTTGTGCTCCGTCCCAGTGTCCCAGGGTGCGGGAGCCCCCCGTCCTGCAAGCCAGCCGAGGGTCCGTGCGCTGGGGAAGGGTGTCCTCCGTGGCCCGGCAAGGATCTCCCTGGCCTGGCTAGGGTTCGGAAGCTGGGCCCGGACCCAGGGCTTGTGCTCCGTCCCAGTGTCCCAGGGTGCGGGAGCCCCCGACCTGCAAGCCAGCCGAGGATCCGTGCGCTGGGGAAGGGTGTCCACCGTGGCCCGGGGAGGCTCTCCCCGGCCTGGCTAGTGTTAAGAAGCTGGGCCCGGACCCGGGGCTTGTGCTCCGTCCCAGTGTCCCAGGGTGCGGGATCCCCCCGTCCTGCAAGCCAGCCGAGGGACCGTGCGTTGGGGAAGGGTGTCCACCGGGGCCCGGGGAGGCTCTCCCCAGCCTGGCTAGGGTTCGGAGGCTGGGCCCGGACCCGGGGCTTGTGCTCCGTCACAGTGTCCCATGGTGCGGGAGCCCCCCGTCCTGCAAGCCAGCCGAGGGTCCGTGCACTGGGGAAAGGGTGTCCACCGGGGCCCAGGGAGGCTCTCCTCGGCCTGGCTAGGGTTCTGAAGCTGGGACCGGGCCCGGGGCTCGTGCTCCATCCGGCAGGCCCCGGGGTGCGGGAGCCCCTCGTCCTGCAAGCCAGCCGAGGGTCCGGGCGCTGGAGACAGGGGTCCACCGGGGCCCGGGGAGGCTCTCCACGGCCTAGCTGCTTTCAGAAGCAGGGACCGGGCCGGTGAGGAGGGGTGGCTGGCTTTATCTGCTACGCTGGCGGAGCGGAATTTTCTGCCCACCCCTAGTCTATACATGATGTTCTACAAAGCATCAGGGTACAGTGCATAAGGTGGCCAGCTGTTTCCGGTGAAAGCTAGAAAGCAAGAAAAAAGAATGCCAAATGTGAAAATTATGAGCTATGTTGGAGGGAGGGCAGGGGAAGGGGTATGATATCGAAGCACGTAGCAAGGGAAGTGCCACTAGATGTACGTATTTATGTTTGTAAACCTTAAAAACGAAAGTGACTAAACCTTCAGGCTCCTGTCTCCAGGAAAGGAAGGTAAAATGGCAGAGAGAAGCACTTTAGAAGGAACCAGCATTGATGGTGGGCAAAAGAAACCACTTATGTTACCTTCAAAAACTGTTCAAATGGCCAAAATGGATATCGTACGGTCATATTCAAAGTAGTATGAAGAAGAAACCATGGTGTTGGGTATGTTGCAATTCAGGGCACCTTTTTTTACAGCCATGACTGACCGTGATGCTTCTCCTTGCGGCCTCCTCCACTGCAATCTAAACTCTTTGCGACAGGCTGACAAGGTAACCTTTTCAGGGGTACTAACCTGGTCCCTGTATCCGACCCACGCTACATCACAGATGGCCGGAACCTCTGATTTTCTCCCAGTGTAGCCTGACCAGATGACCTTGAGTGTCGATTTGTGCTTTTAGGCGCTATTTCCTTTAAAATTGCATATTTCTTGTTTAGTGTTTGGATTTTTGCCATTTTTAGTATCATTTTATTTATTAAAATGTACCCTTTTTGCTCTGTGATGGAGAGGGGTTTAGAGGGTCAGTTACCTTCAATATGTCAAATAAACAGAATTGAGCAGTGATCTGATCATAATACCTGAACCTGAACACGAGACAGAGGAAATATCAAAAGGAGATGCATTGGCTGAGACAACAACTGGCAGAAGTCATATTTCCCCACACAGTCTCTGAGAAATTTAATTTCTGTTCCATTTGAAAGTGCCTTGTGTTGTCTCCTGTAGGAAGGTGGATATCTGACTATGGTTACCCCCAACTTTTTGCCTAGTGTCTAGCTGGTTTTTCGACTTAGTTGGCCTGAGATCCTGCCATTCAGGGTCTCAGGCTGTCTGCTCTCTCTTTAAAATGGACTCCATGTACCCTAGGTACATAACCAATTGGTAAGGATCACCTTATTGGACCCTGTACAGTGTACCCTAGGTACCCAGGGCATAGGTGTACCCTAGGCCTCCCAGGGGCTGCAGCATGTATTATGCCACCCCTGGTCTGGCCTTCCAATCAGACACAACTGGCTGATCACTCAGCTGGGGCAAGGTCGTGTAATCACCCCTTGCTTAGATATAGTATACCTATATCTACCCTTAAAATAGACACATGTGTACCTATCAGCCACTCCTATGGCAGGCCTTAACAATCCTGGAGGCAGAGTGCTTGGTAACATGTGAGATGGTGCTCTAGCATGAGCTGAGCCTGTCTGCAGCTTTCGGAACCATGTCCTTATAGCTGTTCTATGATATAGCCTACCATATACTCTTAAAGTGCCTTATAATCTTTAACGTTTATGGTAACTATGGTTTGGCTTTATCAAAACATGTCATGTAAGGTGTCTAACACTTTGGAATAATACCCCCATACCATTTCTGGTGATGAGGATATTATTCCCCCCTTCTAGAGGGAGAGACATGTTAAAATCCTACTTTGCTGTTTAACTCTAACCAAAGCCTCAGCATCACAAAATGGATGCTGCTGCCACAGACACGAGTCTGACCTCCTGCTGCTGGGAGTGATCCCGGCAAGGGAGGCTTGGACAATAGGTTTCCTGCTGGGGGAGGTGCTAGCACCTCCCCAGACAGACTTTAGTGTATTGGGGCAGGGAGGGCTGAAAGGAATGAGACATGCCTGGGGCACACAAGGTGTCCCATGCATAGTCCAGTTCAAACCAGTGCTGGGGCACTCCAGCCCCAGTCCTGGTGCGAAACTGGACAAAGGGAAGGGGGTGTAACCACCCCCCTCCCAGGTCCCACTCATAAGGCGTGACCTAGCAGGTAACCCAGCCCCCCAGATTAGTATAAGAGTGGTAGCTGGGCCCCAGGAGATTAGATTATCCTGAACCTGCAACTTGAACAGAAACTCTGGACCTTCGACATTCGACGAAAGAAGAAGACTGAAGAATCTCCCTTGTGGCCAAGGAGTGGCTCCCCTGTGCAAACAGGCAATATCAGGAGACTACCCTTTGCTTTGCTGAAGTTCTACGAGGGACCGACTGCAGAGCCCGACCAGAGCCTTGACTTCCAGACTTCTCTGACCCTGATCCACATCCACAGCCGAGCTGAGATCCGTGGAGGCGACGAGAGACGTGGGACCGGCTACCTGGGAAAAGTGGCGAGTATCTTCCAGCGCAGCTTCTGAGGCACCCTCGAAGTTGTGCACCGGGGATTGAGAAGCCCCTACCCCAAGCACCATCTGCACCGAAGATCAGCCCCCCACACTCCACGAGTCCTGCGTGGGGCCCTTCTGCATTTTCCTGCTTGCCGCGTCTGTCCGGTTGCTTGCCCGTTGGCTAGCGGCCTTTGTGACGAACCACCTTGAAATCTTCACTGCTGGTTTGGCTCCTCCAGACTGGCTCCCGCTTCCTTGCGACAGAGAAGCACCCCAGACCTTCCTGGTCTGCACCAGAAGCAAGTCCTCCGTTCTTCGTGGGTTCCGCTTGCCAAGGCTTGGTGAGTCCTAGTTCGACTTCGACACCGCCGACAGCAAGAGCCTTCGTGGGACAGCTCGCCTCCTGGTCCTGGTCGTCCTCGACGTCTCCTGGTACCCGTGGCTGCAGCGACAAGCTTCACCCTTCACCTGCAATCTTCACGACATCGCCTGGTTCCTTCCTGGTTCCACGTGGTCACTGGCTAGTGACCTTGACTCTGTCCCTTCTGCTTGCAGGTATCCTTAAACTGTTAAT
>NC_140579.1:1159891733-1160097699 GCF_964204655.1 Triturus cristatus
TCACCGCTGTGCGTTCTCCATCTCCAATGATTTAGTGGTTTAGTGGATGCTTGATGCAAGTCCCGTTACTGGCCGTCGCTGGCTCTGCGGGGCTCTACGGAACAATGGCGCTGCAGCAGTGATTGATAGCAGCTGGTGGTAACGGTGTCTGGTGGCGATGCCTGTACCGGTAAAAGCGGTAACGGCGATGGAGATGACGGCACCAGCGCCGCCTCAACTCTGCTCAGCTCCGTTTCTTCGATGTCCGTAACTAGCGGTGGCAGTAGCGGTGGTGGCGTCGGCGCTGGTTCAGCGCCGCGCTCTCCTCTCTCTCTTGCTCCTCCGGCTCCTCCGGCGTGCGACGTGCGGTGTGCTGCAAAGCGTGAGAGTAGTAGAGAGCGAGTAGTAGAGAGCGAGTAGTAGAGAGTGAGTAGGGGGGTAGGAGTGAGTAGTAGAGAGTGAGTAGTAGAGAGTGAGTAGTAGAGAGAGAGTAGTAGAGAGTGAGTAGTAGAGAGTAGTAGAGTGAGTTGTAGAGAGGGAGTAGAAGAGAGGAGTAAGAAAGTAGTGGAGAGTAGTAGAGAGTGAGTAGTAGAGTAGTAGAGAGTGAGTGGTAGAGAGTAGTAGAGAATAGTAGAGTGAGTAGTAGAGAGTAGTAGAGAGTGAGTAGTAGAGAATGAGTAGTAGAGAATGAGTAGTAGAGAGGGAGTAGAAGAGAGAGAGTAGTGGAGAGTAGTAGAGAGTGAGTAGTAGAGTAGTAGAGAGTGAGTGGTAGAGAGTAGTAGAGAGTAGTAGAGTGAGTAGTAGAGAGTAGTAGAGAGTGAGTAGTAGAGAATGAGTAGTAGAGAATGAGTAGAAGAGAGAAAGTAGTGGAGAGTAGTAGAGAGTGAGTAGTAGAGTAGTAGAGAGTGAGTGGTAGAGAGTAGTAGAGAATAGTAGAGTGAGTAGTAGAGAGTAGTAGAGAGTGAGTAGTAGAGAATGAGAAGTAGAGAATGAGTAGTAGAGAGGGAGTAGAAGAGAGAGAGTAGTGGAGAGTAGTAGAGAGTGAGTAGTAGAGTAGTAGAGAGTGAGTGGTAGAGAGTAGTAGAGAGTAGTAGAGTGAGTAGTAGAGAGTAGTAGAGAGTGAGTAGTAGAGAATGAGTAGTAGAGAATGAGTAGTAGAGAGTGAGTAGTAGAGAGTAGTAGAGAGTGGGTAATAGAGAGTGAGTAGTAGAGAGTAGTAGAGTAGTAGAGAGTTAGTAGAGAGAAGTACAGAGTGAGTAGTAGAGTAGTAGAGAGTGAGTGGTAGAGAGTGAGTAGTAGAGAATAGTAGAGAATGAGTAGTAGAGAGTGAGTAGTAGAGAGTGAGTAGCAAATAGAGTAATAGGGAGCAGTAGAGAGTGAGTAGTAGAGAGAGAGTAGTAGAGTGAATAGTAGAGAGTAGTAGAGAGTGAGTACTAGAAAGTGAGTAGTAGAGAGTGAGTAGTAGAGAGTAGTAGAGAGTGAGTAGTTGAGAGTGAGTAGTAGAGAGTAGTAGAGAGTGAGTAGTAGAGAGTGAGTAGTAGGCAGAGAGTAGAAGGGAGTAGTATAGTAGTAGAGAGTGAGTAGAGAGTGAGTAGTAGAGAGTAGTAGAGGTTAGTAGAGTGAGTAGTAGAGAGTAGTAGAGAGTGAGTAGTAGGAGTAGTAGTAGAGAGTAGTAGAGAGTAGTAGAGAGTGAGTAGTAGAGAGTGAGAAGTAGAGAGTACTAGCGAGTGAGTAGTAGTAGAGAGTGAGTAGTAGAGAGTGAGTAGTAGAGAGTAGTAGAGAGTGGGTAATAGAGAGTGAGTAGTAGAGAGTAGTAGAGTAGTAGAGTGTTAGTAGAGAGTAGTAGAGAGTGAGTAGTAGAGTAGTAGAGAGTGAGTAGTAGAGAATAGTAGAGAATGAGTAGTAGAGAGTGAGTAGTAGAGAGTGAGTAGCAAATAGAGTAATAGAGAGCAGTAGAGAGTGAGTAGTAGAGAGTAGTAGAGAGAGAGTAGTAGAGTGAATAGTAGAGAGTAGTAGAGAGTGAGTAGTAGAGAGTGAGTAGTAGAGAGTGAGTAGTAGAGAGTGAGTAGTAGAGAGTGAGTAGTATAGAGTAGTAGAGAGTGAGTAGTACAGAGTAGTAGAGAGTGAGTGGTTAAGAGTGAGTAGTAGAGAGTAGTAGAGAGTGAGTAGTAGAGAGTGAGTAGTAGGCAGAGTAGAAGGGAGTAGTATAGGAGTAGAGAGTGAGTAGAGAGTGAGTAGTAGAGAGCAGTAGAGTAGTAGATAATGAGTAGTAGAGAGTGAGTAGTAGAGTGAGTAGTAGGGAGTAGTAGAGAGAAAGCAGTAGAGAGTGAGTATTAGAGAAAGTAGTAGAGAGTGAGTAGAAGAGAGAGTAGTAGAGAGTAGTAGAGTAGTAGAGAGGGAGTAGTAGAGTGAATGTAGAGAGTAGTAGAGAGCGAGTAGTGGAGAGTGAGTAGTGGAGAGTGAGTAGTAAGAGAGTAGTAGAGAGTGAGTAGTAGAGAGTGAGTAATAGAGAGTAGTAGAGAGTGAGTAGTAGAGAGAGTAGTAGAGTGAATAGTAGAGAGTAGTAGAGAGCGAGTAGTAGAGAGTGAGTAGTGGAGAGTGAGTAGTAGAGAGTGGTAGAGAGTGAGTAGTAGAGAGTGAGTAGTAGAGAGTGAGTAGTAGAGAGTGAGTAGTAGAGAGTAGTAGAGTGAGGAGTAGAGTGAGTAGTAGAGAGAGAGTAGTAGAGAGTGAGTGGTAGAGAGTGAGTAGTAGAGTAGTAGAGAGTGAGTGGTAGAGAGTAGTAGAGTGAGTGGTAGAGAGTAGTATAGAGTGAGTAGTAGAAAGAGTAGTAGAGAGTAGTAGAGTAGTAGAGAGTGAGTAGTAGATAATGAGTAGTAGAGAGAGTAGTGGAGTAGTAGAGAGTGAGTAGTAGAGAGTGAGTAGTAGAGAGTAATAGAGAGTGAGTAGTAGAGAGCGAGTAGTAGAGAGTGAGTAGTGGAGAGTGAGTAGTAGAGAGTAGTAGAGAGCGAGTAGTAGAGAGCGAGTAGTAGAGAGTGAGTAGTAGAGAGCAAGTAGTAGAGAGTGAGTAGTAGAGAGTGAGTAGTAGAGAGAGAGTAGTAGAGAGTGAGTAGTAGAGAGTAGTAGAGTGAGTTGTAGAGAGGGAGTAGAAGAGAGAAAGTAGTGGAGAGTAGTAGAGAGTGAGTAGTAGAGTAGTAGAGAGTGTGTGGTAGAGAGTAGTAGAGAATAGTAGAGTGAGTAGTAGAGAGTAGTAGAGAGTGAGTAGTAGAGAATGAGTAGTAGAGAATGAGTAGTAGAGAGTGAGTAGTAGAGAGTAGTAGAGAGTGGGTAATAGAGAGTGAGTAGTAGAGAGTAGTAGAGTAGTAGAGAGTTAGTAGAGAGAAGTACAGAGTGAGTAGTAGAGTAGTAGAGAGTGAGTGGTAGAGAGTGAGTAGTAGCGAATAGTAGAGAATGAGTAGTAGAGAGTGAGTAGTAGAGAGTGAGTAGCAAATAGAGTAATAGGGAGCAGTAGAGAGTGAGTAGTAGAGAGAGAGTAGTAGAGTGAATAGTAGAGAGTAGTAGAGAGTGAGTACTAGAAAGTGAGTAGTAGAGAGTGAGTAGTAGAGAGTAGTAGAGAGTGAGTAGTTGAGGGTGAGTAGTAGAGAGTAGTAGAGAGTGAGTAGTAGAGAGTGAGTAGTAGGCAGAGAGTAGAAGGGAGTAGTATAGTAGTAGAGAGTGAGTAGAAGAGAGAGTAGTAGAGAGTAGTAGAGTAGTAGAGAGGGAGTAGTAGAGTGAATAGTAGAGAGTAGTAGAGAGCGAGTAGTGGAGAGTGAGTAGTGGAGAGTGAGTAGTAGAGAGTAGTAGAGAGTGAGTAGTAGAGAGTGAGTAATAGAGAGTAGTAGAGAGTGAGTAGTAGAGAGAGTAGTAGAGTGAATAGTAGAGAGTAGTAAAGAGCGAGTAGTAGAGAGTGAGTAGTGGAGAGTGAGTAGTAGAGAGTGGTAGAGAGTGAGTAGTAGAGAGTGAGTAGTAGAGAGTGAGTAGTAGAGAGTGAGTAGTAGAGAGTAGTAGAGTGAGGAGTAGAGTGAGTAGTAGAGAGAGAGTAGTAGAGAGAGAGTGGTAGAGAGTGAGTAGTAGAGTAGTAGAGAGTGAGTGGTAGAGAGTAGTAGAGTGAGTGGTAGAGAGTAGTATAGAGTGAGTAGTAGAAAGAGTAGTAGAGAGTAGTAGAGTAGTAGAGAGTGAGTAGTAGATAATGAGTAGTGGAGAGAGTAGTGGAGTAGTAGAGAGTGAGTAGTAGAGAGTGAGTAGTAGAGAGTAATAGAGAGTGAGTAGTAGAGAGCGAGTAGTGGAGAGTGAGTAGTGGAGAGTGAGTAGTAGAGAGTAGTAGAGAGCGAGTAGTAGAGAGAGAGTAGTAGAGAGTGAGTAGTAGAGAGTGAGTAGTAGAGAGAGAGTAGTAGAGAGTGAGTAGTAGAGAGTAGTAGAGTGAGTTGTAGAGAGGGAGTAGAAGAGAGAAAGTAGTGGAGAGTAGTAGAGAGTGAGTAGTAGAGTAGTAGGAGTGAGTGGTAGAGAGTAGTAGAGAATAGTAGAGTGAGTAGTAGAGAGTAGTAGAGAGTGAGTAGTAGAGAATGAGTAGTAGAGAATGAGTAGTAGAGAGGGAGTAGAAGAGAGAGAGTAGTGGAGAGTAGTAGAGAGTGAGTAGATAGAGTAGTAGAGAGTGAGTGGTAGAGAGTAGTAGAGAGTAGTAGAGTGAGTAGTAGAGAGTAGTAGAGAGTGAGTAGTAGAGAATGAGTAGTAGAGAATGAGTAGTAGACTGAGTAGTAGAGAGTAGTAGAGAGTGGGTAATAGAGAGTGAGTAGTAGAGAGTAGTAGAGTAGTAGAGAGTTAGTAGAGAGAAGTACAGAGTGAGTAGTAGAGTAGTAGAGAGTGAGTGGTAGAGAGTGAGTAGTAGAGAATAGTAGAGAATGAGTAGTAGAGAGTGAGTAGTAGAGAGTGAGTAGCAAATAGAGTAATAGGGAGCAGTAGAGAGTGAGTAGTAGAGAGAGAGTAGTAGAGTTGAATAGTAGAGAGTAGTAGAGAGTGAGTACTAGAAAGTGAGTAGTAGAGAGTGAGTAGTAGAGAGTAGTAGAGAGTGAGTAGTTGAGAGTGAGTAGTAGAGAGTAGTAGAGAGTGAGTAGTAGAGAGTGAGTAGTAGAGAGTAGTAGAGAGTGGGTAATAGAGAGTGAGTAGTAGAGAGTAGTAGAGTAGTAGAGTGTTAGTAGAGAGTAGTAGAGAGTGAGTAGTAGAGTAGTAGAGAGTGAGTAGTAGAGAATAGTAGAGAATGAGTAGTAGAGAGTGAGTAGTAGAGAGTGAGTAGCAAATAGAGTAAATAGAGAGCAGTAGAGAGTGAGTAGTAGAGAGTAGTAGAGAGAGAGTAGTAGAGTGAATAGTAGAGAGTAGTAGAGAGTGAGTACTAGAGAGTGAGTAGTAGAGAGTGAGTAGTAGAGAGTGAGTAGTAGAGAGTGAGTAGTATAGAGTAGTAGAGAGTGAGTAGTACAGAGTAGTAGAGAGTGAGTGGTTAAGAGTGAGTAGTAGAGAGTAGTAGAGAGTGAGTAGTAGAGAGTGAGTAGTAGGCAGAGTAGAAGGGAGTAGTATAGGAGTAGAGAGTGAGTAGAGAGTGAGTAGTAGAGAGCAGTAGAGTAGTAGATAATGAGTAGTAGAGAGTGAGTAGTAGAGTGAGTAGTAGGGAGTAGTAGAGAGAACGCAGTAGAGATGAGTATTAGAGAAAGTAGTAGAGAGTGAGTAGAAGAGAGAGTAGTAGAGAGTAGTAGAGTAGTAGAGAGGGAGTAGTAGAGTGAATAGTAGAGAGTAGTAGAGAGCGAGTAGTGGAGAGTGAGTAGTGGAGAGTGAGTAGTAGAGAGTAGTAGAGAGTGAGTAGTAGAGAGTGAGTAATAGAGAGTAGTAGAGAGTGAGTAGTAGAGAGAGTAGTAGAGTGAATAGTAGAGAGTAGTAGAGAGCGAGTAGTAGAGAGTGAGTAGTGGAGAGTGAGTAGTAGAGAGTGGTAGAGAGTGAGTAGTAGAGAGTGAGTAGTAGAGAGTGAGTAGTAGAGAGTGAGTAGTAGAGAGTAGTAGAGTGAGGAGTAGAGTGAGTAGTAGAGAGAGAGTAGTAGAGAGTGAGTGGTAGAGAGTGAGTAGATAGAGTAGTAGAGAGTGAGTGGTAGAGAGTAGTAGAGTGAGTGGTAGAGAGTAGTATAGAGTGAGTAGTAGAAAGAGTAGTATTGAGTAGTAGAGTAGTAGAGAGTGAGTAGTAGATAATGAGTAGTAGAGAGAGTAGTGGAGTAGTAGAGAGTGAGTAGTAGAGAGTGAGTAGTAGAGAGTAATAGAGAGTGAGTAGTAGAGAGCGAGTAGTAGAGAGTGAGTAGTGGAGAGTGAGTAGTAGAGAGTAGTAGAGAGCGAGTAGTAGAGAGCGAGTAGTAGAGAGTGAGTAGTAGAGAGCAAGTAGTAGAGAGTGAGTAGTAGAGAGTGAGTAGTAGAGAGAGAGTAGTAGAGAGTGAGTAGTAGAGAGTAGTAGAGTGAGTTGTAGAGAGGGAGTAGAAGAGAGAAAGTAGTGGAGAGTAGTAGAGAGTGAGTAGTAGAGTAGTAGAGAGTGAGTGGTAGAGAGTAGTAGAGAATAGTAGAGTGAGTAGTAGAGAGTAGTAGAGAGTGAGTAGTAGAGAATGAGTAGTAGAGAATGAGTAGTAGAGAGTGAGTAGTAGAGAGTAGTAGAGAGTGAGTAATAGAGAGTGAGTAGTAGAGAGTAGTAGAGTAGTAGAGAGTTAGTAGAGAGAAGTACAGAGTGAGTAGTAGAGTAGTAGAGAGTGAGTGGTAGAGAGTGAGTAGTAGCGAATAGTAGAGAATGAGTAGTAGAGAGTGAGTAGTAGAGAGTGAGTAGCAAATAGAGTAATAGGGAGCAGTAGAGAGTGAGTAGTAGAGAGAGAGTAGTAGAGTGAATAGTAGAGAGTAGTAGAGAGTGAGTACTAGAAAGTGAGTAGTAGAGAGTGAGTAGTAGAGAGTAGTAGAGAGTGAGTAGTTGAGAGTGAGTAGTAGAGAGTAGTAGAGAGTGAGTAGTAGAGAGTGAGTAGTAGGCAGAGAGTAGAAGGGAGTAGTATAGTAGTAGAGAGTGAGTAGAAGAGAGAGTAGTAGAGAGTAGTAGAGTAGTAGAGAGGGAGTAGTAGAGTGAATAGTAGAGAGTAGTAGAGAGCGAGTAGTGGAGAGTGAGTAGTGGAGAGTGAGTAGTAGAGAGTAGTAGAGAGTGAGTAGTAGAGAGTGAGTAATAGAGAGTAGTAGAGAGTGAGTAGTAGAGAGAGTAGTAGAGTGAATAGTAGAGAGTAGTAGAGAGCGAGTAGTAGAGAGTGAGTAGTGGAGAGTGAGTAGTAGAGAGTGGTAGAGAGTGAGTAGTAGAGAGTGAGTAGTAGAGAGTGAGTAGTAGAGAGTGAGTAGTAGAGAGTAGTAGAGTGAGGAGTAGAGTGAGTAGTAGAGAGAGAGTAGTAGAGAGAGAGTGGTAGAGAGTGAGTAGTAGAGTAGTAGAGAGTGAGTGGTAGAGAGTAGTAGAGTGAGTGGTAGAGAGTAGTATAGAGTGAGTAGTAGAAAGAGTAGTAGAGAGTAGTAGAGTAGTAGAGAGTGAGTAGTAGATAATGAGTAGTGGAGAGAGTAGTGGAGTAGTAGAGAGTGAGTAGTAGAGAGTGAGTAGTAGAGAGTAATAGAGAGTGAGTAGTAGAGAGCGAGTAGTAGAGAGTGAGTAGTGGAGAGTGAGTAGTAGAGAGTAGTAGAGAGCGAGTAGTAGAGAGCGAGTAGTAGAGAGTGAGTAGTAGAGAGCGAGTAGTAGAGAGTGAGTAGTAGAGAGTGAGTAGTAGAGAGAGAGTAGTAGAGAGTGAGTAGTAGAGAGTAGTAGAGTGAGTTGTAGAGAGGGAGTAGAAGAGAGAGAGTAGTGGAGAGTAGTAGAGAGTGAGTAGTAGAGAGTGAGTGGTAGAGAGTAGTAGAGAGTAGTAGAGTGAGTAGTAGAGAGTAGTAGAGAGTGAGTAGTAGAGAATGAGTAGTAGAGAATGAGTAGTAGAGAGTGAGTAGTAGAGAGTAGTAGAGAGTGGGTAATAGAGAGTGAGTAGTAGAGAGTAGTAGAGTAGTAGAGAGTTAGTAGAGAGAAGTACAGAGTGAGTAGTAGAGTAGTAGAGAGTGAGTGGTAGAGAGTGAGTAGTAGAGAATAGTAGAGAATGAGTAGTAGAGAGTGAGTAGTAGAGAGTGAGTAGCAAATAGAGTAATAGGGAGCAGTAGAGAGTGAGTAGTAGAGAGAGAGTAGTAGAGTGAATAGTAGAGAGTAGTAGAGAGTGAGTACTAGAAAGTGAGTAGTAGAGAGTGAGTAGTAGAGAGTAGTAGAGAGTGAGTAGTTGAGAGTGAGTAGTAGAGAGTAGTAGAGAGTGAGTAGTAGAGAGTGAGTAGTAGGCAGAGAGTAGAAGGGAGTAGTATAGTAGTAGAGAGTGAGTAGAGAGTGAGTAGTAGAGAGTAGTGGAGTAGTAGATGAGTAGTAGAGAGTAGTGGAGAGTGAGTAGTAGAGTGAGTAGTAGGGAGTAGTAGAGAGAACGTAAAAGAGAGTGAGCATTAGAGAGAGTAGTAGAGAGTGAGTAGAAGAGAGAGTAGTAGACAGTAGTAGAGTAGTAGAGAGTGAGTAGAAGAGTGAATAGTAGAGAGTAGTAGAGAGCGAGTAGTGGAGAGTGAGTAGTGGAGAGTAAGTAGTAGAGAGTAGTAGAGAGTGAGTAGTAGAGAGTGAGTAGTAGAGAGTAGTAGAGAATGAGTAGTAGAGAGAGAGTAGTAGAGTAAATAGTAGAGAGTAGTAGAGAGCGAGTAGTAGAGAGTGAGTAGTGGAGAGTGATTAGTAGAGAGTGGTAGAGAGTGAGTAGTAGAGAGTGAGTAGTAGAAAGTGAGTAGTAGAGAGTAAGTAGTAGAGAGAGAGTAGTAGAGAGTGAGTAGTGGAGAGTGAGTAGTAGAGTGAGTAGTAGAGTGAGTAGTAGAGAGAGAGTAGTAGAGAGTGGTAGAGAGTGAGTAGTAGAGTAGTAGAGAGCGAGTGGTAGAGAATAGTAGAGTGAGTAGTAGAGAGTAGTAGAGAGTGAGTAGTAGAAAGAGTAGTAGAGAGTAGTAGAGTAGTAGAGAATGAGTAGTAGAGGGAGTAGTAGAGAGTAGTAGAGAGAGAGTAGTAGAGAGTGAGTAGAGGAGAGTGAGTAGTAGAGAGTAGTAGAGAGCAAGTAGTAGAGAGCGAGTAGTAGAGAGTGAGTAGTAGAGAGAGAGTAGTAGAGAGTGAGTAGTAGAGAGTAGTAGAGTGAGTTGTAGAGAGGGAGTAGAATAAAGAGAGAAGTAGAGAGTAGTAGAGAGTGAGTAGTAGAGTAGTAGAGAGTAAGTGGTAGAGAGTAGTAGAGAGTGAGTAGTAGAGTAGTAGAGAATGAGTAGTACAGCGTGAGTAGTAGAGAATAGTAGAGAGTGAGTAGTAGAGAGTGAGTAGCAGATAGAGTAGTAGAGAGCAATAGAGAGTGAGTAGTGGAGTAGTAAAGAGTAGCAGAGAGTGAGTAGTAGAGTACGTAATAGAGAGTGAGTATTAGAGAGTGAGTAGTAGAGAGTGAGTAGTAGAGAGTGAGTAGTAGAGAGTGAGTAGTAGAGTGAGTAATAGAGAGTGAGTAGTATAGAGTAGTAGGGTGAGTAGCAGAGAGAGAGTATTAGAAATATTAGAGAGTGAGTAGTAGAGTGAGTAGTAGAGAGAAGTAGAGAGAGAGTAGTAGAGAGTGAGTAGTAGAGAGTGAGTAGTAGAGAGTATTACAGAGTAGTAGACAGAGAGTAGTAGAGAGTGAGTAGTAGAAAGTAGTAGAGAGTGAGTAGTAGAGAGTGAGTAGTAGAGAGACGTAGAGAGTGAGTAGTAGAGAGAGAGTAGTAGAGTGAATAGTAGAGAGTATTAGCGAGCGAGTAGTGGAGAGTGAGTAGTGGAGAGTGAGTAGTAGAGAGTAGTAGAGAGTGAGTAGTAGAGAGTGAGTAGTAGAGAGTAGTAGAGAGTGAGTAGTAGAGAGAGAGTAGTAGAGTAAATAGTAGAGAGTAGTAGAGAGCGAGTAGTAGAGAGTGAGTAGTGGAGAGTGAGTAGTAGAGAGTGGTAGAGAGTGAGTAGTAGAGAGTGAATAGTAGAGAGTGAGTAGTAGAGAGTGAGTAGTAGAGAGTAGTAGAGTGAGTAGTAGAGTGAGTAGTAGAGAGAGAGAGTAGTAGAGAGTGGTAGAGAGTGAGTAGTAGAGTAGTAGAGAGTGAGTGGTAGAGAATAGTAGAGTTAGTAGAGAGTAGTATAGAGTGAGTAGTAGAAAGAGTAGTAGAGAGTAGTAGAGTAGTAGAGAGTGAGTAGTAGAGAATGAGTAGTAGAGAGAGTAGTAGAGAGTAGTAGAGAGAGAGTAGTAGAGAGTGAGTAGTGGAGAGTGAGTAGTAGAGAGTAGTAGAGATCAAGTAGTAGAGAGCAAGTAGTAGAGAGCGAGTAGTAGAGAGAGAGTAGTAGAGAGTGAGTAGTAGAGAGTAGTAGAGTGAGTTGCAGAGAAGGAGTAGAATAGAGAGAGTAGTAGAGAGTAGTAGAGAGTGAGTAGTAGAGTAGTAGAGAGTAAGTGGTAGAGAGTAGTAGAGAGTAAGTAGTAGAGTAGTAGAGAATGAGTAGTACAGAGTGAGTAGTAGAGAATAGTAGAGAGTGAGTAGTAGAGAGTGAGTAGCAGATAGAGTAGTAGAGAGCAATAGAGAGTGAGTAGTAGAGTAGTAAAGAGTAGCAGAGAGCGAGTAGTAGAGTGAGTAATAGAGAGTGAGTATTAGAGAGTGAGTAGTAAAGAGTGAGTAGTAGAGAGTGAGTAGTAGAGAGTGAGTAGTAGAGAGTGAGTAATAGAGATTGAGTAGTATAGAGAAGTAGGGTGAGTAGCAGAGAGAGAGTATTAGAGAATATTAGAGAGTTGGCTGTGCCAACTGTATTGCCAACTGTATTGCCCTCGCAAGAGGTTTCATTGAGATGGGTGCAAGGGACTGTGAAGCTTTTGTAAAGAATATCTGTTGGACAATCTTTTTTGTTGTTGTTCTCTGCCCTATGCACTTGGATCAGATTTGCTTCTAAGAGGATTTTTGTTCCTGACAGAGGCCCTTTGGTTATCCTGCCCCTTGTAGTGCAGCTTTCGTCACGCTGAGGGGTTGATGTCACTTGTAATGGCCCCCGAACCCTATGGCAGGGGCTTCCGTTGCTTCCGTTGCTGTTATTGACTGGTTGCAGGCCAGAGTACTGCACAGGCTGAGTAGGCTGAGATGGTTCGATGGGTTGCTGTAAGCCTAAAGATTCATTGGTGTTTGAGAGAAGTGTGTCCGCCGCATTTTTTAAGAAATGAAACTTTGTGTAGATTTTCGGTTGGAGCAGTGCAATACTGGTTTTTGTTCTGCTGCCTTTTTTTCCCTGTGTCAATTGCTCACTGCACAGGCTATTAGAATTGATGTTTGTTAAGTCAATTAGTGAGCCTTCCTTCTGGCTTAATTGCCTAGATTTAGACAATGGCTTTTCGCTTGTGCCATCCAGCTCATTCTGTGATGCTTTGCCTTTCTTACCTTTCTTCATGCGGTTATTTGCCCCCCCTTTGTTCATGGGGCAACCGCGGATCCGCCCTGATCTCATATCGCCAGGGCTAAGCGTGTTAAAAGCGTGTTAAGAGAAGCCCAATAACAAGCAGTCAGGGGAATGTCCGAGCAGGTTAAATAGGATAAATAGTGCTTAGCAGTTAACTTGACAAACGCCCTTCAGTGGTTTTAGTGGTATCAGACCACTATTTACAACCAGGGCTGCTGACGCCTTAGTTCGCTGCGCCTCTCTGCTCTGCACCTCCTGCTCTAGTTTACCCCCTCTGCTTTTTTTTTTTTTTTTTTTTACATGGTCCTCACCGCACTTCCAATAGCTAAGCGTGAGGGTAGAAAGGTAGAAGCAAGACCCGCTCCTTAGGTGAAGGAGTATCGCTGCGCTCCCCCCTTTGCGCTCACCGTAAAGTACAGATTCACCGCTGTGCGTTCTCCATCTCCAATGATTTAGTGGTTTAGTGGATGCTTGATGCAAGTCCCGTTACTGGCCGTCGCTGGCTCTGCGGGGCTCTACGGAACAATGGCGCTGCAGCAGTGATTGATAGCAGCTGGTGGTAACGGTGTCTGGTGGCGATGCCTGTACCGGTAAAAGCGGTAACGGCGATGGAGATGACGGCACCAGCGCCGCCTCAACTCTGCTCAGCTCCGTTTCTTCGATGTCCGTAACTAGCGGTGGCAGTAGCGGTGGTGGCGTCGGCGCTGGTTCAGCGCCGCGCTCTCTCTCTCTCTCTTGCTCCTCCGGCTCCTCCGGCGTGCGACGTGCGGTGTGCTGCAAAACGTGAGAGTAGTAGAGAGCGAGTAGTAGAGAGCGAGTAGTAGAGAGTGAGTAGTAGAGAGCGAGTAGTAGAGAGTGAGTAGTAGAGAGTGAGTAGTAGAGAGAGAGTAGTAGAGAGTGAGTAGTAGAGAGTAGTAGAGTGAGTTGTAGAGAGGGAGTAGAAGAGAGAAAGTAGTGGAGAGTAGTAGAGAGTGAGTAGTAGAGTAGTAGAGAGTGAGTGGTAGAGAGTAGTAGAGAATAGTAGAGTGAGTAGTAGAGAGTAGTAGAGAGTGAGTAGTAGAGAATGAGTAGTAGAGAATGAGTAGTAGAGAGGGAGTAGAAGAGAGAGAGTAGTGGAGAGTAGTAGAGAGTGAGTAGTAGAGTAGTAGAGAGTGAGTGGTAGAGAGTAGTAGAGAGTAGTAGAGTGAGTAGTAGAGAGTAGTAGAGAGTGAGTAGTAGAGAATGAGTAGTAGAGAATGATTAGTAGAGAGTGAGTAGTAGAGAGTAGTAGAGAGTGGGTAATAGAGAGTGAGTAGTAGAGAGTAGTAGAGTAGTAGAGAGTTAGTAGAGAGAAGTACAGAGTGAGTAGTAGAGTAGTAGAGAGTGAGTGGTAGAGAGTGAGTAGTAGAGAATAGTAGAGAATGAGTAGTAGAGAGTGAGTAGTAGAGAGTGAGTAGCAAATAGAGTAATAGGGAGCAGTAGAGAGTGAGTAGTAGAGAGAGAGTAGTAGAGTGAATAGTAGAGAGTATTAGAGAGTGAGTACTAGAAAGTGAGTAGTAGAGAGTGAGTAGTAGAGAGTAGTAGAGAGTGAGTAGTTGAGAGTGAGTAGTAGAGAGTAGTAGAGAGTGAGTAGTAGAGAGTGAGTAGTAGGCAGAGAGTAGAAGGGAGTAGTATAGTAGTAGAGAGTGAGTAGAGAGTGAGTAGTAGAGAGTAGTGGAGTAGTAGATGAGTAGTAGAGAGTAGTAGAGAGTGAGTAGTAGAGTGAGTAGTAGGGAGTAGTAGAGAGAACGTAAAAGAGAGTGAGCATTAGAGAGAGTAGTAGAGAGTGAGTAGAAGAGAGAGTAGTAGACAGTAGTAGAGTAGTAGAGAGTGAGTAGAAGAGTGAATAGTAGAGAGTAGTAGAGAGCGAGTAGTGGAGAGTGAGTAGTGGAGAGTAAGTAGTAGAGAGTAGTAGAGAGTGAGTAGTAGAGAGTGAGTAGTAGAGAGTAGTACAGAGTAGTAGAGAGAGAGTAGTAGAGAGTGAGTAGTAGAGAGTGAGTAGTAGAGAGTAGTAGAGAGTGAGTAGTAGAGAGTAGTGGAGTAGTAGAGAGTGAGTAGTAGAGAGTAGTAGAGAGTGAGTAGTGGAGAGCGAGTAGTAGAGAGTGAGTAGTGGAGAGTGAGTAGTAGAGAGTAGTAGAGAGCGAGTAGTAAAGAGCGAGTAGTAGAGAGTGAGTAGTGGAGAGAGAGTAGTAGAGAGAGAGTAGTAGAGAGTAGTAAAGTGAGTAGTAGAGAAGGAGTAGTAGAGAGAGAGTAGTAGAGCGTAGTAGAGAGTGAGTAGTATAGAGTGAGTGGTAGAGAGTAGTAGAGGTTAGTAGAGTGAGTAGTAGAGAGTAGTAGAGAGTGAGTAGTAGAGAGTAGTAGTAGAGAGTAGTAGAGAGTACTAGAGAGTGAGTAGTAGAGAGTGAGAAGTAGAGAGTACTAGCGAGTGAGTAGTAGTAGAGAGTGAGTAGTAGAGAGTGAGTAGTAGAGAGTAGTAGAGAGTGGGTAATAGAGAGTGAGTAGTAGAGAGTAGTAGAGTAGTAGAGTGTTAGTAGAGAGCAGTAGAGAGTGAGTAGTAGAGTAGTAGAGAGTGAGTAGTAGAGAATAGTAGAGAATGAGTAGTAGAGAGTGAGTAGTAGAGAGTGAGTAGCAAATAGAGTAATAGAGAGCAGTAGAGAGTGAGTAGTAGAGAGTAGTAGAGAGAGAGTAGTAGAGTGAATAGTAGAGAGTAGTAGATAGTGAGTACTATAGAGTGAGTAGTAGAGAGTGAGTAGTAGAGAGTGAGTAGTAGAGAGTGAGTAGTATAGAGTAGTAGAGAGTGAGTAGTACAGAGTAGTAGAGAGTGAGTGGTTAAGAGTGAGTAGTAGAGAGTAGTAGAGAGTGAGTAGTAGAGAGTGAGTAGTAGGCAGAGTAGAAGGGAGTAGTATAGGAGTAGAGGGTGAGTAGAGAGTGAGTAGTAGAGAGCAGTAGAGTAGTAGATAATGAGTAGTAGAGAGTGAGTAGTAGAGTGAGTAGTAGGGAGTAGTAGAGAGAACGCAGTAGAGAGTGAGTATTAGAGAAAGTAGTAGAGAGTGAGTAGAAGAGAGAGTAGTAGAGAGTAGTAGAGTAGTAGAGAGGGAGTAGTAGAGTGAATAGTAGAGAGTAGTAGAGAGCGAGTAGTGGAGAGTGAGTAGTGGAGAGTGAGTAGTAGAGAGTAGTAGAGAGTGAGTAGTAGAGAGTGAGTAATAGAGAGTAGTAGAGAGTGAGTAGTAGAGAGAGTAGTAGAGTGAATAGTAGAGAGTAGTAGAGAGCGAGTAGTAGAGAGTGAGTAGTGGAGAGTGAGTAGTAGAGAGTGGTAGAGAGTGAGTAGTAGAGAGTGAGTAGTAGAGAGTGAGTAGTAGAGAGTGAGTAGTAGAGAGTAGTAGAGTGAGGAGTAGAGTGAGTAGTAGAGAGAGAGTAGTAGAGAGTGAGTGGTAGAGAGTGAGTAGTAGAGTAGTAGAGAGTGAGTGGTAGAGAGTAGTAGAGTGAGTGGTAGAGAGTAGTATAGAGTGAGTAGTAGAAAGAGTAGTAGAGAGTAGTAGAGTAGTAGAGAGTGAGTAGTAGATAATGAGTAGTAGAGAGAGTAGTGGAGTAGTAGAGAGTGAGTAGTAGAGAGTGAGTAGTAGAGAGTAATAGAGAGTGAGTAGTAGAGAGCGAGTAGTAGAGAGTGAGTAGTGGAGAGTGAGTAGTAGAGAGTAGTAGAGAGCGAGTAGTAGAGAGCGAGTAGTAGAGAGTGAGTAGTAGAGAGCAAGTAGTAGAGAGTGAGTAGTAGAGAGTGAGTAGTAGAGAGAGAGTAGTAGAGAGTGAGTAGTAGAGAGTAGTAGAGTGAGTTGTAGAGAGGGAGTAGAAGAGAGAAAGTAGTGGAGAGTAGTAGAGAGTGAGTAGTAGAGTAGTAGAGAGTGAGTGGTAGAGAATGAGTAGTAGAGAATGAGTAGTAGAGAGTGAGTAGTAGAGAGTAGTAGAGAGTGGGTAATAGAGAGTGAGTAGTAGAGAGTAGTAGAGTAGTAGAGAGTTAGTAGAGAGAAGTACAGAGTGAGTAGTAGAGAATGAGTAGTAGAGAATGAGTAGTAGAGAGTGAGTAGTAGAGAGTAGTAGAGAGTGGGTAATAGAGAGTGAGTAGTAGAGAGTAGTAGAGTAGTAGAGAGTTAGTAGAGAGAAGTACAGAGTGAGTAGTAGAGTAGTAGAGAGTGAGTGGTAGAGAGTGAGTAGTAGCGAATAGTAGAGAATGAGTAGTAGAGAGTGAGTAGTAGAGAGTGAGTAGCAAATAGAGTAATAGGGAGCAGTAGAGAGTGAGTAGTAGAGAGAGAGTAGTAGAGTGAATAGTAGAGAGTAGTAGAGAGTGAGTACTAGAAAGTGAGTAGTAGAGAGTGAGTAGTAGAGAGTAGTATAGAGTGAGTAGTTGAGAGTGAGTAGTTGAGAGTAGTAGAGAGTGAGTAGTAGAGAGTGAGTAGTAGGCAGAGAGTAGAAGGGAGTAGTATAGTAGTAGAGAGTGAGTAGAAGAGAGAGTAGTAGAGAGTAGTAGAGTAGTAGAGAGGGAGTAGTAGAGTGAATAGTAGAGAGTAGTGGAGAGCGAGTAGTGGAGAGTGAGTAGTGGAGAGTGAGTAGTAGAGAGTAGTAGAGAGTGAGTAGTAGAGAGTGAGTAATAGAGAGTAGTAGAGAGTGAGTAGTAGAGAGAGTAGTAGAGTGAATAGTAGAGAGTAGTAGAGAGCGAGTAGTAGAGAGTGAGTAGTGGAGAGTGAGTAGTAGAGAGTGGTAGAGAGTGAGTAGTAGAGAGTGAGTAGTAGAGAGTGAGTAGTAGAGAGTGAGTAGTAGAGAGTAATAGAGTGAGGAGTAGAGTGAGTAGTAGAGAGAGAGTAGTAGAGAGAGAGTGGTAGAGAGTGAGTAGTAGAGTAGTAGAGAGTGAGTGGTAGAGAGTAGTAGAGTGAGTGGTAGAGAGTAGTATAGAGTGAGTAGTAGAAAGAGTAGTAGAGAGTAGTAGAGTAGTAGAGAGTGAGTAGTAGATAATGAGTAGTGGAGAGAGTAGTGGAGTAGTAGAGAGTGAGTAGTAGAGAGTGAGTAGTAGAGAGTAATAGAGAGTGAGTAGTAGAGAGCGAGTAGTAGAGAGTGAGTAGTGGAGAGTGAGTAGTAGAGAGTAGTAGAGAGCGAGTAGTAGAGAGCGAGTAGTAGAGAGTGAGTAGTAGAGAGCGAGTAGTAGAGAGTGAGTAGTAGAGAGAGAGTAGTAGAGAGTGAGTAGTAGAGAGTAGTAGAGTGAGTTGTAGAGAGGGAGTAGAAGAGAGAGAGTAGTGGAGAGTAGTAGAGAGTGAGTAGTAGAGTAGTAGAGAGTGAGTGGTAGAGAGTAGTAGAGAGTAGTAGAGTGAGTAGTAGAGAGTAGTAGAGAGTGAGTAGTAGAGAATGAGTAGTAGAGAATGAGTAGTAGAGAGTGAGTAGTAGAGAAAAGTAGAGAGTGGGTAATAGAGAGTGAGTAGTAGAGAGTAGTAGAGTAGTAGAGAGTTAGTAGAGAGAAGTACAGAGTGAGTAGTAGAGTAGTAGAGAGTGAGTGGTAGAGAGTGAGTAGTAGAGAATAGTAGAGAATGAGTAGTAGAGAGTGAGTAGTAGAGAGTGAGTAGCAAATAGAGTAATAGGGAGCAGTAGAGAGTGAGTAGTAGAGAGAGAGTAGTAGAGTGAATAGTAGAGAGTAGTAGAGAGTGAGAACTAGTGTGTAGTAGTGAGTGAGTAGTAGTGAGTGTAGAGAGTGAGTAGGTTGTGAGGGAGAGGTGAGTAGTAGAGTGTGAGTAGTAGAGAGTGAGTAGTAGAGAGTGAGTAGTAGGCAGAGAGTAGGAGTGTAGTGTAGTAGAGAGTGAGTAGAGAGTGAGTAGTAGAGAGTAGTGGTGTAGTAGATGAGTAGTAGGAGTGAAGAGAGTGAGTAGTGAGGAGTGTAGTAGAGAGTGAGTAGAAATGAGGGAGTGGAGTAGTGGAGAGTGAGTAGTAGTGAGTAGTAGGTGAGTGTGTGTTAGAGAGTGAGTAGTAGGCAGAGAGTAGAAGGGGTGGGTGTGTAGTAGGAGGTGTGTGAGGAGTGTAGTGAGGGTTTGAGTTGGGAGTTTAGAGTGGAGAGTGAGTAGAAGAGAGAGTAGTAGAGAGTAGTAGAGTAGTAGAGAGGGAGTAGTAGAGTGAATAGTAGAGAGTAGTAGAGAGCGAGTAGTGGAGAGTGAGTAGTGGAGAGTGAGTAGTAGAGAGTAGTAGAGAGTGAGTAGTAGAGAGTGAGTAGTGAGAGTGAGTAGTAGAGAGTGAGTAGTAGAGAGTAGTAGAGTGAGGAGTAGAGTGAGTAGTAGACAGAGAGTAGTAGAGAGAGAGTGTAGAGAGTGAGTAGTAGAGTAGTAGAGAGTGAGTGGTAGAGAGTAGTAGAGTGAGTGGTAGAGAGTAGTATAGAGTGAGTAGTAGAAAGAGTAGTAGAGAGTAGTAGAGTAGTAGAGAGTGAGTAGTAGAGTAGTAGAGAGTGAGTGGTAGAGAGTAGTAGAGAGTAGTAGAGTGAGTAGTAGAGAGTAGTAGAGAGTTAGTAGAGAGTAGTAGAGAGTGAGTAGTAGAGTAGTAGAGAGTGAGTGGTAGAGAGTAGTAGAGTGAGTGGTAGAGAGTAGTATAGAGTGAGTAGTAGAAAGAGTAGTAGAGAGTAGTAGAGTAGTAGAGAGTGTGAAGCAGAGAATGAGTAGTAGAGAGAGCAGTAGAGAGTAGTAGAGAGTGAGTAGTAGAGAGTGAGTAGTATAGAGTATTAGAGAGTGTGTAGTACGGAGTAGTAGAGAGTGAGTAGTAGAGAGTGAGTAGTAGAGAGGTGAATAGGAGACAGAGAGTAGGAGGGAGTAGTAGAGTTTTAGAGAGTGAGTAGTAGAGAGTGAGTAGTAGAGAGTAGTGGAGTAGAAGATAATGAGTAGTAGAGAGTAGTAGAGAGTGAGTAGTAGATTGAGTAGTAGAGAGTGAGTAGGAGAGAGTAGTAGAGAGTAGAAGAGTAGTAGAGAGTGAGTAGTAGAGTGAATAGTAGAGAGTAGTAGAGAGGAGTAGTGGAGTGTGAGTAGTAGAGAGTGAGTAGTAGAGAGTGAGCAGTAGAGAGTGAGTAGTAGAGAGTGAGTAGTAGAGAGTAGTAGAGTGGGTAGTAGAGTGAGTAGTAGAGTGAGTAGTAGAGAGAGAGTAGTAGAGAGTGGTAGAGAGTGAGTAGTAGAGTAGTAGAGAGTGAGTGGTAAAGAGTAGTAGAGTGAGTAGTAGAGAGTAGTATAGAGTGAGTAGTAGAAAGAGTAGTAGAGAGTAGTAGAGTAGTAGAGAGTGAGAAGCAGAGAATGAGTAGTAGAGAGAGCAGTAGAGAGTAGTAGAGAGAGAGTAGTAGAGAGTGAGTAGTAGAGAGTAATAGAGAGTGAGTATCAGAGAGCGAGTAGTAGAGAGTGAGTAGTGGAGAGTGAGTAGTAGAGTGAGTTGTAGAAGAGGAGTAGTAGAGAGAGAGTAGTAGAGAGTGAGTAGTTAAGAGTGAGTAGCAGAGAGTGAGTAGTAGAGAGTTGTAGAGAGTGAGTAGCAGAGAGAGAGTTTTATAGGGTATTAGAGAGTGAGCAGTAGAGAGTAGTAGAGAGAGTAGTAGAGTTTGTAGTAGAGAGTGAGTAGTAGAGAGTAGTACAGAGTAGTAGAGAGAGAGTAGTAGAGAGTGAATAGTAGAGAGTGAATAGTAGAGTGAGTAGTAGAGAGAGAGAGAAGGAGAGAGTAGTAGAGAGTGAGTAGTAGACAGTGAGTAGTAGAGAGTGAGTAGTAGAGAGTGAGTAGAAGAGAGTAGTGGAGTAGTAGAGAGTGAGTAGTAGAGAGTAGTTGAGAATGAGTAGTAGAGTGAGTTGTAGAGAGTAGTGGAGAGTGAGTAGTAGAGAGAGAGTAGTAGAGAGTGAGTAGTAGAGAGTAGTGGAGAGTGAGTAGTAGAGAGAGAGTAGTGGAGAGTGAGTAGTAGAAAGTGGTAGAGAGTGAGTAGTAGAGAGTGAGTAGTAGAGAGTGAGTAGTAGAAAGTAGTAGAGTGAGTAGTAGAGTGAGTAGTAGAGAGAGAGTAGTAGAGAGAGAGTGGTAGAGAGTGAGTAGTAGAGTAGTAGAGAGTGAGTGGTAGAGAGTAGTAGAGTGAGTGGTAGAGAGTAGTATAGAGGGAGTAGTAGAAAGAGTAGTAGAGAGTAGTAGAGTAGTAGAGAGTGAGTAGTAGAGTATGGAGTAGTAGAGAGAGTAGTAGAGAGTAGTAGAGAGTGGTGAGTAGTAGAGAGGAGTAGTAGAGAGTAATAGAGAGTGAGTAGTAGAGAGAGCGAGTAGTAGAGAGTGAGTAGTGGAGAGTGAGTAGTAGAGAGAGTAGTAGAGAGCGAGTAGTAGGAGCGAGTACTAGAGAGTGAGTAGTAGAGAGTGAGTAGTAGGAAGAAGATAGTAGAGAGTGAGTAGTAGAGAGTAGTAGAGTGAGTTGTAGAGAGGAGTAGAAGAGAGAGAGTAGTGGAGAGTAGTAGAGAGTGAGTAGTAGAGTAGTAGAGAGTGAGTGGTAGAGAGTAGTAGAGAGTAGTAGAGTGAGTAGTAGAGAGTAGTAGAGAGTGAGTAGTAGAGAATGAGTAGTAGAGAATGAGTAGTAGAGAATGAGTAGTAGAGAGTGAGTAGTAGAGAGTGAGTAGTAGAGAGTAGTAGAGAGTGGGTAATAGAGAGTGAGTAGTAGAGAGTAGTAGAGTAGTAGAGAGTTAGTAGAGAGTAGTAAAGAGTGAGTAGTAGAGTAGTAGAGAGTGAGTGGTAGAGAGTGAGTAGTAGAGAATAGTAAACAATGAGTAGTAGAGAGTGAGTAGTAGAGAGTGAGTAGTAGAGAGTGAGTAGCAAATAGAGTAATAGGGAGCAGTAGAGAGTGAGTAGTAGAGAGAGAGTAGTAGAGTGAATAGTAGAGATTAGTAGAGAGTGAGTACTAGAGAGTGAGTAGTAGAGAGTGAGTAGTAGAGAGTGAGTAGTTGAGAGTGAGTAGTAGAGAGTGAGTAATAGAGAGTGAGTAGTAGGCAGAGCTTAGAAGGGAGTAGTATAGTAGTAGAGAGTGAGTAGTAGAGAGTAGTGGAGTAGTAGATGAATAGTAGAGAGTAGTAGAGAGTGAGTAGTAGAGTGAGTAGTAGAGAGTGAGTAGTAGAGAGTGAGTAGTAGAGAGTGAGTAATAGAGAGTGAGTAGTATAGAGTAGTAGGGTGAGTAGCAGAGAGAGAGTATTAGAGAATATTAGAGAGTGAGTAGTAGAGTGAGTAGTAGAGAGAAGTAGAGAGAGAGTAGTAAAGAGTGAGTAGTAGAGAATAGTAGAGAATGAGTAGTAGAGAGTGAGTAGTAGAGAGTGAGTAGCAAATAGAGTAATAGGGAGCAGTAGAGAGTGAGTAGTAGAGAGAGAGTAGTAGAGTGAATAGTAGAGAGTAGTAGAGAGTGAGTACTAGAGAGTAAGTAGTAGAGAGTGAGTAGTAGAGAGTGAGTAGTTGAGAGTGAGTAGTAGAGAGTAGTAGAGAGTGAGTAGTAGAGAGTGAGTAGTAGGCAGAGCTTAGAAGGGAGTAGTATAGTAGTAGAGAGTGAGTAGTAGAGAGTAGTGGAGTAGTAGATGAGTAGTAGAGAATAGTAGAGAGTGAGTAGTAGAGTGAGTAGTAGGGAGTAGTAGAGAGAACGTAGAAGAGAGTGAGTATTAGAGAGAGTAGTAGAGAGTGAGTAGAAGAGAGAGTAGTAGAGAGTAGTAGAGTAGTAGAGAGTGAGTAGTAGAGTGAATAGTAGAGAATAGTAGAGAGAGAGTAGTGGAGAGTGAGTAGTGGAGAGTGAGTAGTAGAGAGTAGTAGAGCGTGAGTAGTATAGAGTGAGTAGTAGAGAGTAGTAGAGAGTGAGTAGTAGAGAGAGAGTAGTAGAGTAAATAGTAGAGAGTAGTAGAGAGCGAGTAGTAGAGAGTGAGTAGTGCAGAGTGAGTAGTAGAGAGTGAGTAGTAGAGAGTGAGTAGTAGAGAGTGAGTAGTAGAGAGTAGTAGAGTGAGTAGTAGAGTGAGTAGTAGAGAGAGAGTAGTATAGAGTGGTAGAGAGTGAGTAGTAGAGTAGTAGAGAGTGAGTGGTAGAGAATAGTAGAGTGATTAGTAGAGAGTAGTATAGAGTGAGTAGTAGAAAGAGTAGTAGAGAGTAGTAGAGTAGTAGAGAATGAGTAGTAGAGGGGTAGTAGAGAGTAGTAGAGAGAGAGTAGTAGAGAGTGAGCAGTGGAGAGTGAGTAGTAGAGATTAGTGGAGAGCAAGTAGTAGAGAGCGAGTAGTAGAGAGTGAGTAGTAGAGAGAGAGTAGTAGAGAGTAGTAGAGTGAGTTGTAGAGAGGGAGTAGAATAGAGAGAGTAGTAGAGAGTAGTAGAGAGTGAGTAGTAGAGTAGTAGAGAGCAAGTGGTAGAGAGTAGTAGAGAGTGAGTAGTAGAGTAGTAGAGAATGAGTAGTACGAGTGAGTAGTAGAGAATAGTAGAGAGTGAGTAGTAGAGAGTGAGAGGCAGATAGAGTAGTAGAGAGCAATAGAGAGTGAGTAGTAGAGTAGTAAAGATTAGCAGAGAGTGAGTAGTAGAGTGAGTAATAGAGAGTGAGTATTAGAGAGTGAGTATTAGAGAGTGAATAGTAGAGAGTGAGTAGTAGAGAGTGAGTAGTAGAGAGTGAGTAATAGAGAGTGAGTAGTATAGAGTAGTAGGGTGAGTAGCAGAGAGAGAGTATTAGAGAATATTAGAGAGTGAGTAGTAGAGTGAGTAGTAGAGAGAAGTAGAGAGAGAGTAGTAAAGAGTGAGTAGTAGAGAGTGAGTAGTAGAGAGTATTACAGAGTAGTAGAGAGAGAGTAGTAGAGAGTGAGTAGTAGAAAGTAGTAGAGAGTGAGTAGTAGAGAGTGAGTAGTAGAGAGAAGTAGAGAGTGAGTAGTAGAGAGGAGTAGTAGAGTGAATAGTAGAGAGTAGTAGAGAGCGAGTAGTGGAGAGTGAGTAGTGGAGAGTGAGTAGTAGAGAGTAGTAGAGAGAGAGTAGTAGAGAGTAGTAGAGAGTGAGTAGTAGAGAGAGAGTAGTAGAGTAAATAGTAGAGAGTAGTAGAGAGCGAGTAGTAGAGAGTGAGTAGTGGAGAGTGAGTAGTAGAGAGTGGTAGAGAGTGAGTAGTAGAGAGTGAATAGTAGAGAGTGAGTAGTAGAGAGTAGTAGAGAGAGAGAGTAGTAGAGAGTGGTAGAGAGTGAGTAGTAGAGTAGTAGAGAGTGAGTGGTAGAGAATAGTAGAGTGAGTAGTAGAGAGTAGTATAGAGTGAGTAGTAGAAAGAGTAGTAGAGAGTAGTAGAGTAGTAGAGAGTGAGTAATAGAGAATGAGTAGTAGAGAGAGTAGTAGAGAGTAGTAGAGAGAGAGTAGTAGAGAGTGAGTAGTGGAGAGTGAGTAGTAGAGAGTAGTAGAGAGCAAGTAGTAGAGAGCAAGTAGTAGAGAGTGAGTAGTAGAGAGAGAGTAGTAGAGAGTGAGTAGTAGAGAGTAGTAGAGTGAGTTGCAGAGAGGGAGTAGAATAGAGAGAGTAGTAGAGAGTAGTAGAGAGTGAGTAGTAGAGTAGTAGAGAGTAAGTGGTAGAGAGTAGTAGAGAGTGAGTAGTAGAGTAGTAGAGAATGAGTAGTACAGAGTGAGTAGTAGAAAATAGTAGAGAGTGAGTAGTAGAGAGTGAGTAGCAGATAGAGTAGTAGAGAGCAATAGAGAGTGAGTAGTAGAGTAGTAAAGAGTAGCAGAGAGTGAGTAGTATAGTGAGTAATAGAGAGTGAGTATTAGAGAGTGAGTAGTAAAGAGTGGGTAGTAGAGAGTGAGTAGTAGAGAGTGAGTAGTAGAGAGTGAGTAATAGAGAGTGAGTAGTATAGAGTAGTAGGGTGAGTAGCAGAGAGAGAGTATTAGAGAATATTAGAGAGTGAGTAGTAGAGTGAGTAGTAGAGAGAAGTAGAGAGAGAGTAGTAGAGAGTGAGTAGTAGAGAGTGAGTAGTAGAGAGTATTACAGAGTAGTAGAGAGTAGTAGAGAGAGAGTAGTAGAAAGTAGTAGAGTGTGAGTAGTAGAGAGTGAGTAGTAGAGAGAAGTAGAGAGTGAGTAGTAGAGAGAGAGTAGTAGAGTGAATAGTAGAGAGTAGTAGAGAGCGAGTAGTAGAGAGTGTATAGTGGAGAGTGAGTAGTAGACAGTGGTAGAGAGTGAGTGGAAGAGAGTGAGTAGTAGAGAGTGAGTAGTAGAGAGTGAGTAGTAGAGAGTAGTAGAGTGAGTAGTAAAGTGAGTAGTAGAGAGAGAGTAGTAGAGAGTGGTAGAGAGTGAGTAGTAGAGTAGTAGAAAGTGAGTGGTAGAGAGTAGTAGAGTGAGTAGTAGAGAGTAGTAGAGTAGTAGAGAGTGAGTAGTAGAGAATGAGTAGTAGAGAGAGTAGTAGAGAGTAGTAGAGAGTGAGTAGTTGAGAGCAAGTAGTAGAGAGTGAGTAGTGGAGAGTGAGTAGTAGAGAGTAGTAGAGAGCGAGTAGTAGAGAGCGAGTAGTAGAGAGTGAGTAGTAGAGAGAGAGTAGTAGAGAGTGAGTAGTAGAGAGTGAGTAGTAGAGAGTGAGTAGTAGAGAGTGAGTAATAGAGAGTGAGTAGTATAGAGTAGTAGGGTGAGTAGCAGAGAGAGAGTATTAGAGAATATTAGAGAGTGAGTAGTAGAGTGAGTAGTAGAGAGAAGTAGAGAGAGAGTAGTAGAGAGTGAGTAGTAGAGAGTGAGTAGTAGAGAGTATTACAGAGTAGTAGAGAGTAGTAGAGAGTGAGTAGTAGAAAGTAGTAGAGTGTGAGTAGTAGAGAGTGAGTAGTAGTGAGTGAGTAGCAGATAGAGTAGTAGAGAGCAGTAGAGAGTGAGTAGTAGAGTAGTAAACAGTAGCAGAGAGTGAGTAGTAGAGTGAGTAATAGAGAGTGAGTAGTAGAGAGTGAGTATTAGAGGGTGAGTAGTAGAGAGTGAGTAGTAGAGAGAAGTAGAGAGTGAGTAGTAGAGAGTAGTAGAGAGTGAGTAGTAGAGAGTGAGTAATAGAGAGTGAGTAGTATAGAGTAGTAGAGAGTCAGTAGAAGAGAGAGAGTAGTAGAGAGTAGTAGAGAGTGAGTAGTAGAGTAGTAGAGTAGTAGAGAGTTAGTAGAGAGTAGTAGAGAGTGAGTAGTAGAGTAGTAGAGAGTGAGTAGTAGAGAGTGAGTAGTAGAGAATGAGTAGTAGAGAGTGAGTAGTAGTGAGTGAGTAGCAGATAGAGTAGTGGAGAGCAGTAGAGAGTGAGTAGTAGAGTAGTAAACAGTAGCAGAGAGTGAGTAGTAGAGTGAGTAATAGAGAGTGAGTAGTAGAGAGTGAGTATTAGAGGGTGAGTAGTAGAGAGTGAGTAGTAGAGAGTAGAAGAGAGTGAGTAGTAGAGAGTAGTAGAGAGTGAGTAGTAGAGAGTGAGTAATAGAGAGTGAGTAGTATAGAGTAGTAGAGAGTGAGTAGCAGAGAGAGAGTATTAGAGAATATAAGAGAGTGAGTGGTAGAGTGAATAATAGAGAGTAGTAGAGAGCGAGTAGTGGAGAGTGAGTAGTGGAGAGTGAGTAGTAGAGAGTAGTAGAGAGTGAGCAGTAGAGAGTGAGTAGTAGAGAGTAGTAGAGAGTGAGGTGAGTAGTAGAGAGAGAGTAGTAGAATGAATAGTAGAGAGTAGGAGAGAGCGAGTAGTAGAGAGTGAGTAGTGGAGAGTGAATAGTAGAGAGTGGTAGAGAGTGAGTAGTAGAGAGTGAGTAGTAGAGAGTGACTAGTAGAGAGTAGTAGAGTGAGTAGTAGAGTGAGTAGTAGAGAGAGAGTAGTAGGGAGAGAGTGGTAGAGAGTGAGTAGTAGAGTAGTACAGAGTGAGTGGTAGAGAGTAGTAGAGTGAGTGGTAGAGAGTAGTATGAAGTGAGTAGTAGAAAGAGTAGTAGAGAGTAGTAGAGTAGTAGAGAGTGAGTAGTAGAGAATGAGTAGTAGAGAGAGTAGTAGAGAGTAGTAGAGAGTGAGTAGTAGAGAGTGAGTAGTAGAGAGTAATAGAGAGTGAGTAGTAGAGAGCGAGTAGTAGAAAGTGAGTAGTGGAGAGTGAGTAGTAGAGAGTAGTAGAGAGCGAGTAGTAGAGAGCGAGCAGTAGAGAGTGAGTAGTAGAGAGCGAGTAGTAGAGAGTGAGTAGTAGAGAGTGAGTAGTAGAGAGAGAGTAGTAGAGAGTGAGTAGTAGAGAGTAGTAGAGAATGAGTAGTAGAGAGAGAGTAGTAGAGTAAATAGTAGAGAGTAGTAGAGAGTGAGTAGTAGAGAGTGAGTAGTAGAGAGTGGTAGAGAGTGAGTAGTAGAGAGTGAGTAGTAGAGAGTGAGTAGTAGAGAGTAAGTAGTAGAGAGTAGCAGAGTGAGTAGTAGAGTGAGTAGTAGAGAGAGAGTAGTAGAGAGTGGTAGAGAGTGAGTAGTAGAGTAGTAGGGAGTGAGTGGTAGAGAATAGTAGAGTGAGTAGTAGAGAGTAGTATAGAGTGAGTAGTAGAAAGAGTAGTAGAGAGTAGTAGAGTAGTAGAGAATGAGTAGTAGAGGGAGTAGTAGAGAGTAGTAGAGAGAGAGTAGTAGAGAGTGAGTAGTGGAGAGTGAGTAGTAGAGAGTAGTAGAGAGCAAGTAGTAGAGAGCGAGTAGTAGAGAGTGAGTAGTAGAGAGAGAGTAGTAGAGAGTGAGTAGTAGAGAGTAGTAGAGTGAGTTGTAGAGAGGGAGTAGAATAGAGAGAGAAGTAGAGAGTAGTAGAGAGTGAGTAGTAGAGTAGTAGAGAGTAAGTGGTAGAGAGTAGTAGAGAGTGAGTAGTAGAGTAGTAGAGAATGAGTAGTACAGAGTGAGTAGTAGAGAATAGTAGAGAGTGAGTAGTAGAGAGTGAGTAGCACATAGAGTAGTAGAGAGCAATAGAGAGTGAGTAGTAGAGTAGTAAAGAGTAGCAGAGAGTGAGTAGTAGAGTGAGTAGTAGAGAGTGAGTAGAAGAGAATAGTAGAGAATGAGTAGTAGAGAGTGAGTAGTAGAGAGTGAGTAGCAGATAGAGTAGTAGAGAGCAGTAGAGAGTGAGTTGTAGAGAGTAGTAGAGAGAGAGTAGTAGAGTGAATAGTAAAGAGAAGTAGAGAGTGAGTACTAGAGAGTGAGTACTAGAGAGTGAGTAGTAGAGAGTACTAGAGAGAGAGTAGTAGAGAGTGAGTAGTATAGAGTATTAGAGAGTGTGTAGTACGGAGTAGTAGAGAGTGAGTAGTAGAGAGTGAGTAGTAGAGAGTGAATAGGAGGCAGAGAGTAGGAGGGAGTAGTAGAGTTTTAGAGAGTGAGTAGTAGAGAGTGAGTAGTAGAGAGTAGTGGAGTAGAAGATAATGAGTAGTAGAGAGTAGTAGAGAGTGAGTAGTAGATTGAGTAGTAGAGAGTGAGTAGGAGAGAGTAGTAGAGAGTAGAAGAGTAGTAGAGAGTGAGTAGTAGAGTGAATAGTAGAGAGTAGTAGAGAGCGAGTAGTGGAGTGTGAGTAGTAGAGAGTGAGTAGTAGAGAGTGAGCAGTAGAGAGTGAGTAGTAGAGAGTGAGTAGTAGAGAGTAGTAGAGTGGGTAGTAGAGTGAGTAGTAGAGTGAGTAGTAGAGAGAGAGTAGTAGAGAGTGGTAGAGAGTGAGTAGTAGAGTAGTAGAGAGTGAGTGGTAAAGAGTAGTAGAGTGAGTAGTAGAGAGTAGTATAGAGTGAGTAGTAGAAAGAGTAGTAGAGAGTAGTAGAGTAGTAGAGAGTGAGAAGCAGAGAATGAGTAGTAGAGAGAGCAGTAGAGAGTAGTAGAGAGTGAGTAGTAGAGAGTGAGTAGTAGAGAGTAATAGAGAGTGAGTATCAGAGAGCGAGTAGTAGAGAGTGAGTAGTGGAGAGTGAGTAGTAGAGTGAGTTGTAGAGAGGGAGTAGTAGAGAGAGAGTAGTAGAGAGTGAGTAGTTAAGAGTGAGTAGCAGAGAGTGAGTAGTAGAGAGTTGTAGAGAGTGAGTAGCAGAGAGAGAGTTTTAGAGGGTATTAGAGAGTGAGCAGTAGAGAGTAGTAGAGAGAGTAGTAGAGTTTGTAGTAGAGAGTGAGTAGTAGAGAGTAGTACAGAGTAGTAGAGAGAGAGTAGTAGAGAGTGAATAGTAGAGAGTGAATAGTAGAGTGAGTAGTAGAGAGAGAGAGTAGTAAAGAGTAGTAGAGAGTGAGTAGTAGACAGTGAGTAGTAGAGAGTGAGTAGTAGAGAGTGAGTAGTAGAGAGTAGTGGAGTAGTAGAGAGTGAGTAGTAGAGAGTAGTTGAGAATGAGTAGTAGAGTGAGTTGTAGAGAGTAGTGGAGAGTGAGTAGTAGAGAGAGAGTAGTAGAGAGTGAGTAGTAGAGAGTAGTGGAGAGTGAGTAGTAGAGAGAGAGTAGTAGAGAGTGAGTAGTAGATAGTGAGCAGTAGAGAGTAGTAGAGTGAGTACTAGAGTGAGTAGTAGCGAGAGAGTAGTAGAGAGTAGTAGTGAGTGAGTAGTAGAGTAGTAGAGAGTGAGTGGTAGAGAGTAGTAGAGTGAGTAGTAGAGAGTAGTATAGAGTGAGTAGTAGAGAGAGTAGTAGAGAGTAGTAGAGTAGTAGAGAGTGAGTAGTAGAGAATGAGTAGTAGAGAGTAGTAGAGAGTGAGTAGTAGAGAGTAATAGAGAGTGAGTAGTAGAGAGTGAGTAGTAGAGAGTAGTAGGGAGCGAGTATTAGAGAGTGAGTAGGAGAGAGAGTAGTAGAGAGTGAGTAGTAGAGAGTAGTAGAGTGAGTTGTAGAGAGGGAGTAGTAGAGAGAGAGAGTAATAGAGAGTAGTAGAGAGTAAGCAGTAGAGTAGTAGAGAGTGAGTGGTAGAGAGTAGTAGAGTGAGTAGTAGAGAGTAGTAGAGAGTGATTAGTAGAGAGAGAGTAGTAGAGTGAGTAGTAGAGAGTAGTAGAGTGAGTAGTAGAGGATGACTAGTAGAGAGTAGTAGAGAGTAGTAAAGTGTGAGTAGGAGAGTAGTAGAGAGTGAGTGGTAGAGAGTAGTACAGAGTAGTAGAGTGAGTAGCAAAGAGTAGCAGACAGTGAGTAGCAGAGAGAGTAGTAGAGAGTAGTACAGTAGTAGAGAGTGAGTAGTAGAGAGAGTAGTAGAGAGTAGTAGAGTAGTAGAGAGTGAGTAGTAGAGAGTGATTAGTAGAGAGTAGTAGAGAGTGAGTAGTAGAGAGCGAGTAGTAGAGAGTGAGTAGTGGAGAGTGAGTAGTAGAGAGTAGTAGAGAGTGAGTAGTAAAGAGCGAGTAGCAGAGAGTGAGTAGTAGAGAGTAGTAGAGTGAGTAGTAGAGAGGGAGTAGTAGAGAGAGAGTAGTAGAGAGTAGTAGCAGAGAGTAGTAGAGAGTGAGTAGTAGAGAGTAGTAGAGAGTGAGTAGTAGAGAAGGAGTAGTAGAGAGTGAGAAGTAGAGAGTAGTAGCGAGTGAGTAGTAGAGAGTGAGTAGTAGAGAGTGAGTAGTAGAGAGTGAGTAGTAGAGAGTAGTAGAGAGTAGTATAGAGTGAGTAGTAGAGAGAGTAGTAGAGAGTGAGTAGTAGAGTAGTAGAGTGAGTAGTAGAGAGTGAGTAGAAGAGAATAGTAGAGAGTGAGTAGTAGAGAGTGAATAGCAGATAGAGTAGTAGAGAGCAGTAGAGAGTGAGTAGTAGAGAGTACTAGAGAGAGAGTAGTAGAGTGAATAGTAAAGACTAGTAGAGAGTGAGTAGTAGAGAGTACTAGAGAGAGAGTAGTAGAGAGTGAATAGTATAGAGTAGTAGAGAGTAAGTAGTACAGAGTAGTAGAGAGTGAGTAGTACAGAGTAGTAGAGAGTGAGTAGTAGAGAGTGAGTAGTAGAGAGTAGTAGAGAGTGAGTAGTAGAGAGTGAGTAGTAGAGAGTAGTAGAGTGAGTAGTAGAGTGAGTAGTAGAGAGAGAGTAGTAGAGAGTGAGTAGTAGAGAGTAGTAGAGTGAGTAGTAGAGAGGGAGTAGTAGAGAGAGAGAATATTAGAGAGTAGTAGAGTGAGTTGTAGAGAGGGAGTACTAGAGAGAGAGAGTAGTAGAGAGTAGTAGAGAGTAAGCAGTAGAGTAGTAGAGAGTGAGTGGTAGAGAGTAGTAGAGTGAGTAGTAGAGAGTAGTAGAGAGTGAGTAGTAGAGAGAGAGTAGTAGAGTGAGTAGTAGAGAGTAGTAGAGTGAGTAGTAGAGAGTAGTAGAGTGAGTAGTAGAGGGTGACTAGTAGAGAGAGAGTAGTAGAGAGTAGTAAAGTGTGAGTAGTAGAGTAGTAGAGAGTGAGTGGTAGAGAGTAGTACAGAGTAGTAGAGTGAGTAGCAAAGAGTAGCAGACAGTGAGTAGCAGAGAGAGTAGTAGAGTAGTAGAGAGTGAGTAGTAGAGAGAGTAGTAGAGAGTAGCAGAGAGTGAGTAGTAGAGAGAGTAGTAGAGAGTGAGTAGTAGAGAGTAGCGGAGAGTGAGTAGTAGAGAGAGAGTATTAGAGAGTGAGTAGTAGAGAGTGAGTAGTAGAGAGTAGTAGAGTGAGTAGTAGAGTGAGTAGTAGAGAGAGAGTAGTAGAGAGTAGCAGAGAGTGAGTAGTAGAGAGAGTAGTAGAGAGTGAGTAGTAGAGAGTAGCGGAGAGTGAGTAGTAGAGAGAGAGTATTAGAGAGTGAGTAGTAGAGAGTGAGTAGTAGAGAGTAGTAGAGTGAGTAGTAGAGTGAGTAGTAGAGAGAGAGTAGTAGAGAGTAGTAGAGAGTGAGTAGTAGAGTAGTAGAGAGTGAGTGGTAGAGAGTAGTAGAGTGAGTTGTAGAGAGGGAGTAGTAGAGAGAGAGTAGTAGAGAGTAGTAGAGAGTGAGTAGTTGAGAGTGAGTAGCAGAGAGTGAGTAGTAGAGAGTAGTAGAGAGTGAGTAGCAGAGAGAGAGTGTTAGAGGGTATTAGAGAGTGAGCAGTAGAGAGTAGTAGAGAGAGAGTAGTAGTGTGAGTAGTAGAGAGTGATTAGTAGAGAGTAGTACAGAGTAGTAGAGAGAGAGTAGTAGAGAGTAGGGTAGTAGAGAGTGAATAGTAGAGTGAGTAGTAGAGAGAGAGTAGTAGAGAGTAGAAGAGAGTGAGTAGTAGACAGTGAGTAGTAGAGAGTGAGTAGTAGAGAGTGAGCAGTAGAGAGTAGTGGAGTAGTAGAGAGGGAGTAGTAGAGTAGTAGAGAATGAGTAGTAGAGTGAGTTGTAGAGAGTATTGGAGAGTGAGTAGTAGAGAGAGAGTAGTAGAGATTGAGTAGTAGAGAGTGAGTAGTAGAGAGTAGTAGAGTGAGTAGTAGAGTGAGTAGTAGAGAGTGAGTAGTAGAGTAGTAGAGAGTGAGTGGTAGAGAGTAGTAGAGTGAGTAGTAGAGAGTAGTATAGAGTGAGTAGTAGAGAGAGTAGTAGAGTGTAGTAGAGTAGTAGAGAGTGAGTAGTAGAACATGAGTAGAAGAGAGAGTAGTAGAGAGTAGTAGAGAGTGAATAATAGAGAGTAATAGAGAGTGAGTAGTAGAGAGCGAATAGTAGAGAGTGAGTAGTGGAGAGTGAGTAGTAGAGAGTAGTAGGGAGCGAGTAGTAGAGAGTGAGTAGGAGAGAGAGTAGTAGAGAGTGAGTAGTAGAGAGTAGTAGAGTGAGTTGTAGAGAGGGAGTAGTAGAGAGAGAGTAGTAGACAGTAGTAGAGAGTAAGCAGTAGAGTAGTAGAGAGTGAGTGGTAGAGAGTAGTAGAGTGAGTAGTAGAGAGTGAGTAGTTGAGAGAGAGTAGTAGGGTGAGTAGTAGAGAGTAGTAGAGTGAGTAGTAGAGGGTGACTAGTAGAGATAGAGTAGTATAGAGTAGTAAAGTGTGAGTAGTAGAGTAGTAGAGAGTGAGTGGTAGAGAGTAGTACAGAGTAGTAGAGTGAGTAGCAAAGAGTAGCAGACAGTGAGTAGCAGAGAGAGTAGTAGAGTAGTAGAGAGTGAGTAGTAGAGAGAGTAGTAGTGAGTATTAGAGATTGAGTAGTAGAGAGTGAGTAGTAGAGAGTGAGTAGTATAGAGTAGTAGGGTGAGTAGCAGAGAGAGAGTATTAGAGAATATTAGAGAGTGAGTAGTAGAGTGAGTAGTAGAGAGAAGTAGAGAGAGAGTAGTGGAGAGTGAGTAGTAGAGAGTGAGTAGTAGAGAGTATTACAGAGTAGTAGAGAGTGAGTAGTAGAAAGTAGTAGAGAGTGAGTAGTAGAGAGTGAGTAGAAGAGAGAAGTAGAGAGTGAGTAGTAGAGAGAGAGTAGTAGAGTGAATAGTAGAGAGTAGTAGAGAGCGAGTGTTGGAGAGTGAGTAGTGGAGAGTGAGTAGTAGAGAGTAGTAGAGTGTGAGTAGTAGAGAGTGAGTAGTAGAGAGTAGTAGAGAGTGAGTAGTAGAGAGAGAGTAGTAGAGTAAATAGTAGAGAGTAGTAGAGAGAGAGTAGTAGAGAGTGAGTAGTGCAGAGTGAGTAGTAGAGAGTGGTAGAGAGTGAGTAGTAGAGAGTGAATAGTAGAGAGTGAGTAGTAGAGAGTGAGTAGTAGAGAGTAGTAGAGAGTGAGTGGTAGAGAGTAGTACAGAGTAGTAGAGTGAGTAGCAAAGAGTAGCAGACAGTGAGTAGCAGAGAGAGTAGTAGAGTAGTAGAGAGTGAGTAGTAGAGAGAGTAGTAGTGAGTATTAGAGAGTGAGTAGTAGAGAGTGAGTAGTAGAGAGTGAGTAGTATAGAGTAGTAGGGTGAGTAGCAGAGAGAGAGTATTAGAGAATATTAGAGAGTGAGTAGTAGAGTGAGTAGTAGAGAGAAGTAGAGAGAGAGTAGTGGAGAGTGAGTAGTAGAGAGTGAGTAGTAGAGAGTATTACAGAGTAGTAGAGAGTGAGTAGTAGAAAGTAGTAGAGAGTGAGTAGTAGAGAGTGAGTAGAAGAGAGAAGTATAGAGTGAGTAGTAGAGAGAGAGTAGTAGAGTGAATAGTAGAGAGTAGTAGAGAGCGAGTAGTGGAGAGTGAGTAGTGGAGAGTGAGTAGTAGAGAGTAGTAGAGAGTGAGTAGTAGAGAGTGAGTAGTAGAGAGTAGTAGAGAGTGAATAGTAGAGAGAGAGGAGTAGAGTAAATAGTAGAGAGTAGTAGAGAGAGAGTAGTAGAGAGTGAGTAGTGCAGAGTGAGTAGTAGAGAGTGGTAGAGAGTGAGTAGTAGAGAGTGAATAGTAGAGAGTGAGTAGTAGAGAGTGAGTAGTAGAGAGTAGTAGAGAGTGAGTAGTAGAGAGTGAGTAATAGAGAGTGAGTAGTATAGAGTAGTAGAGAGTGAGTAGCAGAGAGAGAGTATTAGAGAATATTAGAGAGTGAGTAGTAGAGTGAATAGTAGAGAGTAGTAGAGAGTGAGTAGTGGAGAGTGAGTAGTGGAGAGTGAGTAGTAGAGAGTAGTAGAGAGTGAGCAGTAGAGAGTGAGTAGTAGAGAGTAGTAGAGAGTGAGTAGTAGAGAGAGAGTAGTAGAATGAATAGTAGAGAGTAGTAGAGAGCGAGTAGTAGAGAGTGAGTAGTGGAGAGTGAGTAGTGGAGAGTGGTAGAGAGTGAGTAGTAGAGAGTGAGTAGTAGAGAGAGAGTGGTAGAGAGTGAGTAGTAGAGTAGTAGAGAGTGAGTGGTAGAGAGTAGTAGAGTGAGTGGTAGAGAGTAGTATAGAGTGAGTAGTAGAAAGAGTAGTAGAGAGTAGTAGAGTAGTAGAGAGTGAGTAGTAGAGAATGAGTAGTAGAGAGAGTAGTAGAGAGTAGTAGAGAGTGAGTAGTAGAGAGTGAGTAGTAGAGAGTAATAGAGAGTGAGTAGTAGAGAGCGAGTAGTAGAGAGTGAGTAGTGGAGAGTGAGTAGTAGAGAGTAGTAGAGAGCGAGTAGTAGAGAGTGAGTAGTAGAGAGTGAGTAGTAGAGAGAGAGTAGTAGAGAGTGAGTAGTAGAGAGTAGTAGAGTGAGTTGTAGAGAGGGAGTAGAAGAGAGAGAGTAGTGGAGAGTAGTAGAGAGTGAGTAGTAGAGTAGTAGAGAGTGAGTGGTAGAGAGTAGTAGATAGTAGTAGAGTGAGTAGTAGAGAGTAGTAGAGAGTGAGTAGTAGAGAATGAGTAGTAGAGAATGAGTAGTAGAGAGTGAGTAGTAGAGAGTGAGTAGTAGAGAGTAGTAGAGAGTGGGTAATAGAGAGTGAGTAGTAGAGAGTAGTAGAGTAGTAGAGAGTTAGTAGAGAGTAGTAGAGAGTGAGTAGTAGAGTAGTAGAGAGTGAGTGGTAGAGAGTGAGTAGTAGAGAATAGTAAAGAATGAGTAGTAGAGAGTGAGTAGTAGAGAGTGAGTAGCAAATAGAGTAATAGGGAGCAGTAGAGAGTGAGTAGTAAAGTGAGTAATAGAGAGTGAGTAGTAGAGAGTGAGTATAAGAGAGTGAGCAGTAGAGAGTGAGTAGTAGGAGAGTAGTAGAGAGTGAGTAGTAGAGAGTAGTAGAGAGTGAGTAGTAGAGAGTGAGTAATAGAGAGTGAGTAATAGAGAGTGAGTAGTATAGAGTAGTAGAGAGTGAGTAGCAGAGAGAGAGTATTAGAGAATATTAGAGAGTGAGTAGTAGAGTGAGTAATAGAGAGAAGTAGAGAGAGAGTAGTAGAGAGTGAGTAGTAGAGAGTGGAACAGAGTAGTAGAGAGAGAGTAGTAGAGAGTGAGTAGTAGAAAGTAGTAGAGAATGAGTACTAGAGACTGAGTAGTAGAGAGTGAGTAGTAGAAAGTACTAGAGAGAGAGTAGTAGAGAGTGAGTAGTATAGAGTAGTAGAGAGTGAGTAGTACAGAGTAGTAGAGAGTGAGTAGAAGAGAGTGAGTATTAGAGAGTGAGTAGTAGAGAGTGAGTAGGAGGCAGAGAGTAGGAGGGAGTAGTAGAGTAGTAGAGAGTGAGTAGTAGAGAGTGAGTAGTAGACAGTAGTGGAGTAATAGATAATGAGTAGTAGAGAGTAGTAGAGAGTGAGTAGTAGAGTGAGTAGTAGGGAGTAATAGAGAGAATGTAGTAGAGAGTAAGTATTAGAGAGAGTAGTAGAGAGTGAGTAGAAGAGAGAGTAGTAGAGAGTAGTAGAGTAGTAGAGAGTGAGTAGTGGAGAGTGAGTAGTATAGAGTAGTAGAGAGTGAGTAGTAGAGAGTGAGTAGTAGAGAGTGAGTAGTAGAGAGCGAGTAGTAGAGATAGAGTAGTCGAGAGTGAGTAGTAGAGAGTAGTAGAGTGAGTTGTAGAGAGGGAGTAGTAGAGAGAGAGTAGTAGAGAGTGAGTTGTTGAGTAGTAAAGAGTAGTAGAGAGTGAGAAGTAGAGTGAGTAATAGAGAGTGAGTAGTAGAGAGAGTGAGTATTGGAGAGTGAGTAGTACAGAGTGAGTAGTAGAGAGTAGTAGAGAGTGAGTAGTAGAGAGTGAGTAGTAGAGAGTGAGTAGGAGAGAGTGAGTAGTAGAGAGTGAGTAGTAGAGTAGTAGAGAGGGAGTAGTAGAGTGAGTAATAGATAGTGAGTAGTAGAGTGAGTATTAGAGAGTAGTAGAGAGTGAGTATTAGAGAGTGAGTAGTAGAGAGTGAGTTGTAGAGAGTAGTAGAGAGTAGTAGAGAGTGAGTAGTAGAGAGTAAGTAGTAGAGAGTAGTAGAGAGTGAGTAGCAGAGAGAGTATTAGAGAGTATTAGAGAGGTAGAGTTAGAGGGGTAGAGGTAGAGAGGTAGAGAGGTAGAGAGTAGTATAGAGAGAGGTAGAGAGGTAGAGAGTAGAGAGTGAGTAATAGAGAGTAGAGAGTGAGTAGTAGAGAGTAGTAGAGAGAGCAGCAGAGAGTGAGTAGTAGAGTGAGTAGTAGAGAGTAGTAGAGAGTGAGTAGTAGAGAGTGACTGGTAGAGAGTGAGTAGTAGAGTAGTAAAGAGTAGCAGAGAGTGAGTAGTAGAGTGAGTAATAGAGAGTGAGTATTAGAGAATGAGTAGTAGAGAGCAGTAGAGAGTGAGTAGTAGAGAGTGAGTGGTAGAGAGTGAGTAGTAGAGTAGTAAAGAGTCGCAGAGAGTGAGTAGTAGAGTGAGTAATAGAGAGTGAGTAGTAGAGAGAGTGAGTATTAGAGAGTGAGTAGTAGAGAGTGAGTAGTAGAGAGTGAGTAATAGAGAGTGAGTAGTATAGAGTAGTAGAGAGTGAGTAGCAGAGAGAGAGTATTAGAGAATATTAGAGAGTGAGTAGTAGAGTGAGTAGTTGAGAGAAGTAGAGAGAGAGTAGTAGAGAGTGAGTAGTAGAGAGTGAGTAGTAGAGAGTAGTACAGAGTAGTAGAGAGAGAGTAGTAGAGAGTGAGTAGTAGAAAGTAGTAGAGAGTGAGTAGTAGAGAGTGAGTAGTAGAGAGAGTAGTAGAGAGTGAGTAGTAGAGAGTAGTGGAGAAGTAGAGAGTGAGTAGTAGAGAGTAGTAGAACGTGGGTAATAGAGAGTGAGTAGTAGAGAGTAGTAGAGTAGTAGAGAGTTAGTAGAGAGTAGTAGAGAGTGAGTAGAAGAGTAGTAGAGAGTGAGTAGTAGAGAGTGAGTGGTAGAGAATAGTAGAGAATGAGTAGTAGAGAGTGAGTAGTAGAGAGTGAGTAGCAGATAGAGTAATAGAGAGCAGTAGAGAGTGAGTAGTAGAGAGTAGTATAGAGAGAGTAGTAGAGTGAATAGTAATTAGTAGAGAGTGAGTACTAGATAGTGAGTAGTAGAGAGTACTAGAGAGAGAGTAGTAGAGAGTGAGTAGTACAGATAAATAGAGAGTGAGTAGTAGAGATTGAGTAGTAGAGAGTGAGTAGTACAGAGTGAGTAGTAGAGAGTGAGTAGGAGGCAGAGAGTAGGAGGGAGTACTAGAGTAGTAGAGAGTGAGTAGTAGAGAGTGAGTAGTAGAGAGTAGTGGAGTAGTAGATAATGAGTACTAGAGAGTAGTAGAGAGTGAGTAGTAGGGAGTAGTAGAGAGAATGTAGTAGAGTGAGTATTAGAGAGAGTGAGTATTAGAGAGAGTAGTAGAGAGTGAGTAGAAGAGAGTGAATAGTAGAGAGTAGTAGAGAGTGAGTAGCAGAGAGAGTATTAGAGAGTATTAGAGAGGTAGAGTTAGAGGGGTAGAGGTAGAGAGGTAGAGAGGTAGAGAGTAGTAGAGAGAGAGGTAGAGAGGTAGAGAGTGGAGAGTGAGTAATAGAGAGTAGAGAGTGAGTAGTAGAGAGTAGTAGAGAGAGCAGCAGAGAGTGAGTAGTAGAGTGAGTAGTAGAGAGTAGTAGAGAGTGAGTAGTAGAGAGTGACTGGTAGAGAGTGAGTAGTAGAGTAGTAAAGAGTAGCAGAGAGTGAGTAGTAGAGTGAGTAATAGAGAGTGAGTATTAGAGAGTGAGTAGTAGAGAGCAGTAGAGAGTGAGTAGTAGAGAGTGAGTGGTAGAGAGTGAGTAGTAGAGTAGTAAAGAGTCACAGAGAGTGAGTAGTAGAGTGAGTAATTGAGAGTGAGTAGTAGAGAGTGAGTATTAGAGAGTGAGTAGTAGAGAGTAAGTAGTAGAGAGTAGTAGAGAGTGAGTAGTAGAGAGTAGTAGCGAGTGAGTAATAGAGAGTGAGTAATAGAGAGTGAATAGTATAGAGTAGTAGAGAGTGAGTAGCAGAGAGAGAGTATTAGAGAATATTAGAGAGTGAGTAGTAGAGTGAGTAATAGAGAGAAGTAGAGAGAGAGTGAGTAGTAGAGAGTAGTACAGAGTAGTAGAGAGAGAGTAGTAGAGAGTGAGTAGTAGAAAGTAGTAGAGAGTGAGTAGTAGAGAATGAGTAGTAGAGAGAGTAGTAGAGAGAGTAGTAGAGAGTAGTGGAGTAGTAGAGAGTGAGTAGTAGAGAGTAGTAGAAAGTGGGTAATAGAGAGTGAGTAGTAGAGAGTAGTAGAGTAGTAGAGAGTTAGTAGAGAGTAGTAGAGAGTGAGTAGTAGAGTAGTAGAGAGTGAGTAGTAGAGAGTGAGTGGTAGAGAATAGTAGAGAATGAGTAGTAGAGAGTGAGTAGTAGAGAGTGAGTAGCAGATAGAGTAGTAGAGAGCAGTAGAGAGTGAGTAGTAGAGAGTAGTATAGAGAGAGTAGTAGAGTGAATAGTAATTAGTAGAGAGTGAGTACTAGAGAGTGAGTAGTAGAGAGTACTAGAGAGAGAGTAGTAGAGAGTGAGTAGTACAGAGAAATAGAGAGTGAGTAGTAGAGATTGAGTAGTAGAGAGTGAGTAGTAGAGAGTGAGTAGTAGAGAGTGAGTAGGAGGCAGTGAGTAGGAGGGAGTAGTAGAGTAGTAGAGAGTGAGTAGTAGAGAGTGAGTAGTAGAGAGTAGTGGAGTAGTAGATAATGAGTAGTAGAGAGTAGTAGAGAGTGAGTAGTAGGGAGTAATAGAGAGAATGTAGTAGAGTGAGTATTAGAGAGAGTGAGTATTAGAGAGAGTAGTAGAGAGTGAGTAGAAGAGAGAGTAGTAGAGAGTAGTAGAGAGTGAGTAGTAGAGTGAATAGTAGAGAGTAGTAGAGAGCGAGTAGTAGAGAGTGAGTAGTGAAGAGTGAGTAGTAGAGTGTAGTAAAGAGTGAGTAGTAGAGAGTGAGTAGTAGAGAGTGAGTAGTAGAGAGAGAGTAGTAGAGAGTGAGTAGTAGAGAGTAGTAGAGTGAGTAGTAGAGTGAGTAGTAGAGAGAGAGTAGTAGAGAGAGAGTAGTAGAGAGTGGTAGAGAGTGAGTAGTAGAGTAGTAGAGTAGTAGAGAGTGAGTGGTAGAGAGTAGTAGAGTGAGTAGTAGAGAGTAGTATAGAGTGAGTAGTAGAAAGAGTAGTAGAGAGTAGTAGAGAGTGAGTAGTAGAGAATGAGTAGGAGAGAGAGTAGTAGAGAGTGAGTAGTAGAGAGTAATAGAGAGTGAGTAGTAGAGAGCGAGTAGTAGAGAGTGAGTAGTGGAGAGTGAGTAGTAGAGAGTAGTAGAGAGTGAGTAGTAGAGAGTGAGTAGTAGAGAGAGAGTAGTAAAGAGTGAGTAGTAGAGTGTAGTAGAGTGAGTTGTAGAGAGGGAGTAGTAGAGAGGGAGTAGTAGAGAGTAGTAGAGAGGGAGTAGTAGAGAGTGAGTGGTAGAGAGTAGTAGAGAGTACTAGAGTGAGTAGTAGAGAGTAGTAGAGAGTGAGTAGTATAGAGTGAGTAGCAGAGAGTAGTAGAGAGTAGTAGAGAGTGAGTAGTAGAAAGTGAGTAGTAGAGTGTAGTAGCGAGTGAGTAGCAGAGAGTGAGTGGTTTAATTTAAAAGGAACACAATGAGGGGGTTCATTTTGCCATAGAAATTATGATTAGTGCTGCAGAAAGAAAAATTAGGGCACATTTTGACTTCTCAACTCCTCTTCTATTTCATTAAAAAATTCTGACATGCAGACTGAAACATGCACTTTGAATACCAGCAGCAGACTTCCCTGGTGAGCAGTAGCTTTACTACAGTGATCTAATAAGCAACTAGAGTGCTAACATTCTGAATTTATGGCAAATGTGTGACACATCTGAATGCCTTCTTGATGGAATCAAAGTAAAAAACTGAAAGTATTTCCTACTGAGGAGACTGTAGTAAATGAGGAAATTAGGAAACATCATAACAAATAAGTCTCCCAAAATGGCCACCAGAGACAAAAGAGCCCAAATGTAGCCCAAATATCACCCAGATGTAGCCCAAGTATAGCCCAATGACGGAATGTCCCAGAGAGTTCTAACGAACAACTAGAGCGCTAACAGTCTTACTTATGACAAAAGTATGGCACACCTGAAGCCATCTTGATTGGAATAAAGTGGTAACACTTAAAACATTTAATTTACAAAGGAACAAAATGAGGGGGTTCGTTTTTGTCATAGAAATTATGATTAGTGCTGCAGAAAGAAAAATTAGGGCACATTTTGACTTTTCAAATCCTCTTCTTTTTCATAAAACAATTCTGACATGCAGACTGAAACATGCACTTTGAATACCAGCAGCAGACTTCCCTGGTGAGCAGTAGTTTTACTACAGTGATCTAATGAGCAACTAGAGTGCTAACATTCAGAATTGATGGCAAATGTGTGACACATCTGAATGCCTTCTTGATGGAACCAAAGTAAAAAACTGAAAGTATTTCCTACTGAGGAGACTGCAGTAAATGAGGAAATTAGGAAACTTCATAACAAATAAATCTCCCAAGATGGCCACCAGAGACAAAAGAGCCCAAATGTAGCCCAAATATCACCCAGATGTAGCCCAAGTGTAGCCCAATGACAGAATGTCCCAGAGTGTTCTAACGAACAACTAGAGCGCTAACAGTCTTACTTATGACAAAAGTATGGCACACCTGAAGCCATCTTGATTGGAATAAAGTGGTAACACTTAAAACATTTAATTTACAAAGGAACAAAATGAGGGGGTTCATTTTGCCATAGAAAGTATGATTAGTGCTGCAGAAAGAAAAATGAGGGCACATTTTGAGTGACTTCTCAAATCCTCTTCTATTTCATTAAAAAATTCTGACATGCAGACTGAAACATGCCTTTTCAATACCAGCAGCAGACTTCCCTGGTGAGCAGTAGCTTTACTACAGTGATCTAATAAGCAACTAGAGTGCTAACATTCTGAATTTATGGCAAATGTGTGACACATCTGAATGCCTTCTTGATGGAATCAAAGTAAGAGAGTATTACAGAGTAGTAGAGAGAGAGTAGTAGAGAGTGAGTAGTAGAAAGTAGTAGGGAGTGAGTAGTAGAGAGTGAGTAGTAGAGAGAAGTAGAGAGTGAATAGTAGAGAGAGAGTAGTAGAGTGAATAGTAGAGAGTTGTAGAGAGCGAGTAGTGGAGAGTGAGTAGTGGAGAGTGAGTAGTAGAGAGTAGTAGAGAGTGAGTAGTAGAGAGTGAGTAGTAGAGAGTAGTAGAGAGTGAGTAGTAGAGAGAGAGTAGTAGAGTAAATAGTAGAGAGTAGTAGAGAGCGAGTAGTAGAGAGTGAGAAGTGGAGAGTGAGTAGTAGAGAGTGGTAGAGAGTGAGTAGTAGAGAGTGAATAGTAGAGAGTGAGTAGTAGAGAGTGAGTAGTAGAGAGTAGTAGAGTGAGTAGTAGAGTGAGTAGTAGAGAGAAAGAGTAGTAGAGAGTGGTAGAGAGTGAGTAGTAGAGTAGTAGAGAGTGAGTGGTAGAGAATAGTAGAGTGAGTAGTAGAGAGTAGTATAGAGTGAGTAGTAGAAAGAGTAGTAGAGAGTAGTAGAGTAGTAGAGAGTGAGTAGTAGAGAATGAGTAGTAGAGAGAGTAGTAGAGAGTGAGTAGTGGAGAGTGAGTAGTAGAGAGTAGTAGAGATCAAGTAGTAGAGAGTGAGTAGTACAGAGAAATAGAGAGTGAGTAGTAGAGATTGAGTAGTAGAGAGTGAGTTGTAGAGAGTGAGTAGTAGAGAGTGAGTAGGAGGCAGAGAGTAGGAGGGAGTAGTAGAGTAGTAGAGAGTGAGTAGTAGAGAGTGAGTAGTAGAGAGTAGTGGAGTAGTAGATAATGAGTAGTAGAGAGTAGTAGAGAGTGAGTAGTAGGGAGTAATAGAGAGAATGTAGTAGAATGAGTATTAGAGAGAGTGAGTATTAGAGAGAGTAGTAGAGAGTGAGTAGAAGAGAGAGTAGTAGAGAGTAGTAGAGAGTGAGTAGTAGAGTGAATAGTAGAGAGTAGTAGAGAGTGAGTAGTAGAGAGTGAGTAGTGGAGAGTGAGTAGTAGAGAGTGAGTAGTAGAGAGAGAGTAGTAGAGAGTGAGTAGTAGAGAGTAGTAGAGTGAGTAGTAGAGTGAGTAGTAGAGAGAGAGTAGTAGAGAGAGAGTAGTAGAGAGTGGTAGAGAGTGAGTAGTAGAGTAGTAGAGTAGTAGAGAGTGAGTGGTAGAGAGTAGTAGAGTGAGTAGTAGAGAGTAGTATAGAGTGAGTAGTAGAAAGAGTAGTAGAGAGTAATAGAGAGTGAGTAGTAGAGAATGAGTAGGAGAGAGAGTAGTAGAGAGTGAGTAGTAGAGAGTAATAGAGAGTGAGTAGTAGAGGGCGAGTAGCGAAAGTATGATTAGTGCTGCAGAAAGAAAAATTAGGGCACATTTTGAGTGACTTCTCAAATCCTCTTCTATTTCATTAAAAAATTCTGACATGCAGACTGAAACATGCACTTTCAATACCAGCAGCAGACTTCCCTGGTGAACAGTAGCTTTACTACAGTGATCTAATAAGCAACTAGAGTGCTAACATTCTGAATTTATGGCAAATGTGTGACACATCTGAATGCCTTCTTGATGGAATCAAAGTAAAAAACTGAAAGTATTTCCTACTGAGGAGACTGTAGTAAATGAGGAAATTAGGAAACATCATAACAAATAAGTCTCCCAAAATGGCCACCAGAGACAAAAGAGCCCAAATGTAGCCCAAATATCACCCAGATGTAGCCCAAGTATAGCCCAATGACAGAATGTCCCAAAGTGTTCTAACGAACAACTAGAGCGCTAACAGTCTTACTTATGACAAAAGTATGGCACACCTGATGCCATCTTGATTGGAATAAAGTGGTAACACTTAAAACATTTCATTTACAAAGGAACAAAATGAGGGGGTTCATTTTGCCATAGAAATTATGATTAGTTCTGCAGAGAGACAAATTAGGGCACATTTTGACTTCTCAAATCCTCTTCTATTTCATAAAAAAATTCTGACATGCAGACTGAAACATGCACTTTGAATACCAGCAGCAGACTTCCCTGGTGAGCAGTAGTTTTACTACAGTGATCTAATGAGCAACTAGAGTGCTAACATTCAGAATTTATGGCAAATGTGTGACACATCTAAATGCCTTCTTGATGGAACAAAAATAAAAAAAACTGAAAGTATTCCCTCTGAGGAGACTGCAGTAAATGAGGAAATTAGGAAACTTCATAACAAATAAATCTCCCAAGATGGCCACCAGAGACAAAAGAGCCCAAATGTAGCCCAAATATCACACAGATGCAGCCCAAGTATAGCCCAATGACAGAATGTCCCAGAGTGTTCTTAAGAACAACTAGAGCGCTTACTGTCATACTTATGACAAAAGTATGGCACACCTGAAGCCATCTTGATTGGAATAAACTGGTAACACTTAAAACATTTAATTTAAAAAGGAACACAATGAGGGGGTTCATTTTGCAATAGAAGTTATGATTAGTGCTGAAGAAAGAAAAATTAGGGCACATTTTGAGTGACTTCTCAAATCCTTTTCTATTTCATTAAAAAATTCTGATATGCAGACTGAAACATGCCCTTTTAATACCAGCAGCAGACTTCCGTGGTGAGCAGTAGCTTTACTACAGTGATCTGATGAGCAACTAGAGTGCTAACATTCAGAATTTATGGCAAATGTGTGACATATCTGAATCTGAATACCTTCGTGATGGAATCAAAGTAAAAAACTGAAAGCATTTCCTACTGAGGTGACTGCAGTAAATGAGGAAGTTAGGAAACTTCATAACAAATAAATCTCCCAAGATGGCCACCAGAGACAAAAGAGCCCAAATGCAGCACACATATCACCCAGATGGAGCCCATATGTAGCCCAATGACAGAAGTGTGCAAAACACTTATTTTTTGTGTATTTGCAGTTTTATATAGTGCAGACTTGTTGGAAGGCGGACCCCGAGGAGTCGGTGCGACCACCAAAGGGGGGGGCCCTCACACTGCACGAAGTAGCCGAGCGCTGCCGAGAAGTCTCCTGAGAGATCCTTCTCCTATCACGTCCTAGCACAGTAACACCACCACACAGGACTCAAGGAGGTTGTCTTGTGACAAGCAATTCTTTATCAGCAATAAAAAGGTTACGAGGTCAATATTTACACGAAGGGATCGAGGGATCCACCAGAAGTCTCAGTGTCTCTTTGGAAGGGTCGGGGTAGCGGGACAGTCTTTGGCAGGAATGCGGTACGAGGGTACCTGGGGCCCAGTTCTTATCCTCAAGCTGGAGGACCTCCGGATCTCGGAGGGGTTGAGCCGCGACGGCGTCAGCAGGGCTCTGGCGTACAGTTCGTGGAGAGCCGCGATCCAATCAGCAGGGCTCTCAAGATGGTTTCTGCTCAGCTCGAGCCGCGACGTCGTCAGCAGGGCTCCGAGGGAGGTTTCAGCGAGGTTGGGCCGCGACGGCGTCAGCAGGGCTCCGATGTTCCAGGTGGTTCAGAAAGGGTTCACAGGAAGGAGCCGCGACGCAGTCAGCAGGGCTCGTGATGGTTCCGACAAGAGTTCTTCTCCGTAGGGTCAGCCGCGATTCAATCAGCAGGGCTCTCGACTCCGGGATACAACTGCCGAGCTGTGGTGGGGTCGCCCCAGATATAGGTCTGGAGCCCTTTGATGTCCGGACCTATGCGCCCGAGGGGGCGGAGTGGCCGGGTGGAGGTGGCCAGACGCCCAGCAGGAGAGGCGCCAGGCCCATGGGAGTTGCAGGGCGATCACACCTCGAGAGGGGAGGACAGTTGGGGGTCCCATCGATACTGTCCTCCGCCGGGGGCGATGAATGGTTCCTGCGGCACCCCCTGGCTAGTTCGTGGTGCCTCGATGTCGGGGCTTCGCTGGGGTCGAGGCCGGGTTGAGCGGGGTCGCGCCGGCTGGTGCACGGTGTGACGTGGATGCCAACAAGATGGCGGAGCCACGAGGAGTATGCGTCCACGTGCAGCTCCGGGTGAAGGGCCTTGGTGCAGTTCAGACGGGTGGCCCGTGACGGCCGGGGCGGGGAACGGGCACAATCCAGGGGGTTAAGGACCACGCCACGAGGCCGGGTCCAACAGGCGTCCCCCCCAGCCGAAGGCATGGAGAGTCACCCATCTCCTTGGGGATTCTCCTCGTCAAGGCGGAAGAAGCGGGACAGGCCGTCGGCGTTGGCGTGGTCATTGCCGGGCCGGTGTTCGACGTCAAAGTCCATCCCTTGTAGCGAGATGGACCACCGCAGCAGCTTGGGGTTCTCGCCCCGCATTTGCATTAGCCATTGCAAGGGCCGGTGGTCGGTCTGGACCCGGAAGTGGGTGCCAAAGAGGTAGGGCCGGAGCTTCTTGAGGGCCCACACCACAGCGAAGGCCTCACGCTCAATAGTGCTCCAGCGTTGCTCTCGGGGCAGTAGTCGTCGGCTGATGAAGGCCACTGGTCGGTCGAGCCCCTTTTCGTCGGCTTGGGATAGGACGGCCCCGATCCCATACTCGGAGGCGTCCGTCTGTACCACGAACTCCTTCTGGTAGTCCGGGGCCTGCAGCACCGGAGCAGTACACATGGCTGTCTTTAGGGTGTCGAAGGCTGTTTGGCAGCGGGGTGTCCAGTGTACCTTCTTGGGCTGCTTTTTGGACGTTAACTCTGTGAGGGGGCCAACAATGCTCCCATAGTCCCGGATAAACCGCCGGTAGTATCCGGTGAGGCCCAGGAAGGCCCGGACAGCGGTCTGGGTAGTGGGGGGTTCCCAGGTCTGGATGGCATCTATCTTTGCTTGGAGGGGGGCCACCTGCCCGCTCCCCACTTGATGGCCCAGGTAGGTCACGGATCCGTGGCCGATTTGGCATTTGCTGGCCTTGATTGTGAGCCCGGCCCGCTGAAGGGCGGCCAGGACGGCCTTCAGGTGGAGAAGGTGCTCGGCCCAGTGGTTGCTGTACACGGCAATGTCATCTAAGTAGGCCGCGCTGAAGGCTTCAAGCCCGGCCAAAACCTTGTTCACCAGTCTTTGGAAGGTGGCCGGGGCGTTCTTCATTCCGAAGGGCATCACCCGAAAGTGGTAATGCCCATCCGGGGTCGAAAAGGCGGATCTTTCTTGGGCGCCGGGGGTGAGCTGGATTTGCCAGTACCCGGCGGTGAGGTCCAGCGTGCTCAAGTAGCGAGCGGCCCCTAGGCGGTCGATGAGTTCGTCGGCCCGGGGTATCGGGTGTGCGTCTGTCTTGGTTACTGCATTCAGGGCTCGGTAGTCCACGCAGAATCGCAACTCCGGGGGGTGACCGGGAGCTGCGGCCTTGGGCACCAGGACGACAGGGCTGGCCCACGGGCTGTCGGAAGGCTCGATGACCCCCAGGGCCAGCATCTTCGCTACTTCGGCCTGGATGCAGGCCCGCACTCGGTCAGGCACCCGGTAGGCTCTGTGTCGTATGGGGGGGCTCTCCCCGGTGTCGACATCGTGGACGCACCAGTGGGTCACCCCCGGGGTGAGAGAGAAGAGGGCTGCGTAGTCCCGCAGTAATTGCTGGCAGTCGTTGCGCTGTTCCGGGGTCAGGGACGAGGCGAGTTGGACCCCTTCGATCGATCCATCGTGAATGTCGGATTGCAAGAGGTCGGGCAAGGGCTCGGAGTCGTCCTCGCCCCCTTCGTCAGTCGCCAGCAGCAGGCTCAGTTCGGTCCGGGCGAAGTGGGGTTTTAGCCTGTTAGCATGTAGGACCCGGAGGGGGTTCCGGGGGGACTCCAGATCGACCAGGTAGGTGACGGGACTTTTCTTCTCCACCACCTTGAAGGGCCCGGTCCACTTGTCCTGGAGGGCGCCGGGTTCGACCGGGGCCATGACCCATACTTTCTGTCCTGGCTCGAATTCTATAGTAGAGGTGTTGCGATCGTACCACCGCTTCATGTCCTCCTGGCTGGCCTCGAGGATGGCTTCGGCCATGGCTCGGAACCTGCGGGTCTGGTTTCGGAGGGTCAGGAGGTATCGGTAGACGTCAGGAGGGGCTCCTCGGGGCTTCATCTCCCAGCCCTCCTTGACCAGGCTGAGCGGTCCGCGGACCGGGTGTCCATACAATAGTTCAAACGGGCTGAACCCCAGGGACTTCTGCGGGACCTCCCGATAGGCAAACAGGAGGCAGGGCAGCAGGACATCCCATTTCCGCCTGAGGGGTTCTTCCAGGCCCTGGATCATCCCTTTTAATGTTCGGTTGAACCGCTCAACCAGTCCGTTCCCCTGAGGGTGATAGGGGGTCGTGAACTTGTATGTGACCCCGCACTGTTGCCACAGAGACCGCATGTACCTGGAGATAAAGTTTGTGCCGCGGTCGCTCACCACTTCGCTGGGGAATCCCACTCGGGAGAAGATCCCCATCAAGGCCCGGCCTACCACAGGGGCCGTTATAGTTCTTAGCGGGACCGCCTCCGGGTACCTGGTGGCGTGGTCCACGAGGACCAGGATGAAGCGGTGGCCCAGGGCGGTTTGGGGGTCCAGGGGTCCCACAATATCGATCCCGACCCGTTCGAACGGGGTGCTGACGGCTGGAAAGGGCTGGAGGGGGGCCTTGACCCGACCCCCCGTCTTTCCGCTGGCTTGGCAGTTCTGGCAGGACCGGCAGTGGTTGTCCACATCTCTCCGCATCCGGGGCCAGTAGAAGTGGGTCACCAGACGACTGTACGTTTTGTCTTGCCCCAAGTGTCCGGCGAGGGGCACATCATGGGCCAGGTGGAGAAGGAACTCCCGGAAGCGGAGGGGGACCACCAACACGCGGCTGGCCCCGAGTTCTGCTACTTTCTGTTCACTGTACAACAGGCCCTTGGTCCAGTAGATCCAGTGGGTGCCGGTCTGGTCACCGTTGGCTTGCGCGGTCGCCTGTTGTCGGACCCCTTCGAGGGGTCAGGACTGTTGTTCTTGCTGGAACTGCTCTCGGGTGGGGCCCCCTTCGTGTCGCCATTGTGTCAGCTCTGGGAGGGCGCTCGGAGAAGCCATCTCTTCGGGGGAGGATTCGCTGGGTCCAGGGTCGGTGTCCGCCTCCTCCTCGCTGCTGGTGGGAGGGGGTGTGAGCCCCTCGGGCTGGGCGGTCCCGGAGGTCGAGGATGAGCGGGGGGCCTGGGCGGTCATGGACCGGGTGATGGCGCAGGCCCAATCAGCCAGTCCCAACATTCGGAGGTGCTCTCGTCGCTCTACTTGAGCCCAGGGGGAACTTTCCAAGTCGTTCCCCAGGAGGCAGTCGACCGGGGCGTCGTCGCGCACTGTCACCTTCAGCAGGCCCGTCACCCCTCCCCACTCGAAGGGGACCAGGGCCATCTGGCATAGGCTTTCACTGTTGTCGGCCGTCCGTACGGGGCACAGCACATTCGGTAGAATCTGCCCAGGGGTCACCAGGTGGCAGCGGACAGCGGTGATACTGGCGCCTGTGTCACGAAGGGCTTCGGCCCGTTGTCCATTGACCGTGACCTGCTGCCGGTACTTCTGGGTGTTGGTTGGGATGGGGGTGCAGGGTACCATCTCTCGGCTACCCAGGCAGACCAGGGACATGGCTGCCGGCTCCCACTCAGTGTTCTCTCGGTAGAGGGCCTCCTCTTCCTCTTCTCCTCCCCCCAAGGCGGCGGCTGTCAGCTGCCGGGGCGGGTGCCCGCCGGCCCCGTTTCTTCGGTTCAGAGGGCAGGCCGGATCGCTGGCAAAGTGTCCTGTTTGTTGGCAGCCGTAGCAGGTCACTGGCGGCCGTGGTCCGGGTCGGGCCGGGCCCACCTTTCGGGCTAGGCTCGGGGAGAGATGTGGCTGCGGTGGCCCTCGAGGGGGGCTCCTGGGGGCCCCGGCGGGAGGGTCTCGGTTCCTGTTCGGCCCTCCCCCCCCACCGCGCTGGCGGGGGGGTCCGTTGGGGTTCCTCTGGTACTCCCCCATTGAGTTCCGGGGGACCCGGGAGTTGACCCATCGATCGGCCTCGACGGCAAGTTTTTGCGGGTCGGTCATTTTGCTGTCGAGGAGGTGCTGTCTCAGTTCCACGAAGCAATTGTTGGAAAGGTGTTCCCACACGATGAGGTCGACCAGCTGCCCGTAGGTGGTTACTTTGCTCCCTTTGATCCACCCTTCTAGGGCCCGACTGAAAAAGTCCACATATTCCACCCATGTGGTACCCGGGATTTTCTTGCAGTCTCTGAACCGCTGGCGGTACATTTCCGCTGTTAGCCCGTAGCGGGTGAGCAGGGCCTCCTTCATGTGATCGTAGGAGGTCATCACCTCCTCCGGTAGCTGGAGCAGCGTGTCCCGCCCCTCACTCAGGAACCGCCCCCACAGGCCCGCGCCCCAGTCCTTTCGGGGCACCCGATGAGAGGTCATGGCCACCTCGTAGGCCTTGAACCATTGTTGGATGTCGTCATTCTTGTAATACTCCTTGACGACTTCTTTCGGGATATGTACCTTGGCCTCGGAAGGCGGTAGAGTGTCTCTAGTACTGGGGGTGTCAGTCCCTCCGTTCTTGGCCTTGATCTCGAGCTCCTTGAGACTGCGCTCGTGCTCAAGAGTTAGTTTCTTTTCCTCCAACTCCCGGTGTCGTCTCTTCTCCTCTATCTCTTCTTGAAGGCGCAGCTGCTCTAGGGCCAGTTTCTTTTCTGCCAGCTGGAGTTCACCGTCCAGCCGCAGTCGGGCGAGCTCTAGCTCGTGGCTCCGGACCTTTTCCCGCTCTCGTATTTCTTCTTCGGAGAGGCCGGTTTCTAGGCTCTTTCTTCCTCCGGTTGCCGGAGTCCGTGCGGTTGCTGCGGTCTCAGTCAGGGGCAAGGGCCCTTCTTCCTGGGAGGGGCCTGCCCCGGCCTCCAACCATGCCCTCAGAGCTTTCTGCATCTCCTCTTTGGTACCTAGGCTGGTGGTTGCAATGCCTTTGTCTTTGCAGAACTGTTTCAATTCTTTGTGCGTATATTCTTCCAGCCGTTCGGGCTGGAACTCCATTGTCGCGTTGTTTTCCTGGCTGCTCATGATGCTGTTCGTTTGGATGGGTAGCTAGTGGGTACTGGCTGGTACGTACTGCGTTCGGCTCGGATCCCGTCGCTGGCCACCAAATGTTGGAAGGCGGACCCCGAGGAGTCGGTGCGACCACCAAAGGGGGGGGCCCTCACACTGCACGAAGTAGCCGAGCGCTGCCGAGAAGTCTCCTGAGAGATCCTTCTCCTATCACGTCCTAGCACAGTAACACCACCACACAGGACTCAAGGAGGTTGTCTTGTGACAAGCAATTCTTTATCAGCAATAAAAAGGTTACGAGGTCAATATTTACACGAAGGGATCGAGGGATCCACCAGAAGTCTCAGTGTCTCTTTGGAAGGGTCGGGGTAGCGGGACAGTCTTTGGCAGGAATGCGGTACGAGGGTACCTGGGGCCCAGTTCTTATCCTCAAGCTGGAGGACCTCCGGATCTCGGAGGGGTTGAGCCGCGACGGCGTCAGCAGGGCTCTGGCGTACAGTTCGTGGAGAGCCGCGATCCAATCAGCAGGGCTCTCAAGATGGTTTCTGCTCAGCTCGAGCCGCGACGTCGTCAGCAGGGCTCCGAGGGAGGTTTCAGCGAGGTTGGGCCGCGACGGCGTCAGCAGGGCTCCGATGTTCCAGGTGGTTCAGAAAGGGTTCACAGGAAGGAGCCGCGACGCAGTCAGCAGGGCTCGTGATGGTTCCGACAAGAGTTCTTCTCCGTAGGGTCAGCCGCGATTCAATCAGCAGGGCTCTCGACTCCGGGATACAACTGCCGAGCTGTGGTGGGGTCGCCCCAGATATTGGTCTGGAGCCCTTTGATGTCCGGACCTATGCGCCCGAGGGGGCGGAGTGGCCGGGTGGAGGTGGCCAGACGCCCAGCAGGAGAGGCGCCAGGCCCATGGGAGTTGCAGGGCGATCACACCTCGAGAGGGGAGGACAGTTGGGGGTCCCATCGATACTGTCCTCCGCCCGGGGCGATGAATGGTTCCTGCGGCACCCCCTGGCTAGTTCGTGGTGCCTCGATGTCGGGGCTTCGCTGGGGTCGAGGCCGGGTTGAGCGGGGTCGCGCCGGCTGGTGCACTGTGTGACGTGGATGCCAACAAGATGGCGGAGCCACGAGGAGTATGCGTCCACGTGCAGCTCCGGGTGAAGGGCCTTGGTGCAGTTCAGACGGGTGGCCCGTGACGGCCGGGGCGGGGAACGGGCACAATCCAGGGGGTTAAGGACCACGCCACGAGGCCGGGTCCAACAAGACTTGTCAGGTATTGGAGTGCTTTACATGAGCATTGGTTACATCACACAAGATCAAATTCATTTTGGTTGTAGACATGGGGAGATATAGGGGCATATTTACAAGCAGGCGATAAAAAATTATCGCCGCTTTTGCGGCCGTTTTCGGCCGAAAAGCGGCGATAATTTTATCGCCTAATTAGCAAGGCCATGCTAACGCGTGAAACCTTGCTTTAGCGTGGGGATTCTTTACGCCCAGCTTTGCATCTCTAATGAGATGCAAAGTGGGCGTTCCTGACCTAACATGACAGGAGAAATGTCGCTAAGCGACATTTCTCCTATCATCAAGCCCCACTCTATGCAGCATAGCGTCAGGAAAAGTAGCGATAACCCCTGTTATCGCTACTTTCCTTACGCCTGCTTCAGGACTGACTTAGCCATGATATCCTATGGAGGGTGGATATCATGGCTAAGTTTGTGAGTCCCTATCATCAAGCTAACGCCACATTGCCTGAGAATATTGCTGGGTTTCCAGCGATAATCTCACGTTAGGCAGTTAGCGTGATGATTTTTATCGCTGAGGAGATAAGCGTTGCTAATAGCACGCTATCTCAGCGATAAAAATCCACGTTACCCGGCGATAATTATCCTCCCGCTAAGAGCACTGAGCGATAATTATCGCCGGGTGTTGCTGATATGCCCCTAAGTGATTTGACCAGAATCACAGAATGTTGAGCTGAAGCAGAAACTCCAACCTGCTTCCCCAGTTGCAAAGTCTGCAGCTCTGGAAGTAACACCACATCCTCTCCCCTAGGTGCAACATTTAATCAAGTGGTCAACTGGATAAAAAAACATAAAGATTACAAATAATTTTAAAGTTCTTTGTCGCTATTTGAAAACTCAGAAAATATGTCCTCATTTTAGTTTTTTAGAGCACTAACCATAATTTTGATGCAAATAAGACCCTCTCATATATGTATTTTTAAAGGAAATAGTCTAGGTATTACAGTTTTGATTACATCAAGATGACGTCAGGCGTTCCACACTTTTGTAATAAATATAGAATGTTAGCAATCTAGTTGTTCATTGGAATACTGTTGAGAGGCAGAGGCCAGGGGCACGGACTCTGAAAATTGAAGGCAGGTAGGAGAGTGCAGAGGCACCAATTTGACCACACTGGGCAGGCAGGAAGGGCAGTGGCAGCACAACAGACTATGGAGGGCAGTGGAATGGGGGGCAGGGGCAACAAACCAACAATACAGGACTGGCAAGAGAGGCTGTCGCAATATAATAGACCATTGTGGGCAGAAGGAAGAGGCAGTGGTAGTACAACCATACATGCCAACAGACCCGTTTCAGCCAGGAAACGTCTAATATTTTTAAGCTCAAATGGGCTTTATTTGATCTGTCTCCTGTCTACAATCTCCTCTTTTTCAATGTAACTCAAAGGGGAAAATCAATACCCCAGTTTTTTTTCAAAATCTCCCTCTTACCAAATTCAAAATGTTCGCAAGTATGGTACATTCGATCATGGTAGGCAGGAGGAATTGGGGTAGGGACATGGACTCAGATAACAGAGGACAGGAGGGACATGGAGAGGTGCACCAAACTGACCTTACAGGGCAGGCATCAGGGTTTGCAACAGCACAATACACCACACAGCGCATGCGGGACGGGAGTGCAGCACAACAATCCATAGAAAGCAATAGGGAGGGGACAGGGCAATGCACATGGACAACAGAGAACAGAGGGAAAAGAGGCAATAGTTGCTAGCTGACTATAATGGACAGACAGGAGAGAAATCTGCAGCATAACAGCCCATAAAGGGCAGGAGGGACGGATCAGGGGCATTACAATGTAACAGACAAGCCAGGAGAGAGGGAATAGGGGTCTGCACATGGAAACAGAGGGCTGGGGGCAAGGGGGCAGGGCAGGAGCAGCAAGATGACCATGGAGGTCAGGCAGGATGGGTACTAGAAACAAGACACACCATGGAGAGCAACAATGAGACTATGATGGCATACACACAGACCATGGAGGGAAGGTGGGAGGGGGTCAGGGGCAGCTAGCTGACCACACAGGGAAGGTGGGAGGAGCCATGGCAGCACAGAAGACCATGCATGGCAAGCGGGAGGGTTAGCACAATGGCTATGATGGGCAAGAAGGAGGGTGCAGGGGCATGCACAAAGGACCATGGAGGATGGAAAGGAGGGTCAGGACCTGGGCACAGACAAGAGAGTTCAGGGGAAGGGGCCTGACAGCAGATCGCGCGGGGCAGCCAGGAGGAGCAGTTGCAGCACAACAGACCAAGGAGGGCAGAAGGGTGTGGCAGTAAAATTTACCATGGAGGCTAGGAGGAAGGGGATAGGGGCATGGCATGTGGACATGCAGGGTGGAGGTGGAAGTACAGGTTACAGTCATCTGACAATGCTAGGCAGGTGGGAGGGGAGTGGCAGCTCAACAGAACACTCAGAGTAGATAGGAGTGGCAGGTCCATGGAACATGGTGGTAAAAAAGGATGGAGCAGGGGCATGCACACAGACATCGGAGGGCAGGGGGAAGGAGAATAGGGGCAGCAAGCTAAGCACAGGGTCTAAACAGGAGGTCAATGATGGGCTATAAAACTGGGCAATGGAGGGCAGGAGGAGTGGACTGGTACATCATGCTAAATGGAGGGCAGTTGCAGCACATCAGACCATGCATGGCAGGAGGCTAGTCCATGGATTAAGACAACAGAGGACAGGGAGGAGGTGGATAGGGCAGCAAGCTAACTGTTCAGAGAAGGTGGGTATTAGGAACTTTATTGTTTTTAAAATGTGTGTCTGTGCGAACTACTTAAAATATAAACAAGTATACAGCATAATCTCACTTTTATTCAGGAAGAAGAGGACGTTTGTGACTGTGACTCCGGGCTCACTTGGCAGAAACACCCCCTGACCCTCCACCCCCCATCGCAAAATGTAATGCCCGTGAAAAGGGTAGGTGGACGCAGTATTATATAGAACAAAGTCCTGAGAGCACGATTGAAAATGAAAACTAGATATAGTATATGGTATAAACTATGCACCAAAAAGTGTGATATAAGATGAACTGGGGCGTGAAATATAATATGCAATACATTGCGACTCTAAAGTGAGGTTCGTCTCCTTTCCAGAGAGTAAAATAAAAATGTTGTCGAATCCCCTTTGAATGGCTTGGTGTGCGTGTATATTAAATGTGCCCGTCAATAGCTACCCATGTTTGTATAAATAAACGACAAGGGTGTCTACTTGGAGAGTACCCACCAGCGGGGGCGCCGGGATTAGGCACAGTAGGGCGTCAGACACGTCAGAGCTTCACTAGCAGTGTAAATACATTCCATGTGGATTCATTCTATGCATAGTTGCCCTTTAATGAGTATCACGCAAATCGTCATGGTGATAGGTACATACGGTTTGTCCAGCATGTCCTAGGTGTTTCTATAAATATATATTTTTTTAAAATAATAAAAAACCAAGGCCGGCCCCGGGGGATGGGGTCCCCAGGGCCATAAGTGGCCTGAGGAGGGGGGAAACGCAGCCCCCTCCTAAAGAATTTTTTTTTAAAAAACATAACCCAGAGTTTGGGGTCCCCGTGGCCGATTAAGGCCTTGGGAGGGCCAAATTTATTTATTTCAACAAAAAAACATTAGGGTGCAGTGCAGGCCCTGGGGGATGGGGTCCCCAGGGCCAGTAAATTAGATAAAGAAGGGGGGGCCACACAGCCCTCCGTCTTAAAAAAATCAAATAAATAAAAGACCGGCATCGCGCCGGAGGCCACGCCCCCTCCTTGCAGCACTCTGCAAACACGCCGCCTGGCCAGTTGTAAGTTGGGGAATTAATTCCTCTTCAATACTGAGGGTCCCTGAGGGACAACTAGCCCAACAGGTATCTCCAGTATGCGCCAGGGAGCTGTGTTGCAGACAGGTGTTCTGAGACCACGCCCCTTTTTACACCTCTATGCAACACAGCTCTGTGGCGCTTACTGGAGGTTCCAAGTGGGCTAGTTTGACCCTAGGGACCCTCAGGATTCAAATGAACTTAATCTCCCAACTTAGAACGGCCACAGGGCGTGTTTACACAATGGTGAAGGGAGGCGACGGGGCCTGAGTTAACGTGTGCAAACAAGCCCTGTGGCGCGTTTTAAGTTGGGGAAATAATTCCCCTTCAATCCTGAGGGACCCTGGGGGCCAACTAGCCAACCAGGTGCTTCCAGTAAGTGCCACTGCGCTGCGTTGGAGAGAGGTGGTCTAGGCCGTGCCCCTTTTTACATCTCTCTGCAACACAGCTCTGTGGCGCTTACTGGAGGTACCTAATGGTCTAGTTGGACCCTAGGGACACTCAGGATTCAAGGGGACTTAATCTCCCAACGTAAAACGGCCACAGGGCAAGTTTACACAGTGGGGAAGTGAGGGGACGGGGCCTGAGGTGACGTGTGCAAACACGCCCTGTGGCGCGTTTTAAGAGGTAGTTTTAATCCCCTGCCCTATTATATACTAGGGGCTTACAGAGGAGGTCATGCTGATCACAGGGGGACCCCAACGCATAGTGTTCCCTAGTGTATGTAGGTGTTTTCACTGTATTCTTAGTGTCTTTTAACATAGCACTGGCTCTAGGACTGGTTAGTCAGACTCAGTTACCACCAGTATCCATCTGAAAAAGTTGAGGGTACAGGATGATTTTGCAACAAGGCTTCTTTCTGCTCTTCTGTTTGTTCTTTCTGCACGTTATCCTTCTTCCTGCACTTTTCTTCGTCTTTGAGGACTTCTGTTGCTTCTTTCTGCATTTCTTGTTTTTTCTTTCTGTGCGTTTTTTCTTCTTTCTTCTCATGTCCTATCTCTGTAGGCATAGTTAGAAATTAGCATTTAAAAAACCTTTGAAATTCACTGAAAAAAACATAGGTTTCAGGCACGTTATAGTTAGGAATTAGCATTTAAAAAACCTTAGAAATTCACTGAAAAAACCATAGGTTTAAGGGGCGTTATAGTTAGCTGGACTTTTCACTCGTACAAAACCATTGAAATTCCCCCGTTATAGTTAGTTCAGCTAACTATAACTCGCGCGCCTGCAATGCACTGCTGATGACGTCACCTATTACATGATGTCATCAGTGATGTCATTTGAGATGTCATCAGTGATGTCATGAGTGATGTCACTGACCATGTCATGAGTGATGTAATATGTGATGTCATCAGCAGTGCATTGCGGGCGCGTGAGTTATAGTTAGCTGAACTAACTATAACGGGGGAATTTCCCTTTTTGAATCACTGTGTTACATAAAATGTAGATTCAAGTTGTCTTCCTAGAAGTGTCCTATAGATGATTTGAAAAATCATCTTCAGAGGTATCTAGGCAATATTAGCACTGACTGATGATTGGATAACAAGTCTGGTTCAATGTGTTTTGTAACATACTGTAAAGATTGCGTTTTTAACCTGTATAGTTTGTATAATAATTTTTGTTTTGTATGCACTTTTATATCCTTGAAGAAGTCCCGTTGGGACGAAACGCGTCGCGTCAGCTATCAATTTTGTGCGGTGGTTTTAAAAAGAATCATGAACAAAAGAATAAAGAATTAAGGAAGAATATGTTTACAGTAACCTGATGGCTAACTTGATTTATTTGGGAGGCACTATGCTAATGTTATTATATTCAATTGTTGACTTCTATGTGTTGTTGTAACTTTTGGATACAAAATTACAATGACCAATACCGTACAGTAATATTTGAGTGCAGACCCAATTTTGTTCTGTGTGTTTTGGGGTTTTCCCAATTAGTGGGGACGTAGGAAGGTCACGTTCCTGGCTCACTGCACCATGCTTTTGTTTTAATTGCCATACATTTGACTGACTGGTGCAGGTTTCTAGTGCCTTGACCTTTCGCTTTTTCCTTGTGTGGACTTCTGAGTACAGTAGTGTTCTCCTTGATGTAAATAAGTGACCCCAATTGTGGATAAAACTGATGGACATTTAATGTCTCATGCTTGTTTGTTTTCATGTTTTTAACACCTGGACCTGGACCAATGCCTCCTCCTCCTCTGACATCGCCATCGCCATCCTAGATGGATACAAGATCCAGAGGAAGGACCACCCCAACCATGCAGGGGGAGGACTTGCCATCACGCACAAAAACTCCCTCCACCTCTCCACCTAGAGCGACGCCTTTGCCATTGCCGAACACCTGCACTTCCAGGTTCATACCAGCCCCAACTCCACACTCCGTGGCACCCTCACCTACAGACCCCCGTCCCACACCCCTTTTGCCTCCACCATCACCGACCTCATTGCACCCAACGCCATCGACTCCATGGACTACATACTCATTGGAAATCTGAATTTCCACCTCAACAACCTAGCGACCACAACGCCAGCACCCTCCTTGACAACCTTGCCAACATCGGACTGAAACAACTCATCACCAGGCCCACCCACAAGGCAGAACACACCCTCGACCCCATCTTCGCAGGGGGAAACAGACCTGCTTCACTCCCTCTGCAAAGAAAATGGAGCAGAGTCATTGAGGAGCAGCTCAACTCCACCCTCAACTGCGACACCCGCACTGCCACAACCAACGCCAACCTCACAGCCAGTGGACTTCAAACTTGGATCTCCAGCTGCGCAGACAAGGTCGCCTCGCTACGCAACTCCGACAGACAGTGCCACAGGAAAGCCACCTGGATTACCGCTGACCTCCAAGAAGCCAGACGCACCTGCAGATGCCTCGCGAAGAACTGGCGAAACAACAAGAAGCCCGAAAACCACACCACCTACAAAAACGCTATGACGAAATACCACCAACGCATCAGAGCAACCAAAAGAACCTTCATCCACAACACAATCCTCGCCAACACCAGCAATTCCAAGGAGCTCTTCTGCATCATCCAGAAATTCACCAAACCACCCAGCGAAACCACAGACATTACACCCTCCCAGGACCTCTGCGACAAGCTCAGCACATACTTCTACCTGAAAATCTAGAACCTCTACGACAACTTCAATTGGCAAACACCTAACTCTGTAAACACCACAACCACAGCGCCCTCCAGCAACACCTGCCAGACCACCATCGCCTCCTGGACACTGGTCACGACCGAAGGGACCGCCTCGACAATGAAAAGCATACACTCAGGGGCCCCCATGGACCCCTGCTCACCGCACATCTACCATAGAGCCGCCACCGCCATTGCACCAGGATTACGACACACCATCAACACTACCTTCATGACGGGCTCCTTCCCCGATGACTGGAAACGCGCAGAAGTCAGACCCCTTCTTAATAAACCCTCAGCAGAACCCATGGACCTGAAGAGTTACCGGCCCATCTCTCTCCTCCCCTTCACAGCAAAAGTCGCTGAGAAGACCGTCAATGCACAGCTAACAAAGTTAATCGAAGACAACTCCATCCTCGACCCCTCCCAATCCAGATTCCACAGCAACCACAGCACCGAGACAGCCCTACTCACCACCACAGATGACATCCATACCCTCCTCGACCAAGGCCACTCCGCAGCCCTGATACTACTCGACCTGTCAGCAGCATCGACACCGTCTCCTACCGCACACTCGCCACCAGACTACACGACGCCGGCATACAAGTAATAGCCCTCAACAAGATCCACTTGTTCCTCACCGGCAGTAGCCAAAGAATCAGACTGACACCCTTCCTCTCCGAACCCACGGAAATCAGCTGCGGAGTACCCCAGGGATCATCACTCAGCCCAACCCTCTTCAACATCTACATGGACCCCCTCGCCTCCATTGTCAGACAGCACGGCCTTAGCATAGTATCCTACGCCGACGACACCCAGCTCATCCTCTTCCTCACCATGGACCCCACCACCACCAGACTCAATTTCCAAGAAGGAATGCAGAAAGTCGCATCCTGATGAGCAACAGCTGCCTGAAGCTCAACTCGAAGAACTCAGAAGTCCTCGTACTCAGAACCACGCCATCAGCATGGAAAAACACCTGGTGGCCCACCGCACTTGGCAGCCCTCTGACCCCTATGGACCACGCCAAAAACTCGGCATCGTACTTGATGCCTCCCTCTCCATAAACAAGCAGGTCAACACCGTCGCATCCAGCTGCTTCAACACCCTCTGCATCCCCTGAAAGACCTTCAAATGGATCCCCCTTGAGTCACGGAAGACAGTCACCCATGCACTCATAACCAGCAGATTGGACTAAGGAAACACCCTCTACGCTGGCATCAACAAGTATCTACTCCGCAATCTCCAGACGATACAGGACACCACAGCCAGACTCGTCCTCGGCGTCCTCGGCATCTCCCAACACGAGCACATCAGCCAACACCTACGGAACCTCCACTGGCTCCCCGTTGAGAAGAGAGTCACTTTCCATCTACTCACCCATGCCTACAAATACCTCCACAACACAGGACCCCAATACCTCAACAAGAGAATTGCCTTCCATGTACCCAAAAGAAACCTCCTCTGCACCAACCTCGCACTCGCCGAAACCCCGGGCACCCGCAGAGCCGGAACAGGGGGAAGAGCCTTCTCCTACATCAAGGCCAAAACCTGGAACGAGCTCCCTATCGACCTCAGACACACCCCCTCCCTGGATACCTTCAGGAAGGCCCTCAAGACCTGACTCATAAACTAAACGGAACTGCTGTCCCCTCCCCCCCAGCGCCTTGGGACCCTCACAGATAAGTAGTGCCCTTAAAAAAGCCCTTATTGATTGATTGATTAACACCCATTGAGGATTACCCAAGTGGAGTTGATCTTCCACACCTACATATGTTTGATTAAAAGTGTACTACATATCCATTCTTGATTACTCCTGGACATTATTCTTATTTCCAGTGCATTGTTATCTATTCACTGACTGTAGGGATCTTTGTTCCTCAAAATACTCAATTGTTTTAGAGCCTGCGTACATTCTTTATTAAACCATCCTTACTCTAATGTGGGAGCCTGTTTTTGCCGCAAGTACCAAAAGGGAGTTGAGGACCACAGTAATCTGCTCAAAGGCTAAGACCCAGATGTCATTATCCACCTCAGTGGCTAAGCATGTGTCAAACTCGCAGAAGGTTTGAGTCATCAGGTTGTGTTTTCCTTAAGATTCTTTATTATGAGTGAATATGAGAGAGCTCTCTCATGTTATGATATTGTTCACAAACACGTATGTATGCGCCCTACCGGACTAAAACATCTATGCCTTGAAATAGCCCCAAGCCTGCGCGTCACTATGGGCGAAACATGTGTTGGCTGCTCCTGTGTTTGTGTTGTTTTTCTAGATCACCAAAATAACCCAGTTCACTCATAATAGAAAATCTTAAGGAAACCACAAAGACTATTATATGACTCTTTTACCTCCCTTATTTGTTATGGGGAAGAAGAGATACTTTGTCATCCAACAAGGAACTATAAGAAGTGTCATGCAGGATCTTCCCAGCATACCTAGGATGCCTAAAATGTATTCTGACACAGGGCCCGATTCACAAAGGCAAAGTTAGACAAAAGTCTAACTTTATGACTTTCAGTATTCACAAAGGGCATTTGCTACTCGTAATTTGTGTTTGTGAATACCAAAAGATGAACTTTCAGTATTCACAAAGGGGATTTACGAGTATTAATTACCCTTTGTGAATACCGTAAAGTTAGACTTTCGTTTTACTTTACCTTTGTGAATCGGGCCGACAGTCTCCAGGAAGTGATTTATTAGATGACCCAATTCAGCCCACTCTTTGAGTCAGCAGGATTTGGTCTGCAGCTGAAATTGGGAATACTGACCTAGACTGGAGCCAGTGCACGACTGTGTTCTTTAGCTGAATGGGCGACTCTTCTGAGCCCTCTGTTAGAGGAGGGACATTTGCCATGACTACTGAATAAGGTGTAATCATAGATCGATGATTTACCAGTTGGGGCTCCCATCCCCAATACTGTATGGCTCTCTGGCCCACTCAGCCTGTGATAAATTCCCCCTAGGTGTGACGTCTTTCAGTGGCCTATCTGTTGGGTCATTAACATCGGTAGCCCCTTCTGAAAAACGATATTGCACAGCCTGCCTATAATTAAGGGGGCTACGCATATCTTGGCCACCCCTGGAGGTGGTTAGATACCATTCACCCCTTATCTTGGGTACTCCGTCAATTGTACTTAAGTGTGTTTGGGAATCCTGCTGAACAGATGGCAAAGTGGGCTGGTGATTACCCTGAGAGTAGGAATTACAGGGCCTGAAGGCCTCTGAGCCAAAGTCAGGGGGACCTGAAGGACAATGTGTCCCCTTCTTCCCCTGCTGGTGCATGGTAGGCAGTGTAACGGTGAAAGCAGGACATCTTGTTTTAAGATCTTTGAAAAGACCCTTGATTAAATCCAAATTAGATATTACATAACATACATTTTCCAGGAGGGATCTCTTTAACAGATCTAATTTCTCAACATAAAGCAAAGTAGGATCCAGTACATGACTAGGTTGAGGGGTAACTATTGAGACTGGCTTCTGTTGAGCCTGACAACTTTTCCACTTCACGGGGGCCATTGTTACTCGAAAGGGTAGTGTCCTGGTCTGCAGTCAGGCCCGGCTCAGCAGGATATATGTCAATAATAGTTGGTGGTGCCTTTTTTGGCTCAAGTCTTTGAGCCGGTACTGAGTTGGGTGACATCGCACTCCCTTGTTACTTTGTAGACATAGGATAAGTCCCCAAACCTGTAACCAATGAGCCCGAGAGGTGATGTTCCACCTGCTCAATGTCCTTATTCAGGGCCCCCATCGCACGTTTGATGAATTCATCCAGGGATGAAGATGAGGAACCAAGCTTAGCTGGAGTTATTTGCATTTACCCATGTCTGGGCACCAGGGGCCAAGGTTATCACTCAAACCACCCTGCCAAAGCCCAGTAATGTAGAACCAAGCTAAATTATGACTATTTACCCTCAAAGCAGATATGCAGACTTTCACATTACCTGATAGAACTTGGGAGAGTAGAGGTTTAAGGTAGTCTTTTTTATGGCCAAACAATGTGCAGCAAAAATAGTCACTATACAGTTAGGGTCCCGGCTTCCCAAGAACACTACTGTAAAGGGAGAATTTGGTTTTCCTTTAGCCCAAGACTTTGGCTGCTTGGTCCAAACCTTGTGAAAGTATTATGAAAAGACACTATACAAATTGGGCCTTCAAAAGAGTGTGATAATCAAACCTTAGCATCAAGTTACTATAAGAAAGGAAAAGACACTTCCTCAGCTGTAAAAACACTGTAGCAATTAGAGTTTCCCCAACAAACCAGCAGGATACCCACCAAAAATTCAATATAAGCAAAAACAACAGTACCTTTTTTGATAGTCCAAGGTTGGTGGCCCACCCCAGCCTCGTCTGGCCACGGACAGGCGGAACGGGCACGCCTTTGGACCGGGCTTTACCCAGTCGAGGCCCAAGCACAGCCTGCATGCGTCTTACACTGTGGAAGGGCCAAGGCGTGCTTTTTGTGCGTTGACAATGGGCAGCCTCTTTAGATAAGCCTGACTGCGCTCTGCCAAGTTACTGGAGAGTGAGCACAGGTTATCTTTTAGAGTCTCCCTATCAAGGCATACTCCCCAGTTCCTTAAAAAAGGCAGTTGCAGTCCCCTTACAAAAGAAAGCAGGTGAGGACACCCTCAATCTGAAACATTATCGGCCAATTTCTCTCCTCCCCTATTTGGCAAAACCTGTGAGGAACCTGTGAGCCACTGTGTGTTCACAAAATACTGCGAGCGGTGTAAAGTAGAGTGGTGCATGCCACTTTACATCGACTACTGCGGCCCTTGTGGCGGCCACCCCAGAACACAGAGACACACTTACCGCACTTCTTGCACACGGACATGTCCGAGACACCCCGTTCCACGTGCCAGATAGGCACACCCCTGTGCTGACCTGTGTACGCCGAACCAGCACACGCCGCTTGTGCATGCAGGAGGATTCGTCCGTAGCTACATGCCCAGGCTCACTGCCAACGCAGGTGACATGGTAACGTCCATTGAAGACAGCACACTGTGATGGTGCAGAGTCCGTGCCCATCATGCTAACACAATGACCACACGGACACACTTGCTCAGATGCGGGTTCGGGGGGCGTTGGTGGTCCTGGGGTTGTTGCGATCAGTGTTGTGGCCCTCATGGGTATCTGTGTATCATGCTCATTGACTCTATGGCACCTGTGGGTGTTCCGGTGTGGCTCTTGGCTGTGTTCCCTTTCATGCTGCAGGTAGTCGTTCTGCTTAACACCAGCAGAAAGCAGGTGTAAAATCCCCGGTGCTAAAGCGGCTTATCACTGGAATTTGTTTCTCATCGCAGTTTTTGCCTTTCGTTGTGAAAGTTGTGATGTGGTTTGTTCGTGTACAGAAAAATAAATGAACTGGGCAGTGTATCCCGTCAAGATCTAGCATCTTCCCACTATTTCCAATCAATATAAATACAATGAGAATTCTTCATTGATTTTGTGTGTACACTGTAAATGCACCCACTGCCACAGTGCAATTCAATACAGGATTTTAGTATTTAGAATAAATCGCAAAGGTGTGTGTTTTTGCACAGGAACTCCTACTCTGCATCTCATTACCAGCACTTTAATGCAACTAAAGTTGAGATAAATCTAACACACTATTCAGAAGCTGGTGCAAACTACAGACATCACCAGTATTCCCGCGATAACGACCCAAAATTTAACACCATGGTGGACACCACCAAATAACAGTAATAAGAACGAGAAAGAGTCACACAGCACTACCAGTAACAACCAAAAACTTTATTGAAATGTATGTATTTATTTATTTATTTTCGAACTTTATTTTTCCGTTTACGTATATATAGAGGATAAACTAAATGTAACAAACTCAACACAAAACAACAAGGCGGAAGACTCCTGTCGGGTCCATCAATCTCGACGACACAGCCTGGAAAATAAAGCACAAAATAAGGATGTGTGTAATGCGCATATCAAAGGAGTGAGACACAGGGAAAGAGAGAAGGAAAAAAAATCCAGAGCAAAAAAGAGAGGGAAGGAAAGGGAGTGAGAAAGGGAGAAGGGAGAGAGAGTGAGAGAGATAGAAGGAAAGCAAGGAAGAGAGTGAGAGAGAGAGTGAAGAGAGGGAAGTGAGAGAGAGAGAGAGAGAGAGAGAGAGAGCCCCTGCGCATCCATGAGCAAATAATTACCTGCTGCCACCGGAGTGTCTACCAGTGGGCACTCCACGTACCCGTGAAAGCTCCAGTGCCCGGTCCCGCCACCATGGCTTAGTGCACATTATGTGGACCCGCTCCGCGGCCCAGCAGATCCCACACATGTCGCTGAGTCCTGAGTCATCAATGGTGGAGACCACATCAGCTTTTGGTGCCGCTAACCCTGTGCAACGCAAGGCAGCACCATGTGATGGTAGGCCACTGATGGCCATTCAACTTAGGGTGCGACTAACCCTGTGCAACTCAAGTCCGCACCACGTGGTGGTAGGCCCCTGACGGTCACATCAGGTTCGGGTAGAACTAACCCTGTGCAACTCAAATCCACGCCACGTGGTAGTAGGCCCCTGACGGCCACATCATCTTTGGGTGGCACTAACCCTGTGCAACTCAAATCCGCACCACGTGGTGGTAGGCCCTTAACGGCTACATCAGCTTCGGGTGGCACTAACCCTGTGCAAGTCCACTCCGCGTCACTTGGTAGTAGGTCTCTGATGGCCATACAGCTCAGGGTGCGACTAACCCTCTGCGCAACTTTTCATGGACTCTTTACGATTGAGACCCGTGGAGTGTCCGCCATCCAGTCACCACCGGCAATAAAGGATGTGACGTTGTTGATGCATTATATTTGTGTGGTCACATGGCCTGTGACACATGTGCCGGATGGGTGTGGTGTGTGTGCAAACCTGCCCTCAGGGAGTGGCCGTGACATGTTGACAACTAGACCACTGACCTGCACACCAACAGCGAGTACGCCTGCGACATGTAGCTATGTGGGGGGGGGGGGTGAAAACGTGTTTTCTCAATGGATTTTCCATTGGAAACTTTAGACAATGCTACAGGTCAAACTGCTGAATGGAATTACGCCAAATTTGGTAGGGAGAAAGGTCTTGGTCCAGAAAGCACGCTTTCTGGCATTGAGTGAAAATATAAAAGAAAGGTCCCCGGAGCAATTTAATATACCGGAGCTTTGTCTGTGCGAGATAACCCTTTCACGCTCCCTCTGCCCAACATCACCACTTTGCAGCTATGCCGTTGGAAGCCAGTCCGTCGGCTTGCAGCTCTCTACCTTTGCGAGCTAGTACGCTGCTGTGCCTGTACCTCTGCGAGCTACTACGCTACTGTTCCTTTGGGAGCGGACGGCTCGCAGTACTGCGTCTGTGAGTCGAGCGGACGGGCCGTAGTTGTCCCTCTGTGAGCCTGGGTGCGTACTGTTCATAAGTCACACTACATAAGCTTTGGAAAGCCAATTTGTGATTCAGTCCGTCAGCTGGCATCTGTCCAAGGCATACCGGAGTTCTTTCTGTGAGAGATAACCCTTTCATGCTGCCTCTCCCCACATCAGCAGGTAACGCACCCTCTTCCCACATTTACCAACATACCCCCAACAACCTTCTTGGGCCCGGAATTGTCCCTGTGCAGTTGGACAAACAAGAATCTTAGTCATGTATAGATTTACATATAAAACATTTTATTTAAACAAAACTACAAATAAAACTGAAGGGAGTCTGGTGCTGTGGTCGCTGCCACGAAGTTGGGGTCACTGCCATTCAGGACTCAGAACACAGTTCCACATGTGGGATCGGCTTGTATTGAACAGGGTTAGTGGCACCAGTGATGTCATTTGAGATGTCATCAGTGATGTCACTGACCATGTCATGAATGATGTAATATGTGACGTCATCAGCAGTGCATTGCGGTGGCGCGAGTTATAGTTAGCTGAACTAACTATAACGGTGGAATTTCTATGGTTTTGTATGAGTGAAATGTCCAACTAACTATAACGTCCCTGAAACCTATGGTTTTTTCAGTGAATTTCTAAGGTTTTTTAAATGCTAATTTCTAACTATAACGTGCCTGAACCCTATGGTTTTTTCAGTGAATTACAAAGGTTTTTTAAATGCTAATTTCTAACTATAACGTGCCTGAAACCTATAGTTTTATCAGTGAATACATATATATATGAGATTTTTACAATCCTGGAATGCCACCGTTTCGGCAAAAATCAGGTACGGCCCACAACGTTCTTGGTTGCTTTAAAGTGCGTTTATTGCAGAATAATCAGCATAAATAAAATAAGGCAAGTGCCCAGCATGACGCGTTTCGACAGTTTAGACACTGTCTTGATCAAATGGCGAGCTGTGCGCATCTGAAAGCAATAAATAGAAGACATGGTGAAAAAAGTGCAAAGAGCCCGCTCCTCATTTGTCATAGAACTAAAAGACATACTCAGCAACAGAGGCACCATGCCATCAAATAAATGCTGTCATCTGTATTGGTTGATATAATAATAAATACCTGAATAGTTTAACATGGATGCAGACAGTTATAACATTAAGTGACTCTCCAGCATTATTAAACACATTGATAAAATAATGCAATGTAAACCCAGTGGTCAAAAATGCACAAAGAGTCTATTTTCAAGTAACAAACATCCATGTTCAAACATATCTCCAATACGGTATTAAACCATGATGTCTAATGAATAGTTCAGAAGGTGAGAAAAAGTGCATACACAAAGTGATAAAGTGCAAGTGCAAAAATGAATAGATTTCTTCATCTATAGCCAGTTATTAAAAAGCATAACTGGTAATAAACCATTAGGTTGACCGATTGATGCTTCAATATTTTAGCCAGATATATAAAGTGTAAGTGCATCATAAACTAGCAATGATGTGCAAAATACGCTCAGACTGTTGATAAAGCATATGAGTATAAAATATCCTAATATCTAATCAAAGCTTTATACAACCGTAAACATGCTGGAGAAATAAAGTGCCAATTCCTTATTGTAATCTTGTTGTTAAGAAAACACTAATAATATTAGGAACACATTTGAATACAGTACTAGGATCACTGAGGCTCAAAGATAAAAGATAAAATCTATAAAAGGACCATTAAAACACCGGGCAAAACCACGTAACGACCAAGTAAAACCCAAAGGTAAAACCAGGTAAAAACAAGGTTAAAACCAGGTATAGAAAATGGAACTCTTTAATAGGATAAAATCTGTCATTTGGCCTACCAGAATAGTATTTAAAGTTCAATCAGAGTCCCCATGCCTAATCGCTTACAAAAAGTTATGTAGGTCCTCTCCCGTATTAAGACCGTTAGGCATCTTGGTGTCGAGCAATGAAATGTAATGTGACTCCAATTGTCTCTGTTTTTTCTCTCTATTACCACCTCTGAGTGATTTGGGTACAGAGTCAATCACAAAGTAACTCAGGTCTTTAAGATTGCTGTTGAGCACATGCTTGAAATGTCGAGCAACCAGATAGCTAGGATCCGAGTTCACTATTATTATTATTATTATTATTATAGTTGCTTATAGAGCGCTACTGACACCCTACGGGTAACCTGGCGCTATGTTAGAGTGTGTGTTGGAAGAACAAGAAATACTATCAGCGTAGAATTAACGGGAGAACTGGGAGATGGCCCGGGGATATAGCCACGTTTTAATTCTCTTTCTGAACTGCGTCAGATTGTCTATTTGTCTGATATCCAGTGGCAGTGTATTCCAGAGTCGAGGGGCTGCTATACAGAAAGCTCGACCTCCAGACTTAACTTTCCTAGCTCTCTGCACCCTCACAAGGTTAGATGAAGAAGAACGAAGCGGCCGAAGTGGAGTGTACCAGCTAAAACTTTCCTGCAGAGATGTTGGCCCCTGTCCGTGTAAAGCCTTAAACAGTAGGCAAAGGGCTTTAAATTGAATTCTCTGGAGAACTGGCAGCCAGTGTAACTCCGAAAGGGCTTGCAGAGTAGAGGAGCGACGTGGTCGTCCCAAGATTATCTTTGCCGCCATATTCTGTATTCTCTGCAATCTCTCGATCAGATACTGTGGTGAATTCAAAAGCAGAGCATTACAGTAATCTAATCTGCCCAGAATGGTACTTCGGGCTATCAGCACCCTTGCTTCTGATGGAAATAATGGGAATATTTTCCGAAATGCTCTTAACAAACTGAAACAGCTCCCGACTATCTTGTTAACATGCTTCTCCAGTGTTAATTTATTGTCAAACATTACACCCAGATTACGTACAGCAAGGTTAGGTGTCACTGGTACACTGTCCATACTTGGCCAAAAGTTAGGTGGAAACGGATGGGGAACTCGTCCTGTAGCGCAGTATAAAATCTCAGTTTTCTCACAATTAAATTGGAGTGAGTTCTCCCTAAGCCAAGTTGCTATGTCCTGCAGGCATGCATGGAAATCTGTCACAGGAACCGAATGCTCGCCTTCTAAGGACAGGATAAGCTGAGTGTCATCAGCATAGTTGACTAAGTTGACACCGTGAGCTCTGATAATTGAAGGTAGGGGGCTCATATATATATTAAAAAGGATGGGGCTTATTGCCGATCCCTGTGGAACCCCTTGTGGTATGTTTGAAAGACTGGAGCGGAAGGGGGGGAGAGCAATTGCTTGCTGTCTATCAGAAAGATAGGAGCGAAGCCATTTAAGAGCAGTTCCCCTTACTCCCACCTCCTCTAATCTGGACAGAAGGATCCCATGGTGCACCGTATCGAATGCGGCGGACAGGTCAAGAAGGATCAAAACTGCCGCCTGTCCCCTGTCCGCTCGCATTCGTAGATCGTCCATAACGGTCACCAGGGCTGTCTCCGTACCATGTCCTGGGCGGAATCCAAATTGCATCTTATCCAGGACATTGTTACTTTCTAGGAACTGAGAGATTGTTTTGCTGACCACTCGTTCCAGAATTTTTATGGGAAATGGTAGTAAAGAAATTGGTCTATAGTTTTTCATGCAAGTTGGATCTAGTGTTGTCTTCTTTAGCAGTGGCGTTACTGATGCCTGCTTCCAGCATGTAGGTACTGAGCCCTCCATCAAGGACTGATTGCAGATTTGACGCAATACTGGAAAAAGCTCCAGAGACAGTTCCTTCCAGATTTTATGTAGTAGGGGATCCAATGGTGATCCCGAGGAGATACTCATGGCCACTTTTTCAAAGTCCCCCGGAGAGATAGCATTAAACTGGTCCAGAGGATGTAATATCCTCCTTTCTGCATGGTTCCATAGTCCCAGTTTCTTGGGTGAGTGTCGAGGAGCAAGATCATTAATGATGTTCTTTATTTTCTCCTCAAAGAAGGCGGCCAGTCCATCACACAGTGTTTGACTAGGCACAATGTCATTCTTAACACACTCAGGCTTAAGCAGGGTATCTACAATCCTGAAGACCTCCTTAGAGTTATGTTGTGCCTTCAGGATACAGTTGGCAAAGTACTCCGTCTTCGCTAGCACAATTTATTTTCTGTATCCTGCTAAGGCAAGTTTCCAGAGGGCCTTATCCCTCTCGGTATAATCTCTGCGCCATCTCCTTTCTGCTTGTTTGCAGCTGAGTTTCAGGGTTCTAAGATTATCTGTGAACCAGGGGGCAGACGGTCTACCAACTTTTTTATGAGTCCTTAATGGGGCTACACGATCTAACTGGGAACTGATATTATTACAGTAAACTGTGTAGTTCTCTTCCACTGTCTTATCAATATCATAAGTTTCAGTTGGTGCAAGAACCGGAGTGGTCTGTACTCTCTTAAGGAGGCCCTTCCAGTTCCTGCTTTGAAATACCCGATCAGTCTTTTGATGTAGTTTATTTAATCCCAAATTATACAACTGGAAAATGATCAGACAATGGTCAGACCAGCATACTGGTAGAACTTCAAGAGGTCCCATCAATTGTTCATTAGCGAACACCAGGTCCAGCATGTGTCCTCCTTTATGGGTGGATTCCTTCACCCATTGCTGTAAAGTAATAAGTTCACAGGATTGAACAATATTATAGAAGGCTGTATCCAGCATCCCATTTGGCCATAAGTTAAAATCTCCTACAACTAACAGCCTTGAGTGACATAGAGCCAGGTTATTCAGGGTTTCAATGAAGCCTTGTTGAAATGCAAGGTCGGCGGCTCCCGGAGGTCTGTAGCCTACCAAGCCGGTCAGACGCTGTCCCTTAGGTTCTTTAATAACAAAGCCCAGGGTCTCTATTCCTTCCATGTCCTCAATATCAAGAGGTGAGAAATCCCAACTGTCCTTAAAGATGATTCCAACCCTTCCACCCCTACCGCCCACACGTGGTTTGTGAAGGGATTTGTACCCAGGTGGGCAGGCCCTGGCCAGCTCCAGGTCAGAATCAATATATATCCATGTTTCTGTCATGAACAATACGTCCAAGTCATTACATTCCACCGATAGTTGGATTTCTAGGTGATGCTTAGGTAGTGACCTGACATTGAGCAAGCCACATTTCAGACCATCCTCCTTCATAAAATCGGTCTTCAACCCTGCCGTCCTCTCTATAGTAATCTTACCCTTCTTGCCTCCCTCTGCTCTCAGATCCAGCAGTTTGTTTCTGGTATATACCAGTCTCATATTACCTCCAGTGTCCCCAGCAAACGGAGCAGCATGGCTGGCGCTGAGCGTGGTCGGAGCGCGGACGGGCGCAGATGGGCTTGCCTTGTGCGCGCCTTCGGCGCGCCCGCGGCGCGTCCGCTGCGCGGCCACGCCATCGCGTTGTTTTTAAAGGCGTAGGGCAGTAACAACTAGACCGAGAACCTTCACCGGCGGCTCCGCTATGAAGTGCGGACCCCGTGAGAAGAGGACCGGCGAGCCCAAGTCGGGTTTTCAGTAAGAACAAACACTATGTTGAGCTGTTTTCCAAATTATTAAAAACAATGTTTCCCCACAATTCAATTTTTAAAACACACGTAGCTTAAAGTGCAAATAGTACTATAGCCCGCAGATGTTGCAAAATACGGTTAAAGACTTGCAGTTTGTTGCTACCAACGTATTTTAACTTGCAGGAGCATTCTAAAATATCGACTGCAAAATCCATTCTGCATGTTAATAAACCCTTGATCTTAGTAGGTCTACTTTCAATTGCTGTAGTGAACTCAGTACTGTTGATCCCAAATTTACAAGCTCGACAGGAGCTGCACTTGTAAAAACCAGTTCTCTTGGTCAACCAATTTGATGAAGCGATAACCTCTAAGATCCCTATCATTGTATCCTCGATCTTTGAATCTTATAAATGCTTCAGTTTGACATATTTTAAGATCCTGTTCTGAATTACAAATTCGAAAAAACAATTAACCGCTGCCAAACCATCAGTATGATGAATACTGGTGTACAAAGAACATATGTCCATAACTATGAAGACATGATACTGTTTCCACTCCACCACTTCTAATTTGGATAAAAAATGGCTGTATCTCGTATGTACAATGCTAAATTCTCCACAAATTCATGTAGAAAATAGTCCACATATTTGGACATTGGTTCAAGTAGACCTTTTTGTGCGGATATGATGGTACAGGTATTTCATTGTTATGTACCTTTGGGATGAAGTACAACACTGGAGTGGTAGGGTAATCATTTTTTTAAAAACAAAATTCATTCTTGCTCAAGAGTCCCATTCTTTTCCATTGGGATAGGTCTACAAAAGTGGATTCCTTAATACGCCTGATGTCATTAAAGGTGGCTTTTCTATAGCATGCATGGTCACTTAAATGTCTTTCTGCTTCTCTCATATATAGTTCCCTGGGCCAGAGCACAATATTTCTGCCTTTATCTGCCTTATTGATGATAATGTTTCCATTGCTCTGAAGTTTGTGCATGAGTATAGAGTATTGTTTTTCATTAAATTTCCTTTGTTTATCCTTGCGCAACACACTTCGATTTAACCGCTTAAGGTCTCCACAACACAATCACTGAATATATCGTTTGCATCTTTAGCCATCAATGGTATAAAAGCAGAAGGCAGACAGAATGGTGTTGTGTCAAAATGTTGCGCTGAATGCCCAGTTCAGAAAGATCCTCTTGAGTGGAGCTAGTGATATTTTCATCATTCTGGGCCAATGCATGCATCGATCTTAACAGGTTGATGTCTTATACTTTTTTTTTTTTTAATCTGTATTGCATACTGCACAATCAAACACAGCCTCTTGCCTACAACCCAGGGGCCGGCAGCATATCTTTATGGACAGTAATACACAGCTATTAAGCCAACAACCCCTAGGGCAGGCAGCGATCGTGTACCAATAATTAAAAGGTACATTGTGCGTATAGGAAACTTATAAGGCTACCCAAAAGATCAAACAAAACATACTCAGCTTGCGTCGCTAAAATGTCGGCCCATTATACATATAGCTGTGGAAGGTCAGTTAGACATCAGTGTACGGTGGTAGACATAACCTATCTAGCATGTAATGACAAGACCCGCGTCCCCTGCGTACCAACACCACGTTGTCCCTAAAGAGGGGGGGGGGGTACTGAAACTCAGTTCCACCTCGGCCCTCGACCTATCACCATCAGTTGTTACCACTCACCGTAGGTTAGACAGCCGCAGTATTCACATTGCCTTCCAAGTCCACTGGAGACTCAGTATTGGTGTCCTCATCTCTGACAAGCAGAAATGACGTGTAAAGTTCCCAGAAATTCTTGTGTCTACTCCTGGGAGGAAGTAGTTCACTAAAAGTCTCTGTTTGTGTGCTACAATAAAGCATGTCGTGCGACCATTGTGTCATTGTGGTTAAGAGGCCTTTCGACCAACACATTGCAACACGTCGCTTAGCTACGAGAAGTCCCATATCCACTAATCTACATATTGGCTTAGGCAGTTGTTTAGAATACCCTAACAGAGCCAGGATCGGATCTGGAGTTAGCACTATCCCTACTATTTTACCCAATTCCCCAAAAATAGACTCCCAGAATTTGTACACCCCCGGGCATTGCCACGCAAGGTGGATAAAATCCGCTGGTTGCGCTCTACATCTCTCACAAGCCAAGGTATCCCTTAAGCCATATCTTTGTAATCTCTCTATTAACAAACTTGAAGTGAATTAATCTATGTCTGCCGTGCAGGGAAATACGTTGAGTGCTGGTGCAACAGTAAGTCCACGTGGCGTCATCAATAGTTTGTTGCAAATCCCGTTGCCAGGCCAACCGAGCTCTAGTGAAATGGTGCGCTCTATGGGACATTGCTAATATATAGCTATTAGTAACCATTTTGCGGGGCGACTTAGCTCTAATTATATAGGACAGCTCCAATACTTCAGGAGGTTCCTGAAGTTCCCCCCCTAAAATGCCACCCAATGCCCTCCGCACTCTATGAAATCGAAACCGTTGTAACAGATTGCTAGGTACCGCTGGATCCTCTACCTCCTCCCAAGACTTAACTGCGCCATCTATAAATAAATCTCCTGCCGTCAGTATATTCAATGATTGTAACGCACGTTCTACCCCTTTATCTCTACACGGGGCCAGCCAGAGAGTCCATTCAATGGGCATGGCCGGGGAATATAGAAACGCCCCCGCCTGCAATTGCAACATGTTATGCCATGCATGTCGGGTTGAGTTGACAGAGTCCAATATCCCCGTCCTTCGATCCACAGGTTCAAAAATTGTGGCTGGGAGTGGGAGGGGGTCCGCAAAGAGTTTTTCCATACGAATAAACGGAATTTCAGGCGAGCCGTGCATCCAATAGTATGCTAGGGCTCCCTGCGCCGCTCTATAATACAAATTTAAATCTGGCGCACCTAACCCCCCAAATGATATGGTAGTGTAAGTATCGGCCAACTCACCCTCGCCTGCTTGCCGGCCCAGGCCAATTTAATTAATAATGTGTTGACTCTCTGAAAGAAAGAGCAGGGTAAAACCATGGGTATGTTGGTAAATAGAAACAAAAAGCGCGGCAGAACCACCATCTTCATGATTGATATTCTACCAAGTAAAGACAGTGGCAACCTGATCCAAGTTTCAACGTCATCCTCCAGCCTGCTGACTACGGTGCCATAGTTTTCTCTGAACACAGTTTCCGAGTACGTGTGAAGACGGATACCAAAATATCTTATCGCTTCAGTGGTCCATTGCAGAGGGTAATCCGTCTTGAAGGGTGTTGTGACTGGAGTAAGCGGGAAAATTATGGATTTGGACCAATCGACACGTAGGCCCGAAAGCGCACCGAAGTGTACCACTTCCCTTAGGACTGAGGAGAGGTTGTTTTCTGGCTCGCGGACATATAATAAAGTGTCGTCAGCGTAGGTAGAGACAATGATCTTATAGGTTGGGTAGCAGACACCTTTATGGCTGTGGTACTCCCTTAACACGCACACAAGGGGTTCAGCCACCAGGGCATATAAGATTGGGGACAGCGGGCAGCCCTGCCTCGTCCCCCTGGTTATCGTGATAGATTCGGTTACTAAATCGCCTATTTTGATACGAGCCATAGGGGAGTTATAAAGGACCCCAATCAGTTGAAGGAAGACGGGGCCCAGTCCCATCCTAGTTAAGACGAGCCGCATGAAAGGCCATTCGACAGAATTGAAGGCCTTTTCCATGTTGAGGAAAACCGCGATCGCCTTAGAGTCTGGAGTGGTAAGTTGAATGGTACCAAACACCATGCGGAGTTGTATGTAAGGTTCCTGTCCGGAATAAACCCCGCCTGTTCTGGGGCTACCAATACTGGTGCCAGATGTACGAGCCGATTAGCGAGAATCTTAGCGAATAACTTAGTATCCACGTTAAGCAGGGATAGAGGACGATATGAGCCACACTCGTCCAATGGCTTACCCGGCTTAGGGATGGCGACAATTATCGCCTCCCTCATTGTCGGTGGCATCGTGCCCGACACACACATATCATCAAAAAGCATTGAAAGGTGCGGGAGCAGTAAATCAAGAAAGCTTTTATAAAAGCCGACGGTTAGGCCGTCCGCCCCCGGAGCGCTCGTGGCCTTCATACTAGTCAGGGCTAATAAAATCTCATCTTTTTTAATAGGTCGCATAAGAAATTCCCGGTGAGAGTTAGTGAGAAATGGTAATTGAATATGCTCTAGATAATGAAGTATTTCTTCCTCCGAACCGGATGACAGTGCCGAGTAAAATTCTGAGTGGAATTGCCTGAACCTGTCTGCTATATCCACTTCCTCCATTAAAATCTCACCGTCATCCGATTCAAGTTCTGAGACCTGCGTTCTACCACGTTTGGCCTTCAATATTCGTGCTAATACAGAACCCAGCCTATCCCCTTCACCGTACACTCAGATCATGGAGTATTTACCTAAATGTTTAACTTCACTGTCCGCTGCGTCCTGATATTCGCCCAGTAGCTCTCTGATTTCACGCATTATAGCCTCATCATTACTCACCTGCTAGCGCTGTTCCAGGGCAACCAGTTTACGCTCAAGATCCGCCAGCCTCTGTTGGAAAGAGCGCAGTACACCCGAGAGTTTTGCCATGGCCACCCCACGGATGTAGACCTTAAAGGTCTCCCAGACCACCTGAAAGCTATCCACGGATCCCACGTTTACAGTAAAGAAAGTGTCAATAGCTTCAGTTATGCCCTCTTTAAAGACAGGATCCAGTAAGGAATACGGTGGGAACCGCCAGGTGAATGGCGGAACAGTCTTTCTTGGCACATTAAGTACCAGCAGTAAGGGAGAATGATCCGATAGTGTATGAGGCAGTATCGTGCATTCCCGTGTGCGACGCAAGAGAGGGGAAGAAATCAACCAATAATCTATATGAGTGTGCAAGTTATGATAAGCTGAGAAATGTGTGAAACCACCCCTATCCGGGTACCTTGTTCTCCAGACATCGCACAGATCCATGCCTAACAGCACACTCTCAAGTGCCTTGGCTGCCGCTGAAGGGCGCCTCATCGGTCCCCCCGATCTGTCCAAATCCGGGTTCCTAACAAGATTAAAATCCGCCCCCCCCGTCCCAAAGAAAGCGCGACCCCGGGTACCTATTGAGAGCGCTAGCAAGGTTATTATAAGACTCCGGGCAATCATAATTAGGGCCATAGACATTTACTTCAATGAAATCAGCTCCTTTCCCTTTACACCTGGAGAATACAAAAAGACCATCGCCGTCTAAGTCTATTTGTACCATTGTGAGAGCCGACCTGGCGTTCACCCACGTCAGCACCCCTCTAGCATGTGTAGTAAATCCTGATGCGTTAATGTTCACTAACAGTCCCCTACTACGCAGCAATGTACTGGACAGGGGTAGATGCGTTTCCTGCAGCAGGGCTATATCAATATTATGCCTGTGTATATAATTCAGCACCTTGTGCAGCTTCCGGTGGTCATTAAGCCCCTGTACATTCCATGTAAGAGCTCGCAGTGAGCCTAGGGTCTCTAACGTGTGAGCTTCACCGTATCCCGCCACCATGTGGAATGTAGCGCATTATGTATCCCGACCCACACCACAAATAAATAGATACCATGTTCATCGATGCTTCTAAGTTGTTGGTTGCCCATTCTTCAAGCATTAGCGGGTTTGGGTTTTCAAAGGATGGTGCTATAAGAACCTGTAAGAATCTCCTTTTGACAAAATAAAGAAGGGTTGACACAGGAAATCCTTGAAGTAAATGCAGGTTTTATTCCAAGTAATAGGACCCATCCAGTCCTACATCCAGCTCATCAGAACAACAGTTATCTTTTCCCAACCGTCACTAGAAACAGCCCACACCTTCAAACCAACACATTCCTTAGCCTAGGTAACAGCTAGAACATTCCTACCTCATAATGAGAGGCTAGAGGAACCAGATGACACAAGCTAGACATCGCTGTGACAACCAGAATCCCACACACCTCCCTCCGATAACATACAATAAAAACAGATGAATAAATTTGTTCACAATAGTTGCAAAACATTTCCCACCAAGAATCCCAAACATTAGGAAACATAGTCTTTTATGTATTCTGGTTTCCTTTGAACCCTAGAAGATTTGCGTGAGAAGTCAGACATCCCAGTTTTATTTCCCAAAGTAATCTTCGACTTCTCATCCAAATCTGTATTCTCTGACATCTCAACCAAATCTGGACACACACAAATTCTACCTAAATTCCAAATTTTATGATCATTAGTTCTAACAGCATTACTGAAAACCTTAACAACATGCAAAGGTTTGGAGAAACTTACTTTAGAACCTGGAAGTCTTACAACAACCACATCCCCAACCTTGACCTTCGTATGCTTGGTAGATTTCCTCACATCAAAATTCTCCTTCCTGTACCGACACTTGCTCTCCTCTCTTACTCTCCACTCTTCATTGTTCTTAACAGGAGAATGACCACACACAGAGTCCCCCAACCGTCGAACCCAAGAGGGTTCAACCTGAGTGCAAGGAGCCCTTCCCCTAAAAAGAACAAAAGGAGACTGACCCGTAGAACTGTGTGGAGTCATCCTATACTCTTCGATTTTCTTCAAAACCTGTTCCTTCCAGTTCTTCCCTGAGCTTTTTGCTAAAGAGATCGTCTCCTTAATCACTCTATTAAACCTTTCCACCATCCCATTTGTTTCTGGATGGTACAAAGAACATTTCTTGTGAGTAATACCTCTATCCTTAAGAAACTTCTCCATTTCTTTAGAAACCAGTTGCACACCATTATCTGTTAGAATTGACTCGGGATAACCTTCTCTACCCAAGAGATTTTCAAGAAATCGAATCACAGGAATAGTCTCTATCCCAGAAGTGAACTGTATTTCAGGCCACCTAGAGAATAAGTCCAATAAAACAAAAATATAATTCTGCTGACCATTGAAATAAATGGGACCCACAATGTCCAGAGCCACCTCCTTCCACGGACCACTTGGAAACTCCCTTATGACCATGGGCTGAACTCCAACCACTTTTGATTTTTCACAAGTAGCACACACAGAACAATCTCTAATAGCCCTCTCAATGCACAAATCCATTCCAGGCCACCAATAAGAACTGCGAAGTCGCTCCTTGGTCCTAGACATGCCAGAGTGCAATTTATGTGCTAAATCAACCAACCTTTCCCTTAACTCTAAAGGAGGTACCAAACGTGTTCCACGTACCAAAAACCCATTGAACACACTCAATTCATCCTTTACACCCCAAAATTTCACAGCTTCAACCGAACCAGTCTTCTTTTTACACCACCCTCAGAAAATCTCAGTTTTCTCACAATTAAATTGGAGTGAGTTCTCCCTAAGCCAAGTTGCTATGTCCTGCAGGCATGCATGGAAATCTGTCACAGGAACCGAATGCTCGCCTTCTAAGGACAGGATAAGCTGAGTGTCATCAGCATAGTTGACTAAGTTGACACCGTGAGCTCTGATAATTGAAGGTAGGGGGCTCATATATATATTAAAAAGGATGGGGCTTATTGCCGATCCCTGTGGAACCCCTTGTGGTATGTTTGAAAGACTGGAGCGGAAGGGGGGGAGAGCAATTGCTTGCTGTCTATCAGAAAGATAGGAGCGAAGCCATTTAAGAGCAGTTCCCCTTACTCCCACCTCCTCTAATCTGGACAGAAGGATCCCATGGTGCACCGTATCGAATGCGGCGGACAGGTCAAGAAGGATCAAAACTGCCGCCTGTCCCCTGTCCGCTCGCATTCGTAGATCGTCCATAACGGTCACCAGGGCTGTCTCCGTACCATGTCCTGGGCGGAATCCAAATTGCATCTTATCCAGGACATTGTTACTTTCTAGGAACTGAGAGATTGTTTTGCTGACCACTCGTTCCAGAATTTTTATGGGAAATGGTAGTAAAGAAATTGGTCTATAGTTTTTCATGCAAGTTGGATCTAGTGTTGTCTTCTTTAGCAGTGGCGTTACTGATGCCTGCTTCCAGCATGTAGGTACTGAGCCCTCCATCAAGGACTGATTGCAGATTTGACGCAATACTGGAAAAAGCTCCAGAGACAGTTCCTTCCAGATTTTATGTGGTAGGGGATCCAATGGTGATCCCGAGGAGATACTCATGGCCACTTTTTCAAAGTCCCCCGGAGAGATAGCATTAAACTGGTCCAGAGGATGTAATATCCTCCTTTCTGCATGGTTCCATAGTCCCAGTTTCTTGGGTGAGTGTCGAGGAGCAAGATCATTAATGATGTTCTTTATTTTCTCCTCAAAGAAGGCGGCCAGTCCATCACACAGTGTTTGACTAGGCACAATGTCATTCTTAACACACTCAGGCTTAAGCAGGGTATCTACAATCCTGAAGACCTCCTTAGAGTTATGTTGTGCCTTCAGGATACAGTTGGCAAAGTACTCCGTCTTCGCTAGCACAATTTATTTTCTGTATCCTGCTAAGGCAAGTTTCCAGAGGGCCTTATCCCTCTCGGTATAATCTCTGCGCCATCTCCTTTCTGCTTGTTTGCAGCTGAGTTTCAGGGTTCTAAGATTATCTGTGAACCAGGGGGCAGACGGTCTACCAACTTTTTTATGAGTCCTTAATGGGGCTACACGATCTAACTGGGAACTGATATTATTACAGTAAACTGTGTAGTTCTCTTCCACTGTCTTATCAATATCATAAGTTTCAGTTGGTGCAAGAACCGGAGTGGTCTGTACTCTCTTAAGGAGGCCCTTCCAGTTCCTGCTTTGAAATACCCGATCAGTCTTTTGATGTAGTTTATTTAATCCCAAATTATACAACTGGAAAATGATCAGACAATGGTCAGACCAGCATACTGGTAGAACTTCAAGAGGTCCAATCAATTGTTCATTAGCGAACACCAGGTCCAGCATGTGTCCTCCTTTGTGGGTGGATTCCTTCACCCATTGCTGTAAAGTAATAAGTTCACAGGATTGAACAATATTATAGAAGGCTGTATCCAGCATCCCATTTGGCCATAAGTTAAAATCTCCTACAACTAACAGCCTTGAGTGACATAGAGCCAGGTTATTCAGGGTTTCAATGAAGCCATGTTGAAATGCAAGGTCGGCGGCTCCCGGAGGTCTGTAGCCTACCAAGCCGGTCAGACGCTGTCCCTTAGGTTCTTTAATAACAAAGCCCAGGGTCTCTATTCCTTCCATGTCCTCAATATCAAGAGGTGAGAAATCCCAACTGTCCTTAAAGATGATTCCAACCCCTCCACCCCTACCGCCCACACGTGGTTTGTGAAGGGATTTGTACCCAGGTGGGCAGGCCCTGGCCAGCTCCAGGTCAGAATCAATATATATCCATGTTTCTGTCATGAACAATACGTCCAAGTCATTACATTCCACCGATAGTTGGATTTCTAGGTGATGCTTAGGTAGTGACCTGACATTGAGCAAGCCACATTTCAGACCATCCTCCTTCATAAAATCGGTCTTCAACCCTGCCGTCCTCTCTATAGTAATCTTACCCTTCTTGCCTCCCTCTGCTCTCAGATCCAGCAGTTTGTTTCTGGTATATACCAGTCTCATATTACCTCCAGTGTCCCCAGCAAACGGAGCAGCATGGCTGGCGCTGAGCGTGGTCGGAGCGCGGACGGGCGCAGATGGGCTTGCCTTGTGCGCGCCTTCGGCGCGCCCGCGGCGCGTCCGCTGCGCGGCCACGCCATCGCGTTGTTTTTAAAGGCGTAGGGCAGTAACAACTAGACCGAGAACCTTCACCGGCGGCTCCGCTATGAAGTGCGGACCCCGTGAGAAGAGGACCGGCGAGCCCAAGTCGGGTTTTCAGTAAGAACAAACACTATGTTGAGCTGTTTTCCAAATTATTAAAAACAATGTTTCCCCACAATTCAATTTTTAAAACACACGTAGCTTAAAGTGCAAATAGTACTATAGCCCGCAGATGTTGCAAAATACGGTTAAAGACTTGCAGTTTGTTGCTACCAACGTATTTTAACTTGCAGGAGCATTCTAAAATATCGACTGCAAAATCCATTCTGCATGTTAATAAACCCTTGATCTTAGTAGGTCTACTTTCAATTGCTGTAGTGAACTCAGTACTGTTGATCCCAAATTTACAAGCTCGACAGGAGCTGCACTTGTAAAAACCAGTTCTCTTGGTCAACCAATTTGATGAAGCGATAACCTCTAAGATCCCTATCATTGTATCCTCGATCTTTGAATCTTATAAATGCTTCAGTTTGACATATTTTAAGATCCTGTTCTGAATTACAAATTCTAAAAAATAATTAACCGCTGCCAAACCATCAGTATGATGAATACTGGTGTACAAAGAACATATGTCCATAACTATGAAGACATGATACTGTTTCCACTCCACCACTTCTAATTTGGATAAAAAATGGCTGTATCTCGTATGTACAATGCTAAATTCTCCACAAATTCATGTAGAAAATAGTCCACATATTTGGACATTGGTTCAAGTAGACCTTTTTGTGCGGATATGATGGTACAGGTATTTCATTGTTATGTACCTTCGGGATGAAGTACAACACTGGAGTGGTAGGGTAATCATTTTTTTAAAAACAAAATTCATTCTTGCTCAAGAGTCCCATTCTTTTCCATTGGGATAGGTCTACAAAAGTGGATTCCTTAATACGCCTGATGTCATTAAAGGTGGCTTTTCTATAGCATGCATGGTCACTTAAATGTCTTTCTGCTTCTCTCATATATAGTTCCCTGGGCCAGAGCACAATATTTCTGCCTTTATCTGCCTTATTGATGATAATGTTTCCATTGCTCTGAAGTTTGTGCATGAGTATAGAGTATTGTTTTTCATTAAATTTCCTTTGTTTATCCTTGCGCAACACACTTCGATTTAACCGCTTAAGGTCTCCACAACACAATCACTGAATATATCGTTTGCATCTTTAGCCATCAATGGTATAAAAGCAGAAGGCAGACAGAATGGTGTTGTGTCAAAATGTTGCGCTGAATGCCCAGTTCAGAAAGATCCTCTTGAGTGGAGCTAGTGATATTTTCATCATTCTGGGCCAATGCATGCATCGATCTTAACAGGTTGATGTCTTATACTTTTTTTTTTTTTAATCTGTATTGCATACTGCACAATCAAACACAGCCTCTTGCCTACAACCCAGGGGCCGGCAGCATATCTTTATGGACAGTAATACACAGCTATTAAGCCAACAACCCCTAGGGCAGGCAGCGATCGTGTACCAATAATTAAAAGGTACATTGTGCGTATAGGAAACTTATAAGGCTACCCAAAAGATCAAACAAAACATACTCAGCTTGCGTCGCTAAAATGTCGGCCCATTATACATATAGCTGTGGAAGGTCAGTTAGACATCAGTGTACGGTGGTAGACATAACCTATCTAGCATGTAATGACAAGACCCGCGTCCCCTGCGTACCAACACCACGTTGTCCCTAAAGAGGGGGGGGGGTACTGAAACTCAGTTCCACCTCGGCCCTCGACCTATCACCATCAGTTGTTACCACTCACCGTAGGTTAGACAGCCGCAGTATTCACATTGCCTTCCAAGTCCACTGGAGACTCAGTATTGGTGTCCTCATCTCTGACAAGCAGAAATGACGTGTAAAGTTCCCAGAAATTCTTGTGTCTACTCCTGGGAGGAAGTAGTTCACTAAAAGTCTCTGTTTGTGTGCTACAATAAAGCATGTCGTGCGACCATTGTGTCATTGTGGTTAAGAGGCCTCTCGACCAACACATTGCAACACGTCGCTTAGCTACGAGAAGTCCCATATCCACTAATCTACATATTGGCTTAGGCAGTTGTTTAGAATACCCTAACAGAGCCAGGATCGGATCTGGAGTTAGCACTATCCCTACTATTTTACCCAATTCCCCAAAAATAGACTCCCAGAATTTGTACACCCCCGGGCATTGCCACGCAAGGTGGATAAAATCCGCTGGTTGCGCTCTACATCTCTCACAAGCCAAGGTATCCCTTAAGCCATATCTTTGTAATCTCTCTATTAACAAACTTGAAGTGAATTAATCTATGTCTGCCGTGCAGGGAAATACGTTGAGTGCTGGTGCAACAGTAAGTCCACGTGGCGTCATCAATAGTTTGTTGCAAATCCCGTTGCCAGGCCAACCGAGCTCTAGTGAAATGGTGCGCTCTATGGGACATTGCTAATATATAGCTATTAGTAACCATTTTGCGGGGCGACTTAGCTCTAATTATATAGGACAGCTCCAATACTTCAGGAGGTTCCTGAAGTTCCCCCCCTAAAATGCCACCCAATGCCCTCCGCACTCTATGAAATCGAAACCGTTGTAACAGATTGCTAGGTACCGCTGGATCCTCTACCTCCTCCCAAGACTTAACTGCGCCATCTATAAATAAATCTCCTGCCGTCAGTATATTCAATGATTGTAACGCACGTTCTACCCCTTTATCTCTACACGGGGCCAGCCAGAGAGTCCATTCAATGGGCATGGCCGGGGAATATAGAAACGCCCCCGCCTGCAATTGCAACATGTTATGCCATGCATGTCGGGTTGAGTTGACAGAGTCCAATATCCCCGTCCTTCGATCCACAGGTTCAAAAATTGTGGCTGGGAGTGGGAGGGGGTCCGCAAAGAGTTTTTCCATACGAATAAACGGAATTTCAGGCGAGCCGTGCATCCAATAGTATGCTAGGGCTCCCTGCGCCGCTCTATAATACAAATTTAAATCTGGCGCACCTAACCCCCCAAATGATATGGTAGTGTAAGTATCGGCCAACTCACCCTCGCCTGCTTGCCGGCCCAGGCCAATTTAATTAATAATGTGTTGACTCTCTGAAAGAAAGAGCAGGGTAAAACCATGGGTATGTTGGTAAATAGAAACAAAAAGCGCGGCAGAACCACCATCTTCATGATTGATATTCTACCAAGTAAAGACAGTGGCAACCTGATCCAAGTTTCAACGTCATCCTCCAGCCTGCTGACTACGGTGCCATAGTTTTCTCTGAACACAGTTTCCGAGTACGTGTGAAGACGGATACCAAAATATCTTATCGCTTCAGTGGTCCATTGCAGAGGGTAATCCGTCTTGAAGGGTGTTGTGACTGGAGTAAGCGGGAAAATTATGGATTTGGACCAATCGACACGTAGGCCCGAAAGCGCACCGAAGTGTACCACTTCCCTTAGGACTGAGGAGAGGTTGTTTTCTGGCTCGCGGACATATAATAAAGTGTCGTCAGCGTAGGTAGAGACAATGATCTTATAGGTTGGGTAGCAGACACCTTTATGGCTGTGGTACTCCCTTAACACGCACACAAGGGGTTCAGCCACCAGGGCATATAAGATTGGGGACAGCGGGCAGCCCTGCCTCGTCCCCCTGGTTATCGTGATAGATTCGGTTACTAAATCGCCTATTTTGATACGAGCCATAGGGGAGTTATAAAGGACCCCAATCAGTTGAAGGAAGACGGGGCCCAGTCCCATCCTAGTTAAGACGAGCCGCATGAAAGGCCATTCGACAGAATTGAAGGCCTTTTCCATGTTGAGGAAAACCGCGATCGCCTTAGAGTCTGGAGTGGTAAGTTGAATGGTACCAAACACCATGCGGAGTTGTATGTAAGGTTCCTGTCCGGAATAAACCCCGCCTGTTCTGGGGCTACCAATACTGGCGCCAGATGTACGAGCCGATTAGCGAGAATCTTAGCGAATAACTTAGTATCCACGTTAAGCAGGGATAGAGGACGATATGAGCCACACTCGTCCAATGGCTTACCCGGCTTAGGGATGGCGACAATTATCGCCTCCCTCATTGTCGGTGGCATCGTGCCCGACACACACATATCATCAAAAAGCATTGAAAGGTGCGGGAGCAGTAAATCAAGAAAGCTTTTATAAAAGCCGACGGTTAGGCCGTCCGCCCCCGGAGCGCTCGTGGCCTTCATACTAGTCAGGGCTAATAAAATCTCATCTTTTTTAATAGGTCGCATAAGAAATTCCCGGTGAGAGTTAGTGAGAAATGGTAATTGAATATGCTCTAGATAATGAAGTATTTCTTCCTCCGAACCGGATGACAGTGCCGAGTAAAATTCCGAGTGGAATTGCCTGAACCTGTCTGCTATATCCACTTCCTCCATTAAAATCTCACCGTCATCCGATTCAAGTTCTGAGACCTGCGTTCTACCACGTTTGGCCTTCAATATTCGTGCTAATACAGAACCCAGCCTATCCCCTTCACCGTACACTCGGATCGTGGAGTATTTACCTAAATGTTTAACTTCACTGTCCGCTGCGTCCTGATATTCGCCCAGTAGCTCTCTGATTTCACGCATTATAGCCTCATCATTACTCACCTGCTAGCGCTGTTCCAGGGCAACCAGTTTACGCTCAAGATCCGCCAGCCTCTGTTGGAAAGAGCGCAGTACACCCGAGAGTTTTGCCATGGCCACCCCACGGATGTAGACCTTAAAGGTCTCTCAGACCACCTGAAAGCTATCCACGGATCCCACGTTTACAGTAAAGAAAGTGTCAATAGCTTCAGCTATGCCGTTAAAGCTAATTGGTCGCACACTGCTACACCTACCAAGCGTGTTCCCCCAATGAAAAGTGGTCCCTGAGGTCAGCGTCGGCGGGTACGCCTATGCCCGAGTCATGAGTGCGAGTATGCGTGGCGTGTGCCATCCCTGGACACGTGTTTCGAGGTAGTTGCCTCTCGTCAGCAGGGAGTAGGAAAGTGTATGGGGTTGCTGTGTAAGCTGCTAAAATCAATAACAGGTAAATACCTCTCGTAGCGCGCAGGTGCGTAACCATGAGTCCGTCGACTCCACCGGCTCAAGGGAGCCTGAATATAAAGTTAAAGCTAATTGGTCGCACACTGCTACACCTACCAAGCGTGTTCCCCCAATGAAAAGTGGTCCCTGAGGTCAGCGTCGGCGGGTACGCCTATGCCCGAGTCATGAGTGCGAGTATGCGTGGCGTGTGCCATCCCTGGACACGTGTTTAATTACATTTTGGCAGTCCACACGGCACCCCTTTACACTGACCTGCTCCCTGCTGACGAGAGGCAACTACCTCGAAACACGTGTCCAGGGATGGCTAACGCAACACATACTGTTCTTTATACATCGTGGCATAGGCGTACCCGCCGTCGCCACTACATTTACCACAGTCCTTTGGGGCAACTTGCTGGTGTGACGAGCAGTGTGCGACCAACCTTTGCACAATTTATTACGGCTCCCTTGAGCCAACGGGCTGACGAGCCTTGGATCTGCACCTGCGCGCCATGAGAGGTACTTGACCTGTTTTAATTACATTTTGGCAGTCCACACGGCACCCCTTTACACTGACCTGCTCCCTGCTGACGAGAGGCAACTACCTCGAAACACGTGTCCAGGGATGGCTAACGCAACACATACTGTTCTTTATACATCGTGGCATAGGCGTACCCGCCGTCGCCACTACATTTACCACAGTCCTTTGGGGCAACTTGCTGGTGTGACGAGCAGTGTGCGACCAACCTTTGCACAATTTATTACGGCTCCCTTGAGCCAACGGGCTGACGAGCCTTGGATCTGCACCTGCGCGCCATGAGAGGTACTTGACCTGTTTTAATTACATTTTGGCAGTCCACACGGCACCCCTTTACACTGACCTGCTCCCTGCTGACGAGAGGCAACTACCTCGAAACACGTGTCCAGGGATGGCTAACGCAACACATACTGTTCTTTATACATCGTGGCATAGGCGTACCCGCCGTCGCCACTACATTTACCACAGTCCTTTGGGGCAACTTGCTGGTGTGACGAGCAGTGTGCGACCAACCTTTGCACAATTTATTACGGCTCCCTTGAGCCAACGGGCTGACGAGCCTTGGATCTGCACCTGCGCGCCATGAGAGGTACTTGACCTGTTTTAATTACATTTTGGCAGTCCACACGGCACCCCTTTACACTGACCTGCTCCCTGCTGACGAGAGGCAACTACCTCGAAACACGTGTCCAGGGATGGCTAACGCAACACATACTGTTCTTTATACATCGTGGCATAGGCGTACCCGCCGTCGCCACTACATTTACCACAGTCCTTTGGGGCAACTTGCTGGTGTGACGAGCAGTGTGCGACCAACCTTTGCACAAAGCTTCAGCTATGCCCTCTTTAAAGACAGGATCCAGTAAGGAATACGGTGGGAACCGCCAGGTGAATGGCGGAACAGTCTTTCTTGGCACATTAAGTACCAGCAGTAAGGGAGAATGATCCGATAGTGTATGAGGCAGTATCGTGCATTCCCGTGTGCGACGCAAGAGAGGGGAAGAAATCAACCAATAATCTATATGAGTGTGCAAGTTATGATAAGCTGAGAAATGTGTGAAACCACCCCTATCCGGGTACCTTGTTCTCCAGACATCGCACAGATCCATGCCTAACAGCACACTCTCAAGTGCCTTGGCTGCCGCTGAAGGGCGCCTCATCGGTCCCCCCGATCTGTCCAAATCCGGGTTCCTAACAAGATTAAAATCCGCCCCTCCCCCCGTCCCAAAGAAAGCGCGACCCCGGGTACCTATTGAGAGCGCTAGCAAGGTTATTATAAGACTCCGGGCAATCATAATTAGGGCCATAGACATTTACTTCAATGAAATCAGCTCCTTTCCCTTTACACCTGGAGAATACAAAAAGACCATCGCCGTCTAAGTCTATTTGTACCATTGTGAGAGCCGACCTGGCGTTCACCCACGTCAGCACCCCTCTAGCATGTGTAGTAAATCCTGATGCGTTAATGTTCACTAACAGTCCCCTACTACGCAGCAATGTACTGGACAGGGGTAGATGCGTTTCCTGCAGCAGGGCTATATCAATATTATGCCTGTGTATATAATTCAGCACCTTGTGCAGCTTCCGGTGGTCATTAAGCCCCTGTACATTCCATGTAAGAGCTCGCAGTGAGCCTAGGGTCTCTAACGTGTGAGCTTCACCGTATCCCGCCACCATGTGGAATGTAGCGCATTATGTATCCCGACCCACACCACAAATAAATAGATACCATGTTCATCGATGCTTCTAAGTTGTTGGTTGCCCATTCTTCAAGCATTAGCGGGTTTGGGTTTTCAAAGGATGGTGCTATAAGAACCTGTAAGAATCTCCTTTTGACAAAATAAAGAAGGGTTGACACAGGAAATCCTTGAAGTAAATGCAGGTTTTATTCCAAGTAATAGGACCCATCCAGTCCTACATCCAGCTCATCAGAACAACAGTTATCTTTTCCCAACCGTCACTAGAAACAGCCCACACCTTCAAACCAACACATTCCTTAGCCTAGGTAACAGCTAGAACATTCCTACCTCATAATGAGAGGCTAGAGGAACCAGATGACACAAGCTAGACATCGCTGTGACAACCAGAATCCCACACACCTCCCTCCGATAACATACAATAAAAACAGATGAAAAATTTGTTCACAATAGTTGCAAAACATTGCCCACCAAGAATCCCAAACATTAGGAAACATAGTCTTTTAAGTATTCTGGTTTCCTTTGAACCCTAGAAGATTTGCGTGAGAAGTCAGACATCCCAGTTTTATTTCCCAAAGTAATCTTCGACTTCTCATCCAAATCTGTATTCTCCGACATCTCAACCAAATCTGGACACACACAAATTCTACCTAAATTCCAAATTTTATGATCATTAGTTCTAACAGCATTACTGAAAACCTTAACAACATGCAAAGGTTTGGAGAAACTTACTTTAGAACCTGGAAGTCTTACAACAACCACATCCCCAACCTTGACCTTCGTATGCTTGGTAGATTTCCACACATCAAAATTCTCCTTCCTGTACCGACACTTGCTCTCCTCTCTTACTCTCCACTCTTCATTGTTCTTAACAGGAGAATGACCACACACAGAGTCCCCCAACCGTCGAACCCAAGAGGGTTCAACCTGAGTGCAAGGAGCCCTTCCCCTAAAAAGAACAAAAGGAGACTGACCCGTAGAACTGTGTGGAGTCATCCTATACTCTTCGATTTTCTTCAAAACCTGTTCCTTCCAGTTCTTCCCTGAGCTTTTTGCTAAAGAGATCGTCTCCTTAATCACTCTATTAAACCTTTCCACCATCCCATTTGTTTCTGGATGGTACAAAGAACATTTCTTGTGAGTAATACCTCTATCCTTAAGAAACTTCTCCATTTCTTTAGAAACCAGTTGCACACCATTATCTGTTAGAATTGACTCGGGATAACCTTCTCTACCCAAGAGATTTTCAAGAAATCGAATCACAGGAATAGTCTCTATCCCAGAAGTGAACTGTATTTCAGGCCACCTAGAGAATAAGTCCAATAAAACAAAAATATAATTCTGCTGACCATTGAAATAAATGGGACCCACAATGTCCAGAGCCACCTCCTTCCACGGACCACTTGGAAGCTCCCTTATGACCATGGGCTGAACTCCAACCACTTTTGATTTTTCACAAGTAGCACACACAGAACAATCTCTAATAGCCCTCTCAATGCACAAATCCATTCCAGGCCACCAATAAGAACTGCGAAGTCGCTCCTTGGTCCTAGACATGCCAGAGTGCAATTTATGTGCTAAATCAACCAACCTTTCCCTTAACTCTAAAGGAGGTACCAAACGTGTTCCACGTACCAAAAACCCATTGAACACACTCAATTCATCCTTTACACCCCAAAATTTCACAGCTTCAACCGAACCAGTCTTCTTTTTACACCACCCTCTCTGAATCAAACTCATCACTTCATTTAAAACAGGATCCTGAGCTAATTTCTCCCGCCATAAAGCCTCATCAATAATGCCATTATCAACAAAACACACATGCGAATCACCCTCAGTCCAATCATCAGTGTCTTCCTCTTCATTATAACCATCCACCAACCTAGAAAGAGCATCTGCCACTGTGTTCTCTATACCAGGAATATACCTAACCTGAAAATCATACTCCTGAAGTACTATGACCCACTTACTGATCCTTCCTGAAACCTGGTCAATTCCCTTCTTCTCAAAAATTTCACACAGTGGCTTATGGTCCGACTTAACGATAAACTTAGTACCCCACAAAAACTTCTTCAACTTCCTGACTGCCCAAAATACCGCAAGAGCTTCACGCTCAATTACAGAATAACGCGATTCCGTATCCTTAAGACCTCTCGAAATAAAAGGAACAGTTTCCAAGCCATTCTCACCCTCCTGTTGCAACACTGCACCCAACCCTTTCATGCTTGCATCTGTAGTTACTACTGAAGTTCTTGATGAACAAAACCCTTTTAAATTAGGTGCATCACAAAGTTTTCTTTTTATCCCAATAAATTCCTCATCACATTCCCGAGACCAATGAAATTCCACACCTCTCTTCAATAGGGCTCTCATGCTCGAGCAATGTTCAGCAAAACCTTCTACAAACTTATTATAGTACTCCGCCATCCCGAAAAATTTCATCAATTCCTCTCTTGAAGCAGGAGGAGGCATGCGTGAAATTGTATCAACCAAATCAGGCTTCGGAGAGATGCCCTCACCAGAGATCATGTGTCCTAAATAGTGAATGGATGAGGTCTCAAAATGACATTTCTCAAGTTTTATAGTTAGGTTGGCATTCTCTAGTCTCCTCAACACATCAAAAAGTATTTTCCTATGCTCCTCAAGATCTTTCGCAAATATCAAAATATCGTCCTGATAGACACACACCCCATCACAACCTTCTAGAACCTTTTCCATAGCGCGCTGAAATACCGATGCCGCTGACACTAAACCAAACGGCATTCTGACAAATCTAAATGTACCAAAAGGAGTGACAAAAGAAGTCAGATCTCTTGAGGACATATCCAACTCAATCTGGTGGTATGCAGATGCCAAGTCAATAGTACTAAAGACTTTTGCACCCCCTAACAACATTAGTAATTCAGAGATATTGGGTAGAGGATATTTGTCAACAACCACACATTTATTTAGTTGTCTTAAGTCCACACACAAACGAATGGAGCCATTGGCTTTGCGTGCTGCGACCACCGGAGCAAGCCACTCTGTACTGGAAACCTCTTCGATTATACCTCCTTCTTTCAATTTTTCCAATTCCCTCTTCATCTCATCTCGCACGGCCAAAGGAACACCCCTAACTTTGCATGTTGAAGGTTTAGAGTTAGGGCATAAAGGTATATTCAATTTAAAATCCTTTAGACAACCTAAACCTTCTCTAAACACTTTTGGAAATTTACATTTAATGTCACCCAGAATGCCTCCTTCAGACTTTAGATGAACCGTTTGAATTTTCTGTTTAAGAATAATAGGATTGGAACTCCCTGGATCCAACATAACTCCCAGATCAGCTTGATGAAACCAGCTTATAACGCTGTCACCCTTCTTGGAGACATACACCTTCCCTGTTACATATCTATCACCATATTCAATCAAACCCATGAAATACCCACACAGTGGTATAGGTTCACCCCCATAAGCCAAAGGACGTATGTCTGGTTTGAGTAACTTCACCTTTCTCGCAAGCCTCTCCTGGTAAAATGTTTGTGAGACAATGGTAATTTTTGCCCCAGAATCAAACAACACTCTTGTTTTCTCTCCCTCAACTTGAATTACATCCAAAGGTGAAGATCTATGTTCTCCTGAGTTATTCTCTTGTACGTCAGCTTGAACTTGGACAACAATTTGGCCACAAACAAAATCTTCTTCTTGAAGCCCAACCCCCACAGTTCTGACATTACTGGTAACATTTTTTGTTTTACACACAACAGCAAGATGCCCCTTTCGCTTGCACTTAGAACAAACTGCATTCAGCGCCGGACATTTTCTATCATTTGCGTAATGACCAAGTTTATCACACCTAAAGCATTTAGGAACAAATGTTTTCGTTTTACTCTTAGCCCCCTCAGCACTTATAGACATGTCTTTAGTACCATTACCTATCTTTACAACCTCAACAGATTTTTTCCCATCATTTTTTAAGGTGTCAACACACTTTAACGAATGTTCAATTCTTTTCGCAACTTGCAACACCTCATCTAAGGAGGATTCATCCCTTAACCAGAGTTCATCTCGAACCTTCTCCAAGTTGCATCCCAACATAAACTGGTCCCTTATCCTTTCCTCCAAAAGCTGTTCAAACCTACAGGAGGAAGCAAGCTTCCTTAGTTGAGTAACATATACTTCTACAGATTCTCCATCATTTTGCAGTCTTTTGGTAAACTGATAACGCTCTAGTATCGTACTCACTTTAGGGAGGTAATGATTGTCTAATTTTTTTATACACACTTCATATTCATTTAACCCCCTGCTTTCAACAGCCGAGAGATCAGCTAGATGATCAAAAACATCTTGCCCCTCCGAACCAAGACAGTGTAAGAGAAGAGCAGTTTTCCTTTCCGCACCAAGATTACTACCACAGACTTTAGCATAACGCTCAAAAACCTTCTTCCACTTCTTCCACCTGATAGCAGGCTCACCAGGCTCTGACAAAAAGAAGGGAGGAGCAGTACATTCTGCATGGTTACTGCTAGTTCGAAAAGTATTTACAAGAAAACTTAGCGCAAAACTGCGCTTGAATATACCTCCCACATCAGCCGCAAAATTATGCTCTATTACCCAATGTAGAACACATAAGTAGTATGTACATACAGTCACTGAAAATAAATCATTTAAACTCCCCAGTGCAAATAAAAAATAAAAAAACTTTAAATTATTTTGAAAAACAATTACAGCCAAAGAACAGTAGATGGCAGCAACACACAAAGAGATGATGCGCTCCTCGAGGTTTAAACAAATACGACACGTGGAATGCAAAAGAGTCTCTGACGTTACGAGACTAAAACCAATGAATTCTGCTCTTCGCCTCATAAGCTCTTCAAATGTACCTGCTGCTTGGCTTCATGAATTTCTCACCAATATTCAGTCACTGGCCCCATCCAACGCAGCATGCTTGAAATAAAAAAAAAACTCGATGACTCCACTTTCTTACGCCGAACAGTCCAGCCCGAACTGCCAAGCCATGCCTTCCCTGGACCGGAAACAAGCTTCCTAGGACCGGTTTCTGGCATTTCAGCCGTCTTCAGCCAGGCTTGCTTGAATCCAGTGGCAAAGTGAGCACTGTTCCCATGAGGCACAGGGTCAGACTGATTTGCATATGGCCATGTCTGAACTGGGGTGGCAGAGTGGGCTAAAGAACGGTGATGGATCAAACCCAGATCTGTTGACTGGGTGTGAGTGTTTGATTGGTTCTGATGCTCCGTCCATCACCACCCCCTTTTGTACCTCTTTGTTCGCCATAAGTTGGCAGGGTATGTTCAGACGTGAGTCCCTTGCTCACTTTGCCACTGGATTCAAGCAAGCCTGGCTGAAGACGGCTGAAATGACAGAAACCGGTCCTAGGAAGCTTGTTTCCGGTCCAGGGAAGGCATGGCTTGACAGTTCGGGCTGCACTGTTCCCATGAGGCACAGGGTCAGACTGATTTGCAGATGGCCATGTCTGAACTGGGGTGGCAAAGTGGGCTAAAGAACGGTGATGGATCAAACCCAGATCTGTTGACTGGGTGTGAGTGTTTGATTGGTTCTGATGCTCCGTCCATCACCACCCCCTTTTGTAACGCTTTGTTGGCCATAAGTTGGCAGGGTATGCTTAGACGTGAGTCCCTTGCTCACTTTGCCACTGGATTCAAGCAAGCCTGGCTGAAGACGGCTGAAATGCCAGAAACCGGTCCTAGGAAGCTTGTTTCCGGTCCAGGGAAGGCATGGCTTGACAGTTCGGGCTGCACTGTTCCCATGAGGCACAGGGTCAGACTGATTTGCATATGGCCATGTCTGAACTGGGGTGGCAGAGTGGGTTAAAGAACGGTGATGGATCAAACCCTGATCTGTTGACTGGGTGTGAGTGTTTGATTGGTTCTGATGCTCCGTCCATCACCACCCCCTTTTGTACCGCTTTGTTCGCCATAAGTTGGCAGGGTATGCTCAGACGTGCGTCCCTTGCTCACTTTGCCACTGGATTCAAGCAAGCCTGGCTGAAGACGGCTGAAATGCCAGAAACCGGTCCTAGGAAGCTTGTTTCCGGTCCAGGGAAGGCATGGCTTGACAGTCCGGGCTGCACTGTTCCCATGAGGCACAGGGTCAGACTGATTTGCATATGGCCATGTCTGAACTGGGGAGGCAGAGTGGGCTAAAGAACGGTGATGGATCAAACCCAGATCTGTTGACTGGGTGTGAGTGTTTGATTGGTTCTTATGCTCCGTCCATCACCACCCCCTTTTGTACCTCTTTGTTCGCCATAAGTTGGTAGGGTATGCTCAGACGTGAGTCCCTTGCTCACTTTGCCACTGGATTCAAGCAAGCCTGGCTGACAGGGGTAGATGCGTTTCCTGCAGCAGGGCTATATCAATATTATGCCTGTGTACATAATTCAGCACCTTGCGCAGCTTCCGGTGGTCATTAAGCCCCTGTACATTCCATGTAAGAGCTCGCAGTGAGCCTAGGGTCTCTAACGTGTGAGCTTCACCGTATCCCGCCACCATGTGGAATGTAGCGCATTATGTATCCCGACCCACACCACAAATAAATAGATACCATGTTCATCGATGCTTCTAAGTTGTTGGTTGCCCATTCTTCAAGCATTAGCGGGTTTGGGTTCTCAAAGGATGGTGCTATAAGAACCTGTAAGAATCTCCTTTTGACAAAATAAAGAAGGGTTGACACAGGAAATCCTTGAAGTAAATGCAGGTTTTATTCCAAGTAATAGGACCCATCCAGTCCTACATCCAGCTCATCAGAACAACAGTTATCTTTTCCCAACCGTCACTAGAAACAGCCCACACCTTCAAACCAACACATTCCTTAGCCTAGGTAACAGCTAGAACATTCCTACCTCATAATGAGAGGCTAGAGGAACCAGATGACACAAGCTAGACATCGCTGTGACAACCAGAATCCCACACACCTCCCTCCGATAACATACAATACAAACAGATGAATAAATTTGTTCACAATAGTTGCAAAACATTTCCCACCAAGAATCCCAAACATTAGGAAACATAGTCTTTTAAGTATTCTGGTTTCCTTTGAACCCTAGAAGATTTGCGTGAGAAGTCAGACATCCCAGTTTTATTTCCCAAAGTAATCTTCGACTTCTCATCCAAATCTGTATTCTCCGACATCTCAACCAAATCTGGACACACACAAATTCTACCTAAATTCCAAATTTTATGATCATTAGTTCTAACAGCATTACTGAAAACCTTAACAACATGCAAAGGTTTGGAGAAACTTACTTTAGAACCTGGAAGTCTTACAACAACCACATCCCCAACCTTGACCTTCGTATGCTTGGTAGATTTCCTCACATCAAAATTCTCCTTCCTGTACCGACACTTGCTCTCCTCTCTTACTCTCCACTCTTCATTGTTCTTAACAGGAGAATGACCACACACAGAGTCTCCCAACCGTCGAACCCAAGAGGGTTCAACCTGAGTGCAAGGAGCCCTTCCCCTAAAAAGAACAAAAGGAGACTGACCCGTAGAACTGTGTGGAGTCATCCTATACTCTTCGATTTTCTTCAAAACCTGTTCCTTCCAGTTCTTCCCTGAGCTTTTTGCTAAAGAGATCGTCTCCTTAATCACTCTATTAAACCTTTCCACCATCCCATTTGTTTCTGGATGGTACAAAGAACATTTCTTGTGAGTAATACCTCTATCCTTAAGAAACTTCTCCATTTCTTTAGAAACCAGTTGCACACCATTATCTGTTAGAATTGACTCGGGATAACCTTCTCTACCCAAGAGATTTTCAAGAAATCGAATCACATGAATAGTCTCTATCCCAGAAGTGAACTGTATTTCAGGCCACCTAGAGAATAAGTCCAATAAAACAAAAATATAATTCTGCTGACCATTGAAATAAATGGGACCCACAATGTCCAGAGCCACCTCCTTCCACGGACCACTTGGAAGCTCCCTTATGACCATGGGCTGAACTCTAACCACTTTTGATTTTTCACAAGTAGCACACACAGAACAATCTCTAATAGCCCTCTCAATGCACAAATCCATTCCAGGCCACCAATAAGAACTGTGAAGTCGCTCCTTGGTCCTAGACATGCCAGAGTGCAATTTATGTGCTAAATCAACCAACCTTTCCCTTAACTCTAAAGGAGGTACCAAACGTGTTCCACGTACCAAAAACCCATTGAACACACTCAATTCATCCTTTACACCCCAAAATTTCACAGCTTCAACCGAACCAGTCTTCTTTTTACACCACCCTCTCTGAATCAAACTCATCACTTCATTTAAAACAGGATCCTGAGCTAATTTCTCCCGCCATAAAGCCTCATCAATAATGCCATTATCAACAAAACACACATGCGAATCACCCTCAGTCCAATCATCAGTGTCTTCCTCTTCATTATAACCATCCACCAACCTAGAAAGAGCATCTGCCACTGTGTTCTCTATACCAGGAATATACCTAACCTGAAAATCATACTCCTGAAGTACTATGACCCACTTACTGATCCTTCCTGAAACCTGGTCAATTCCCTTCTTCTCAAAAATTTCACACAGTGGCTTATGGTCCGACTTAACGATAAACTTCGTACCCCACAAAAACTTCTTCAACTTCCTGACCGCCGAAAATACCGCAAGAGCTTCACGCTCAATTACAGAATAACGCGATTCCGTATCCTTAAGACCTCTCGAAATAAAAGTAACAGTTTCCAAGCCATTCTCACCCTCCTGTTGCAACACTGCACCCAACCCTTTCATGCTTGCATCTGTAGTTACTACTGAAGTTCTTGATGAACAAAACCCTTTTAAATTAGGTGCATCACAAAGTTTTCTTTTTATCCCAATAAATTCCTCATCACATTCCCGAGACCAATGAAATTCCACACCTCTCTTCAATAGGGCTCTCATGCTCGAGCAATGTTCAGCAAAACCTTCTACAAACTTATTATAGTACTCCGCCATCCCAAAAAATTTCATCAATTCCTCTCTTGAAGCAGGAGGAGGCATGCGTGAAATTGTATCAACCAAATCAGGCTTCGGAGAGATGCCCTCACCAGAGATCGTGTGTCCTAAATAGTGAATGGATGAGGTCTCAAAATGACATTTCTCAAGTTTTATAGTTAGGTTGGCATTCTCTAGTCTCCTCAACACATCAAAAAGTATTTTCCTATGCTCCTTAAGATCTTTCGCAAATATCAAAATATCGTCCTGATAGACACACACCCCATCACAACCTTCTAGAACCTTTTCCATAGCGCGCTGAAATACCGATGCCGCTGACACTAAACCAAACGGCATTCTGACAAATCTAAATGTACCAAAAGGAGTGACAAAAGAAGTCAGATCTCTTGAGGACATATCCAACTCAATCTGGTGGTATGCAGATGCCAAGTCAATAGTACTAAAGACTTTTGCACCCCCTAACAACATTAGTAATTCAGAGATATTGGGTAGAGGATATTTGTCAACAACCACACATTTATTTAGTTGTCTTAAGTCCACACACAAACGAATGGAGCCATTGGCTTTGCGTGCTGCGACCACCGGAGCAAGCCACTCTGTACTGGAAACCTCTTTGATTATACCTCCTTCTTTCAATTTTTCCAATTCCCTCTTCATCTCATCTCGCACGGCCAAAGGAACACCCCTAACTTTGCATGTTGAAGGTTTAGGGTTAGGGCGTAAAGGTATATTCAATTTAAAATCCTTTAGACAACCTAAACCTTCTCTAAACACTTTTGGAAATTTACATTTAATGTCACCCAGAATGCCTCCTTCAGACTTTAGATGAACCGTTTGAATTTTCTGTTTAAGAATAATAGGAGTGGAACTCCCTGGATCCAACATAACTCCCAGATCAGCTTGATGAAACCAGCTTATAATGCTGTCACCCTTCTTGGAGACATACACCTTCCCTGTTACATATCTATCACCATATTCAATCAAACCCATGAAATACCCACAAAGTGGTATAGGTTCACCCCCATAAGCCAAAGGACGTATGTCTGGTTTGAGTAACTTCACCTTTCTCGCAAGCCTCTCCTGGTAAAATGTTTGTGAGACAATGGTAATTTTTGCCCCAGAATCAAACAACACTCTTGTTTTCTCTCCCTCAACTTGAATTACATCCAAAGGTGAAGATCTATGTTCTCCTGAGTTATTCTCTTGTACGTCAGCTTGAACTTGGACAACAATTTGGCCACAAACAAAATCTTCTTCTTGAAGCCCAACCCCCACAGTTCTGACATTACTGGTAACATTTTTTGTTTTACACACAACAGCAAGATGCCCCTTTCGCTTGCACTTAGAACAAACTGCATTCAGCGCCGGACATTTTCTATCATTTGCGTAATGACCAAGTTTATCACACCTAAAGCATTTAGGAACAAATGTTTTCGTTTTACTCTTAGCCCCCTCAGCACTTATAGACATGTCTTTAGTACCATTACCTATCTTTACAACCTCAACAGATTTTTCCCATCATTTTTTAAGGTGTCAACACACTTTAACGAATGTTCAATTCTTTTCGCAACTTGCAACACCTCATCTAAGAAGGATTCATCCCTTAACCAGAGTTCATCTCGAACCTTCTCCAAGTTGCATCCCAACATAAACTGGTCCCTTATCCTTTCCTCCAAAAGCTGTTAAAACCTACAGGAGGAAGCAAGCTTCCTTAGTTGAGTAACATATACTTCTACAGATTCTCCATCATTTTGCAGTCTTTTGGTAAACTGATAACGCTCTAGTATCGTACTCACTTTAGGGAGGTAATGATTGTCTAATTTTTTTATACACACTTCATATTCATTTAACCCCCTGCTTTCAACAGCCGAGAGATCAGCTAGATGATCAAAAACATCTTGCCCCTCCGAACCAAGACAGTGTAAGAGAAGAGCAGTTTTCCTTTCCACACCAAGATTACTACCACAGACTTTAGCATAACGCTCAAAAACCTTCTTCCACTTCTTCCACCTGATAGCAGGCTCACCAGGCTCTGACAAAAAGAAGGGAGGAGCAGTACATTCTGCATGGTTACTGCTAGTTCGAAAAGTATTTACAAGAAAACTTAGCACAAAACTGCGCTTTAATATACCTCCCACACCAGCCGCAAAATTATGCTCTATTACCCAATGTAGAACACATAAGTAGTATGTACATAGTCACTGAAAATAAATCATTTAAACTCCCCAGTGCAAATAAAAAATAAAAAAACTTTAAATTATTTTGAAAAACAATTACAGCCAAAGAACAGTAGATGGCAGCAACACACAAAGAGATGATGCGCTCCTCGAGGTTTAAACAAATACGACACGTGGAATGCAAAAGAGTCTCTGACGTTACGAGACTAAAACCAATGAATTCTGCTCTTCGCCTCATAAGCTCTTCAAATGTACCTGCTGCTTGGCTTCATGAATTTCTCACCAATATTCAGTCACTGGCCCCATCCAACGCAGCATGCTTGAAATTAAAAAAAAACTCGATGACTCCACTTTCTTACGCCGAACAGTCCAGCCCGAACTGCCAAGCCATGCCTTCCCTGGACCGGAAACATGCTTCCTAGGACCGGTTTCTGGCATTTCAGCCGTCTTCAGCCAGGCTTGCTTGAATCCAGTGGCAAAGTGAGCACTGTTCCCATGAGGCACAGGGTCAGACTGATTTGCATATGGCCATGTCTGAACTGGGGTGGCAGAGTGGGCTAAAGAACGGTGATGGATCAAACCCAGATCTGTTGACTGGGTGTGAGTGTTTGATTGGTTCTGATGCTCCGTCCATCACCACCCCCTTTTGTACCTCTTTGTTCGCCATAAGTTGGCAGGGTATGCTCAGACGTGAGTCCCTTGCTCACTTTGCCACTGGATTCAAGCAAGCCTGGCTGAAGACGGCTGAAATGACAGAAACCGGTCCTAGGAAACTTGTTTCCGGTCCAGGGAAGGCATGGCTTGACAGTTCGGGCTGCACTGTTCCCATGAGGCACAGGGTCAGACTGATTTGCACATGGCCATGTCTGAACTGGGGTGGCAAAGTGGGCTAAAGAACGGTGATGGATCAAACCCAGATCTGTTGACTGGGTGTGAGTGTTTGATTGGTTCTGATGCTCCGTCCATCACCACCCCCTTTTGTAACGCTTTGTTCGCCATAAGTTGGCAGGGTATGCTTAGACGTGAGTCCCTTGCTCACTTTGCCACTGGATTCAAGCAAGCCTGGCTGAAGATGGCTGAAATGCCAGAAACCGGTCCTAGGAAGCTTGTTTCCGGTCCAGGGAAGGCATGGCTTGACAGTTCGGGCTGCACTGTTCCCATGAGGCACAGGGTCAGACTGATTTGCATATGGCCATGTCTGAACTGGGGTGGCAGAGTGGGTTAAAGAACGGTGATGGATCAAACCCTGATCTGTTGACTGGGTGTGAGTGTTTGATTGGTTCTGATGCTCCGTCCATCACCACCCCCTTTTGTACCGCTTTGTTCGCCATAAGTTGGCAGGGTATGCTCAGACGTGCGTCCCTTGCTCACTTTGCCACTGGATTCAAGCAAGCCTGGCTGAAGACGGCTGAAATGCCAGAAACCGGTCCTAGGAAGCTTGTTTCCGGTCCAGGGAAGGCATGGCTTGACAGTCCGGGCTGCACTGTTCCCATGAGGCACAGGGTCAGACTGATTTGCATATGGCCATGTCTGAACTGGGGTGGCAGAGTGGGCTAAAGAACGGTGATGGATCAAACCCAGATCTGTTGACTGGGTGTGAGTGTTTGATTGGTTCTTATGCTCTGTCCATCACCACCCCCTTTTGTACCGCTTTGTTCGCCATAAGTTGGCAGGGTATGCTCAGACGTGAGTCCCTTGCTCACTTTGCCACTGGATTCAAGCAAGCCTGGCTGAAGATGGCTGAAATGCCAGAAACCGGTCCTAGGAAGCTTGTTTCCGGTCCAGGGAAGGCATGGCTTGACAGTTCGGGCTGCACTGTTCCCATGAGGCACAGGGTCAGACTGATTTGCATATGGCCATGTCTGAACTGGGGTGGCAGAGTGGGCAAAGAACGGTGATGGATCAAACCCAGATCTGTTGACTGGGTGTGAGTGTTTGATTGGTTCTGATGCTCCGTCCATCACCACCCCCTTTTGTACCGCTTTGTTCGCCATAAGTTGGCAGGGTATGCTCAGACGTGAGTCCCTTGCTCACTTTGCCACTGGATTCAAGCAAGCCTGGCTGAAGACGGCTGAAATGCCAGAAACCGGTCCTAGGAAGCTTGTTTCCGGTCCAGGGAAGGCATGGCTTGACAGTTCGGGCTGCACTGTTCCCATGAGGCACAGGGTCAGACTGATTTGCATATGGCCATGTCTGAACTGAGGTGGCAGAGTGGGCTAAAGAACGGTGATGGATCAAACCCAGATCTGTTGACTGGGTGTGAGTGTTTGATTGGTTCTGATGCTCCGTCCATCACCACCCCCTTTTGTACCACTTTGTTCGCCATAAGTTGGCAGGGTATGCTCAGACGTGAGTCCCTTGCTCACTTTGCCACTGGATTCAAGCAAGCCTGGCTGACGATGGCTGAAATGCCAGAAACCGGTCCTAGGAAGCTTGTTTCCGGTCCAGGGAAGGCATGGCTTGACAGTGCGGGCTGCACTGTTTCCATGAGGCACAGGGTCAGACTGATTTGCATATGGCCATGTCTGAACTGGGGTGGCAGAGTGGGCTAAAGAACGGTGATGGATCAAACCCAGATCTGTTGACTGGGTGTGAGTGTTTGATTGGGTCTGATGCTCCGTCCATCACCACCCCCTTTTGTACTGCTGTATAAGACTTCACAGGCACATAACAAATCGCGCACAATCCTTTCACCCGCAACTGTTTCTATGATAAGGTGGAGCGGACCCGGCTTACCACACCGGGGCACGACCGAATCCTTGGCATCCTCTGACTCCTTGGAACCGCCAACAGCTCCGTAGCGCTGCCAAGTATCACTCTTCTCCTTGATTCAGACAGCGGGGGGCTGGTCCGGCAATTACTCCTTCCGGGTTATACACACAATCGCGTCCGCGATATCGGCTGCATCCCGGCCAGCCACTACTCGAAGGGAGGGTCCGTAAAGGCAAAGACAGCCGAACTCTGCCACAATAGATGAGATTTTCACAATCCTGGAATGCCACCGTCTCGGCAAAAATCAGGTACGGACGACAAAGTGCTTGGTTGCTTTAAAGTGCATTTATTGCAGAATAATCAGCATAAATAAAATAAGGCAAGTGCCCAGCATGACGCGTTTCGACAGTTTAGACACTGTATTGATCACATGGCGAGCTGTGGGCATCTGAAAGCAATAAATAGTGACGACATGGTGAAACAAGCATTGGCATAGCCAATAAGTCTCGCCTTTGGGACCCTTTAAGTGTTTAGCCATGCAACAGTTGCATAACTAAATACTTATAAGGTCCCAAAAGCGAGACCTATTGGCTATGCAAAGCGGCCGTGCGGCCGCGAAACCGAAAGTAATCGCGTTAAAGCGCGGCGCACGTGCCCGCGCACATGCACTGTGGGTCTAGGCTGGCCTGGTAGCACTTTTTGGAGCCCTCTCAATAAGTCTTGCCAGACCAGCGCATGCGCTGGGTCAGGCGAGACCTAAAAAGTGCAAAGAGCCCGCCCCTCATTTGTCATAGAACTAAAAGACATACACAGCAACAGAGACACCATGACATCAAATAAATGCTGTAATCTATATTGGTTGATATAATAATAAATACCTGAATAGTTTAACATGGATGCAGACAGTTAAACCATTAAATGACTCTCCAGCATAATTAAACACATTGATAAAATAATGCAATGTAAACCCAGTGGTCAAAAAATGCACAAAGAGTCTATTTTCAAGTAACAAACATCCATGTTCAAACATATCTCTAAAACGGTATTAAACCATGATGTCTAATGAATAGTTCAGAGGGTGAGAAAAAGTGCATACACAAAGTGATAAAGTGCAAGTGCATAAATGAATAGATTTCGTCATCTATAGCCAGTTATTAAAAAGCATAACTGGTAATAAACCATTAGGTTGACCGATTGATGCTTCAATATTTTAGCCAGATATATATATATATATATTGATTCCTAACGTGTCATGTGATCAAGGCCGTGGCAACGCGGCCGAAACACGTCATGCCGATCTATCTGGAATAAAGTTGCACCAAATCTATTTCCAGCGTGCTGTGGTCTGTACCCGTGTTCCACCTACTAGTTGGACTTTGGGAACCTGCTTTCTTCATTTATTCACGGCAAAGTACGGTGATCTTTGCTCTACAGACCCTCCCCGCATCTTCGAGGCTGACTCTTCAATTGCCGACATCGCGGACGCGATATTTCAGTAACCCGGAAGGGATTAATTTGGAGCCAGCCCCCTGCAGCCGAGTGATTCTGTAGTGCGAATCGCGGTGGTTTCTCTCGGACAACGGAGGTCCATGCGAGTCGGAGGACGCTAGTGGACCTATCGGTATTCCTTGAGGGTAAGCCGCGATTTGTATTTACATGTTTGGCATTGCGGGCGCGGGGAAAGCGTTTCTTTAACTTTCAGGATACCTGCACTTGATTGGCGGCGGGAACCTGAGTGCAGTATTTTGGTATTCCACGCTATGTCGTCATTGGCAGACGCATTAAGGAACCGAGAGGCCATAGTGGACACTCTTTTTGACAATCTTCCAAATAATAATGTGATACCTGGGGATACTAATGACACTAATCCCAAGAATGCCACGGACGTTAAAACTCACCTAAAGAAATTAGAAAAACTCCTGCGCACAGAACTAAACAAATGATGGGAGAAGTGTTCATTGGAGAAATATAAAGACGTAGGATGAGTACCACGGGGGCTGAGAGTACTCATTGCCCCCTCTTTTGAAAACCCGAACCCCCTAATGCTTAAGGAATGGGCTACCAATAATCTTGAGGCTTCAATGAATATGGTAACCATACAAATAAAATATGCTGCCATTGACAGAGATGAAATCTTGAAACAGATTGACGCTCTTAACCTAGTACTGGCATCACATGAACAACAAGACATTATTACTAAAAGTAGAGGAGAAATTGATTTACGCCTCCAAAAATATGAAGAATCTATCAAAGCACGCAAAATATTTAAGTTTGCCAGAGATAAGAAAGATTATGAGTCTGGAAGAATCTTCACTTTTTCACGTAAATTTGACAATGTCAAAAGGCAAGCTCTGACACCTAAAACAACTCCTATAGTAACATCTAGTTTACGCAATCCTGAAGAAGATGATTCAGACCTTAGCTCAGTTGCTAGCAGTGTCTGCTCAGAAGATAGGGGATCAGACAAAGGGCTCACGTCAATTCCAAGCAATCTATCTCCGTCTGAAAAACTAGGTGTTTTAGTAGAAGACCGCCGCCAGACTCTGCGGCAAACTACTCAAGCCAAGAGAGGAACAGATGGAGGGATGAATGCAGAAAACAAATACGCAAAGCCAAAAGGAGGAAGCAACAGGGGCAGATGGCGAAATACGAAGAAGAAGAACTAAGCACTGATCAAAGGATGGACAATACTGTCATTAACCTGACTAATGTAAATCTTACGAAAGCTGAGGTAAAACTATTATCATTGGGCTTGTCATTTTGCCCTAAAAGTCGTTTCAAGTATGTTCAAACTAGAATTGACGTTTTCAAGTTTATCAGAAAACTAAAATTATTGAAACACTTCAAACTTAATAAAGCATCGAATACTGCTGCTAATATCGTAATTTCTGGCAAACCAAGTATACGACTTGCTGCCAGTGATGTGACTAATCTTAAGACACTACATGCTCTTGTCAATAATTCAGATGATGCTGATAGGTCAACTCAACAACAACCATCCAATCTAGGCACTAGTGGAAATTCTCCAGCATTCAGCCCGTTTCGCCCAAACTCCACTTTCATCCCACTCATGCCTAAAGATGCATTGGACATTTTTAGTGACTGTGTCATTCAAGACCTTAAAGTGCTGAACATAAAGATTTTGAAAACCAACAAATATCGATCTTATCGTGATCAACAATATTCTCCCTTAATGAATAAATTTAAAAATAACACTGATGTTATCATAACTAAGGCCGATAAGGGAGGCAATGTTGTGTTGTGGGCTAAAAGTCAGTATTTACAGGAAGCATACCGCCATTTGAACGATGAATTCTGTTACAGGAAGGCCACTACCAATGATATAAGGAAATTGAAAGATACTATTCACGGAGAACTTGGGCAATGGAAAAGGGACAGCCTTTTGAATAAGAATGAACACAGTTTTTTTTAAGTTGATTTTCCGATTACTGCGGTTTTATATTTTGTTCCTAAAGTGCACAAGCAACAAGAGCCTATCCCAGGGAGGCCCATTATTTCGGCACAACGCAGTCTCTGTGAGAATATATCTAAGTATGTGGATTTTTTCCTCCATGAATTTGTTGAGGAATTACCATCATATATCAAAAGATACTGGCCATTTCCTATCCACTGTACAGACAGTAACTTGGCAAGAGGGATATTTATTTATTGTCATGGACATTTGTTCCCTCTATACAAGCATACGCCATTCTGATGGATTACATGCAGTCAAATTCTACCTCGATAAAAGAAATATCATCTTCCATCAACATAATGCCATGTTGTTACGTATGATAGAGATTTGTTTACATAATAACTACTTTATGTTTAACAATGAGCTATTTCAGCAACTGCAGGGCGTGGCTATGGGGGCTTGCTTCTCTCCCAGTTATGCGTGTTTACACGTTGGCTGGTGGGAGGAGCATGTCCTCAGGCACACCCACAGAGAGCTATATATGGCCCATGTTATACGTTGGTGGAGATTTATCGACGATATTTGCATCATTTGGAATGGGTCCATTGAATCAGCTAATGAGTTTGTGAATTGTGTTAACAATAATGAATTGAATCTTGAATTTACTGCTCAGATTAGTTCAGACCGAGTTGAATTTCTTGATGTGGAACTATATATTAAGAATAACAGCATACAAACTAAGCTACATCGTAAAAGTACAGCTGGTAATGCTGTACTACATGCCCGAAGCTCCCACCCTTATCATTTACCTAAAAGTATTCCATATGGTGAATTTCTTCGCATTAAACGAATATGCAGTTCAGAATCAGACTGTATCACTTGCCAGAATGAATCCTTGTTGAGATTCCTAGCTCGTGGATATAAAAGAAAAGATCTAGAATTAGCATTAGCTAAGGCTAATACTATGAACCGCAGTGATTACTTTGAGACGGTTACTAGAAAAACTACCCACAGAACTATTTCAAGTACCAACATTGAATCTAGGGATCCTGACTCTGTTCGATTCATTACTACCTTCAGTAGCCAGGACAAAGATCTAAGGAAACTTATGTATAAAAACAGGCCTATAGTGAAAACTGATTTAACTATGTCACAGCTAGTGCCCGACTTACCTCAGATTACATTTAGACGAGCACCTTCTATGAGGGATGCTGGTGAGGACTAGTCTTGAGGTCACTATTACTAACACCTGGTTATCTAATAGTAAGGTTTTTTTTAAATGCAGTTCTTGTCGGGCTTGCAAGTTTGGCATCAACACCTTTGAATTCATGAACGCATTTGATCAAACTCCTATTAGCTTTAAGGGTTTCTTTACGTGTAAAACTGATTATGCAGTATATATACTTGAATGCTCTTGCAATTTGAAGTATATTGGCAGCACGAAACTACAGGCATCTGCTCGGATTTTACAACATCTGCGAGCCATTGTCAACTCTGACCCTAGTTACCCTGTTGCACGCCACTTTAAATTAGTTCATCACAATAATTTGAATGAGTTAAAATACTTTGTGATTGATGCGGTACCAAAATTACCGAGAGGAGGCAACAGGGAAAAACGTCTTAGACAGCTAGAAACCCAATACATACTGCTATTAGATACCAAGATGCCAAATGGGCTCAATACAGGGGAGGATATGCATAACTTTTTATGATACTGTGAGAATCATTTATCGGTAGTGTTTGTGACATTTTGTAACACAGTCTTTCTGATCAGCATTGTATTCACTGTATAGCATTTTATTGTTGGTCTTCATTCTGTCGTTCTTTTAACCGGTTCGTGCTTTGGTTTTAACCTAATTTTATCCTTTTGGTTTTTACTGAGGCTACTAGCCTGGATTTTTGGACAATTTTATGAACATCTCAGTATTTATTATTTTAGGTTCTAGCACTGTAAGGCATAAATCTCATCTAGATTACTCTTTTTTGCTGCTATTACTATGCTATTTGCACATGTTTTGCTGTTTTTGCACAGGTGCACTTGCACTTTATTATATGTACAGTTGATTTTATCCTGTGGTATATTATTAACGTTTGGAGAATGTTTTAAATTACAAATATTCTCTTAACTTGATTTAATCCCAATATTTTTTGCACTTGCACTTTATTGGATATTATCATATCTTCATCTTTCATTACATTATTCGTGGATGAGATTTTTTATGATACAATCAGGTATTTTTTAAACATAGTGATGCATATACATAAATTCTTTTATGCTCTTTATGTTTAGATTTTGGCTAAAACCACATTGGATCTATCAATATAACACTACTGTGCTTATTACCAATATCATGTAATCACGAGCATTAGTGACATGACAAAAAATGAGTGGGTTCTGTTTAAATTTCAACAGATGTTTCCTTGGCCAGGCCCTTTTGGACCAGTCCAATATCATGGCCCCCCTCAATTCCCAACAGGACCATACTATCAGCCGGACTTCAACCAGCATTTTTTAGGTCAGGGCGGAAGAAGAGGGAGACGAGGAAGAAGGGGAAAACGGATCCAGTGGGAAGAAGAACGGAGCTCAGTCAATACCAGGAGCAACAGCAGGGAACAACAGCCGAGTACAAGCAACACGAGGGATTAATTGTAAACCTCACGGATGTCATCCTCACCACAGACGAACAAACAATTCTGAATAAAGGCCTTGGATTTGTTCCTACTACTTATCTGGACAAATTCCGTCTGCGATGCGAGTTAGGTGAATTCTTTCGGAAAATACAATTGAAAACTTTCTTTCAAGACAAAGAGAGACCAGCTGAAGACAACACTTACACGGGGTTGAGACCAAAATCCTCTTTTCTCCCCCCCTCCAACACGATGCCTCCGGAAGTATTATCCTTTGAGGAAGCAGTCAGTAAAGAAATTGAACTACTTCAACCCAAAAGAAACGGATTCAACAATCTGAGCAAAAAAGAACGTGCAGCCCTAACCACCCTACAATCGAGAACGGATATTATCATCAAACCAGCGGATAAGGGTGGTGCTACCGTGATACAAAGTACAAATGCTTACAGAACAGCATGTCTGAATTTACTGGCTGATACGAAATACTACAAAAAGATCAACCGGGATCCTACACAACGGATAAAGACAACCATCATGACACTAACAACTGATGCCCTAACAAAAGAATGGATTACGAAGAAAGAACATGAATTTCTGAACCAGGAGAACCCCAGAATTCCTTTGTTCTATACCATCCCTAAAATACACAAAGGGAAGAACCCTCCCCCGGGGAGACCTATCGTCTCAGGGATAGGTTCCATTCTGGAACCTTTGTCAAAATATACTGACTGGTTCTTACGCCCCTTGGTCAAGAAGATTAAATCATATGTTCAAGATACTAAACACCTCTTCAATCTCTTGACACAGGTTGAATACGATCCAGCCGTTATTCTGTTGGTATGTTTAGACGTAGAAGCGCTATACACAAACATACCTCAGGCGGAAAGCATCAGAGTGATCCAAGAGATCCTCAGGAAGGAAGATTGGGGATGGGCGGCACCCATTGACTGGGTGATCACCCTCATACACTTGGCATTGACAGAGAATTTTTTCACCTTTGAAGATCAATTATACTTACAAATACATGGGACATCGATGGGGAGTACATTCGCCCCCAGTCTGGCCTGCCTGTACGTTAGTCATTTTGAGGACCTTCACATCTGGACTCAAAATCGATACAGTATACATATCTGTAAATGGTACAGGTACATCGATGATGTCCTTATGATCTGGAGAGGTGATCTAACCAGTCTTGAGAACTTCAAGATGTGGATTAATTCCCTAAACCCACACCTCCATTTCACTATGAATGTAAATAAAGAAAGTATCTCATTTTTGGATGTTACGTTCACAGCTAAAGATGGCACACTGGAAAGTTCGCTGTATACAAAGCCAACAGACAGGAACAGTCTATTGAGATTTGATAGTGCCCACCCACGATCCTTAAGAGAGAATTTACCAGTAGGCCAATTCTTGAGGATTCGTAGGAACTGTTCCAACCTCCAAACATACAAAAAAGAGGCAACTATTCTGAGTGAAAAACTACAACAGAAGATGTACCCTAACAAAATCATACAAAGGGCTAACAAAAGAGCACGCAACACACCAAGGGAAGCACTGTTAGAGACATACACTAAGGAACAATCAGACCAACTTATATGTGTAACAACATATAACTCATCATCCAATGACCTGAAAAAAATAATAAATAAAAAATGGTCAATATTGACATCAAACAGGCTATCCTTTGAGAAACCCATGTTCTCTTTTAGAAAAAACTCTAATTTGAGAAATGCACTGGTACACACTAACTCCTTCATCCCTAAACAGACTAATCAACAAACGCTATGGGGTTTGTCACCAGTTATTGGACACTACCCATGTGGGTCATGTGTAGCCTGCCCTTTTACAGAACACACTAAGACTTTGGAACTGGGTCTCAATTTTCCATGGGAACAGAGATCACACACCAATTGTAACTCCGAGTCTGTGGTCTACATGATAAAATGCCCCTGCGGACTTATGTATATTGGTATGACAAGTCGTATGATCAAAGTCCGCATCAGCGAACATAGAAGCACTATACGCAGATCAGTCACAGCGACAAGGCTTACGGCCCATTACCAGGAGAAAAAACATAAGGACACAGAGCTGAAGTGGACAGTACTGGAAAAGGTTACCACGTTGGGGAATAACTTGCAGCAAAAGCTTCTAGAACGTGAACAACGATGGGTCTACCGCCTAAAGACCCACGAGACGGGTCTTAATGATGGTATCCCCTGGAACCAATTGAATAAATAGATGAAGCACATTAATTTCCATGAGCACTGGAGTAATTCAAAGTGTCCATCTTAAATCTGTGGGGAACCCCCCCCTTAAGCTACCATCTCCCTATTGGTGTCCGGGGTTACCACATACTGTGAGATACTAACTACCTTAGACTTTAGAAATAATCAACCATCCTATAAATGCAGCATGTACACTAAACTGACGCAATACCCTTTGAGACACTACTACCCACCAGTAAATATATGCTCTCCCATATATTCTATTTATGTCTGGATCGAGAATTATGATTTAGTGATGTCAAGAAATTTTCACGGTTATCATATGATTCCCGGGAGACGATCTATGCATTAGATCTCCCAGCAGACGATGAAACTGATCGTGATATCAGCCTGCGCACGCGCACAGACAATACATCCATACCGGAAAACAGTATCTCGATCTATATGTAAATAAAATAATATACTCGTTTGAAGAATTTAAATTGCATATTCTATGAGTGTTTATGCAGACGGCTGCATATGTATACAATCGGAACTACTGTTCCATCAGTGTTTGATTTGCCGTCCCTCTGATCAGCCCCTGTTACCCATTGGCTTCCAACCTGGGTTACAGGTCACGTCTAACCAATCCCGTGCGGGGAACTTCCCCGATCACGTGCTGACGCGGACCTATCCCGTCAACCGCTACAACAATACGGAAGTATAAACCTTCCTACTACCGCAAACACGGCGCGAAACGCCGGGGATCGGGTCCTAATAGGTGGCGAAGCGGAGCAGGACTCTTGACGAAGTAAGTCTGGGGCGTTAGGATGAATATCTTTAATATTGGGACTCCTATCGAAAAAAAGAGTTAGCATCAATGACTTTAGATCCCGGATGCTCTTAACCTCATAAGCGTGTGATAACCTTTCGCTTTATATTTTTCCCTGGGGCTAACGTTAGGGTTTGACTACAGAGCTACTCCACTAGCCCTTTCATCCCCTGAGAAACGAATTCCGTTCGAAATGCGGGTAAGCAAGTATGCAGGAGTGAATGATACTTGCACAGTTACCCATAGGTGTTAAGAGTCACGCATGTTTTTAAATACTGTGGTTTACCACAGATAAGGTGTGATTGAGGAGTGTATGGGAGGATTTTATGAGAGTCTGTTTTACATTGATAGCATCCACGGTTCACTGACTGGTTCTAGATAGAATGCGAGCATAATCGCCACCGCACAATATATCAGACACGCCAATTAACTGTACAGAGCCACTAATCGTGAGTGACACAGACTTGGATACAGCTGCACACTATTATGCCTTTTGACCACCTGGCACTTATAGGTGTGGCTCTTGATTCCAAACACGAATTTGAAACACGTCACTATGGAAATACCTTGATGAAAACCGATTTGTATAAGCTGGATATGTGTCTTTTTGTGTTTTTTCTTACAGATGGATTCATAACGCAAGACAGATTACTAAATCCGTCTTTCATACAAGGAGTAGCTACTCTACCCTTGTCTATCAATAAAACAGAATAGGGAACTCCCCCTTCTGTATCCCAGGGTGGTCTTATTTGCCCTGAAGAAAGTCCTGGACCTTTAAGGCCACGGTGGACTGAAACATGTTGGCACTAGGGTCATAGGACCATAATATTCCTATATATAACCCTATTCATATTATTTTTTAATCAACCCAGACAGACCCAAGAATAAAGGGAAACCGGGGATCTGCCTGAGGTTTTTTATCTTATAGCCTCCCTGGTCTGCAACTTCTTCAAAGCGCTCCCAACACTGTGGTTGAGCCCACCCCGACTTTTAGGCGTCGGGGTGACCCGATGATGAAGCATGACACCACTAGGGTGTGTGAGGGTATTAGAAACTAAAAGGAATTGCTTCCTTGCTCACCTAGGGGTGAAGTTATAAGTTCCCCAGCTCATCGGATAAATCCATCTATAGGGAATATTAAAGACCACGACATGGTCAGTTGGAGTAAAATATTTTTGTGTTTCTGTTTAAATTTCATCATCTAAATTTAAATAATTATGCCTTTTGATTTGGAAGTTTTAACTGAGAAGATCGCTATGGCCTCGAAAAAACTTTTTTTATTATATTGTTTCATGTGGTTTCCTTCCTCCCGTTTATTTGTTTTTGGAATTTCATCGTTTTTTGGACCCATCTATGTATGTAATGATGGCCAATTGAGATTTTTTTTGGAATTGTGATCAGTGTAAAAATCAGGGTTTGTTAATGTGAATTTTTTACCACTATGGTACTATTTATTATTTAGTTTGAATTTCGAAACGACATGGTTTTGTAAGATTGAGTATTTCTTCTATTTTTTCACCCTGATTTTACTTGCATTTTGCTATTTTGTCTGCCGCAATTCCATTGGTTCATGTGGGAGGAAGTCACCAATTTTTAACTATATCTTACTTGATTGGTTCCTAACGTGTCATGTGATCAACGGCGTGGCAACGCGGCCGAAACGCGTCATGCCGATCTATCTTGGATAAAGTTGCACCAAATCTACTTCCCGCGTGCTGTGGTCTGTACCCGTGTTCCACCTACTAGTTGGACTTTGGGAACCTGCTTTCTTTACATATATATATATATTATCTACTGGCGGTCGCCAGTAGATAGTTATAGTTACAACCTAGTTTCCATAGGAAATCTCAAAATTCTATTTTGAATAACTTTGGCGACGGTTGATGAATCCTCGCGAAATTTTCAAAACTAATGGGGCGCTCCGTTCAGCTCCTACCCTGAAAGTCTCGGGGTGATTCGTCAAGCAGGGGCCGAGAAAAAAGGGGGGTCCCAAAACGCGTTTTCCCTATGCATTTTTCCATAGGACCTTTAGACACAGCTACAGCCCGAACGGCTGAACAGAATTACTTGAAATTTGGCAGAGAGGTAGCCATAAGGTCAAGGAAGTCTGGTGTAAATCTGTTCAGTATTTCCTGAGAAAATAGCATTTAAAAGCATATATATATGTGGGCGGAGCCTAACCACACATCTCATCCTGAGATCTGATGGGCTGTCAGCACTTCATCCAAGAAGTGTTGGCAGCCATCTTGGGACCAATATACATGATAGCACCTCATTAAAAAGCATTGCAGTTAATAGAAGGTTTTAAGACTTTAGTTACATTATAAATCATTTGTTGATGGTACCATACTCATTTTAGGAATTGTGGTATGTTCTAAGGTGATTTCACCATGTGAAAAAGCCTTCTGCTGGGATATCATGATTGAGAGAAAAATATTTTCTCATGCTTTTACCACAGAGGTTTGGAAGGTGATCTATAAGCTAAACTGAGAGCTTATTTTCTGTAAATTCACATTATCTTTCTCAGTCATGTGAGAATGAAGTCTGACATTCTCAGTAAAACATGTACATCCAACAAGGGCAGAGACTGTCAGTTGATTCCTTTGTGTTCTACTGCAGCTTCCCAGAGTGTTCCAAAGAACTACTAGAGCGCTAACAGTCCTACTTATGATAAACGTATGGCACACCTGAAGCCATCTTGCTTGGATTAAAGTGGTAACTCTTAAAACATTTAATTTAAAAAGGAACAAAATGAGGGAGTTCATTTTTCCAAAAAAAGTATGATTAGTGCTGCAGAAAGAAAAATTAGGGCACATTTTGAGTGACTTCTCAAATCCTCTTCTATTTCATTAAAAAATTCTGACATGCAGACTGAAACATGCACTTTCAATACCAGCAGCAGTTTTCCCTGGTGAGCAGTAGCTTTACTACAGTGATCTAATGAGCAAAAAGAGTGCTAACATTCTGAATTTATGGCAAATGTGTGACACATCTGAATGCCTTCTTGATGGAATCAAAGTAAATAACTGAAAGTATTTCCTACTGAGGAGACTGCAGTAAATGAGGAAATTAGGAAACTTCATAACAAATAAGTCTCCCAAGATGGCCACCAGAGACAAAAGAGCCCAAATGTAGCCCAAATATCACCCAGATGTAGCCCAAGTATAGCCCAATGACAGAATGTCCCAGAATGTTCTTAAAAACAACTAGAGCGCTTACTGTCTTCATTATGACAAAAGTATGGCACACCTGAAGCCATCTTGATTGGAATAAACTGGTAACACTTAAAACATTTAATTTAAAAAGGAACACAATGAGGGGGTTCATTGTGCCATAGAAATTATGATTAATGCTGAAGAAAGAAAATGAGGGCACATTTTGAGTGACTTCTCAAATCCTCTTCTATTTCATTAAAAAATTCTGACATGCAGACTGAAACATGCACTTTTAATACCAGGTGCAGACTTCCATGGTGAACAGTAGTTTTACTACAGTGATCTAATGAGCAACTAGAGTGCTAACATTCAGAATTTATAGCAAATGTGTGACATATCTGAATACCTTCATGATGGAATCAAAGTAAAAAACTGAATGCATTTCCTACTGAGGAGACTGCAGTACATGAGGAAATTAGGAAACTTCATAACAAATAAATCTCCCAAGATGGCCACCGGAGACAAAAGAGCCCAAATGTAGCCCAAAATCACCCAGATGTAGCCCAAATATAGCCCAATGACAGAAGTGTGCAAAACACTTATTATTTTGTGTTTTTGCAGTGTTATATAGTGCAGACTTGTCAGGTATTGGAGTGCTTTACATGAGCATTGGTTACATCACACAAGAACAAATTCATTTTGGTTGTAGACATGGGGAGACTAAGTGATTTGACCAGAATCACAGAATGTCGAGCTGAAGCAGAAACTTCAACCTGGTTCCCCAGTTGCAAAGTCTGCAGTTCTGGAAGTAACACCACATCCTCTCCCCTAAGTGCAACATTTAATCAAGTGGTCAACTGCATAAAAAAACATAAAGATAACAAATAATTTAAAAGTGCTTTGTCGCTATTAGAAAACTCAGAAAAGATGTCCTTATTTTAGTCTTTTAGAGCACTAACCATAATTTTGATGCCAATAAGACCCTCTCATATATGTAATTTCTAAAGGAAATACTCTAGGTATTACAGTTTTGATTACATCAAGATGATGTCAGGCGTTCCACACTTTTGTAATAAATATAGAATGTTAGCAATCTAGTTGTTCATTAGGATACTGTTGAGAGGCAGAGGCCAGGGGCACGGACTCTGAAAATTGAAGGCAGGTAGGAGGGTGCAAAGGCAACAATTTAACCACACTGAGCAGGCAGGAAGGGCCGTGGAAGCACAACAGACTATGGAGGGCAGTGGAAAGGGGGGCAGGGGCAACAAACCAACAATACAGGACTTGCAAGAGGGGCTGTGGCAATGTAATAGACCATTGTGGGCAGAAGGAAGAGGCAATGGTAGTACAACCATACATGCCAACATACCCGATTCAGCCAGGAAACGTCCAATGTTTTTAAGCTCAAATGGGCTTTATTTGATCTGTCTCCTGTCTACAATCTCCTCTTTTTCAATGTAACTCAAAGGGGAAAATCAATACCCCAGTTTTTTTTCAAAATCTCCCTCTTACCAAGTTCAAAATGTTCGCAAGTATGGTACATTGGATCATGGAAGGAAATGGGATAGGGACATGGACTTGGATAACAGAGGACAGGAGGGACATGGAGAGGTGCACCAAACTGACCCTGCAGGGCAGGCATCAGGGTTTGCAGCAGCACAATACACCACACAGGGCATGCAGGACGGGAGTGCAGCACAACAATCCATAGAAAGCAAGAGGGAGGGGACAGGACCATGCACATGGACAACAGAGAACAGAGGGGCAAGAGGCAATGGTAGCTAGCTGACCATAATGGACAGACAGGAGAGAAGCCTGCAGCATAACAGACCATAAAGGGCAGGAGGGACGGATCAGGGGCATTACAATGGAACAGACAAGCCAGGAGGGAGGGAGTAGGGGTCTGCACATGTAAACAGAGGGCTGGGGGCAAGGGGGCAGGGCAGGAGTAGCAAGATAGCCATGGAGGTCAGGCAGGATGGGCACTAGAAGCAAGACACACCATGAAGAGCAACAGTGAGACTGTGATGGCATACACACAGACCATGGAGGGAAGGTGGGAGGGGGTCAGGGGCAGCTAACTGACCACACAGGGAAGGTGGAAGGGGCCATGGCAGCACAGAAGACCATGCATGGCAAGAGGGAGGGTTAGTGGCAGCACAATGGCTATGATGGGCAAGAAGGAGGGTGCAGGGGCATGCACAAAGTACGATGGAGGATAGAAGGGAGGGTCAGGACCTGTGCACAGACAAGAAAGTTCAGGGGAAGGGGCTTCACAACAGACCACACGGGGCAGGCAGGAGGAGCAGTTGCAGCACAACAGACCAGGGAGGACAGAAGGGTGTGGCAGTACAATGGACCATGTAGGACAGGAGGAAGAGGATAGGGGCATGGCATGTGGACAGGCAGGGTGGAGGTGGCAGGGACAGGTTACAGTCATCTGACAATGCTAGGCAGGTGGGAGGGGAGTGGCAGCTCAACAGAACACTCAGAGTAGATAGGAGTGGCAGGTCCATGGGACATGGTGGGCAAAAAGGATGGAGCAGGGGCATGCACAAAGACATCGGAGGGCAGGGGGAAGGAGAATAGGAGCAGCAAGCTAAGCACAGAGTTTAAGCAGGAGGTCAATGATGGGGCATAGAATTGGGCAATGGAGGGCAGGAGGAGTGGACTGGTACATCATACTAAATTGAGGGCAGTGGCAGCACATCAGACCATGCATGGCAGGAGGGAGGAGGCTAGTCCATGAATTCACACAACAGAGGATAGGGAGGAGGGGGATGGGGCAGCAAGCTAACTGTTCAGAGAAGGCGGGTATTAGGAACTTTATTGTTTTTAAAACATTGTGTCTGTGCGAACTACTTAAAATATGAACAAGTATGGAGCATAATCTCACTTTTATTCAGGAAGAAGAGGACGTTTGTGACTGTGACTCCGGGCTCACTTGGCAGAAACACCCCCTGACCCTCCACCCCCTATCGCAAAATGTAATGCCAGTGAAAAGGGTAGGTGAACACAGTGTTATATAGAACATAGTCCTGAGAGCACGATTGAAAATGAAAACTAGATATAGTGAATGGTATAAACTATGCACCAAAAAGTGTGATATAAGATGAACCGGGCGTGAAATATAATATGCAATACATTGTGCGCAATGACAGATTCATTGGAGAGCGCGAGATAGCACAGGCACTAGCGCGTGCTATGCGATATGCGCCTTGGAGTGTAATATGCACAGGGCAGTGTTGTATAACCTAACTAGTCTCTAAAGTTGTAATATAAAATATGTGCTGGGGAGTGTAACGTTGCATATGCACAGTGACAAAGATATGGATCCCAGATTGTAATATGTATGGCATAGCACTGTGCGTTATAACATAGGCATCGAGGAAGGCACGTTAGATGGGGCAATATAACCTGTGCGAAGACAAGTGTGGCATGACATATTCACGGGGTGGTGTTACGGTGCACATGGGCTAGAGAGTGTCATAGCATATGCACTAGCTAGTGGAATACAACACAGAGGTGTGTGGCACTCAGCAGGCAATGGTGGGTGTAACACAGCATTGGGCTCTGTCAGGAGCGCGCTGTGACTCTCAAGTGATGTTCGTCCCCTTTCCAGAGAGCAAAATAAAAAGTATTACACATCCGGCAGTGGATGTGTGTTTTATTAACCGTGAGGGGGGTTTCTTGCATAGTTTTGGTCGAATTTTTGTCTAATCCCCTTTGAATGGCTTGGTGTGCATGTGTATTAAAAGTGCCCGTCAATAGCTACCCATGTTTGTATAAATAAACGACAAGGGTGTCTACCGGGATTAGGCACGGTAGGGCATCAGACATGTCAGAGCTTCACTAGTGGTGTAAATACATTCCACGTGGATTCATTGAATGCATAGTCGCCTTCTAATGAATATCACGCAAATCGTCATGGTGATAGGTACGCACGGTTTGTCCAGCATGTCCTAGGTGTGTCTATAAATATATATTTTTTTAAAATAATAAAAAACAGTGGCCGTCCCTGGGGATTGGGGTAAAAAAAATATAATTAGGAGACAGGCCCTGGGGGATGGGGTCATCAGGGCCAATAAATTAGAATAAGAAGGGGAACCACACAGCCCCCCTTCTTAAAAAATTACAATAAATAAAAGACTGGCATCGTGCCGGAGGCCATGCCCCCTCCATGCAGCACTCTGCAAACGCGCCCCCAACAGGCATCTCCAGTATGCGCCAGGGAGCTGCGCTGCAGACAGGTGTTCTGAGGCCAAGCCCCTTTTTACACCTCTCTGCAACGCAGCTCTGTGGCGCTTACTGGAGGTACCTAGTGGTCTAGTTTGACCCTAGGGAACCTTAGGATTCAAGGGGACTTAATCTCTCAACTTAGAACAGCAACAGGGCGCGTTTACACAGTGCTGAAGGGAGGGGACGGGGCCTGAGATGACGTGTGCAAACACGCACTATGGCACATTTTAAATTGAGGATATAATTTCCCTTCAATACTGAGGGCCCCTGGGGGCTAACTAGCCCACCAAGTGCTTCCAGTAAGCGCCACTGAGCTGCATTGCAGAGAGGTGGTCCAGGCCGTGCCACTTTTTACACCTTTCTGCAACGCAGCTCTGTGGCACTTACTGGAGGTACCTAGTGGGCTAGTTGGACCCTAGGGATCCTCAGGATTCAAATGAACTTAATCTCCCAACTAAAAATGGACACAGGGCGTGTTTACACAGTGGTGAAGGGAGGGGACGGGGCCTGAGTTAACGTGTGCAAAAAAGCCCTGTGGACTGGTTTAAGAGGTAGTTTTAATCCCTATGCCCTATTATATACTAGGGGCTTACAGAGGAGGTCATGCTAATCACAGGGGGACCCCAACGCATAATGTTCCCTAGTGTATGTAGGTGTTTTCACTGTATTCTAAGTGTCTTTTAACATAGCACTGGCTCTAGGACTGGTTAGTCAGACTCAGTTACCACCAGTATCCGTCTGAAAAAGTTGAGGGTACAGGATGATTTTGCAACAAGGCTTCTTTCTGCTCTTCTTTTTGTTCTTTCTGCACGTTATCCTTCTTCCTGCACTTATCTTCGTATTTGAGGACTTCTGTTGCTTCTTTCTGCACTTCTTTTGTTTCTTTCTGTGCATTTTTTCTTCTTTCTTCACATGTCCTATCTCTGTAGGCATAGTTAGAAATTAGCATTTAAAAAACCTTTGAAATTCACAGAAAAAACCATAGGTTTCAGGCACGTTATAGTTAGGAATTAGCATTTAAAAAACCTCAGAAATTCACTGAAAAAACCATAGGTTTCAGGGGTGTTATAGTTAGCTGGACTTTTCACTTGTACAAAACCATTGAAATTCCCCCGTTATAGTTAGTTCAGCTAACTATAACTCGCGCGCCCGCAATGCACTGCTGATGACGTCACATATTACATCACTCATGACATGGTCAGTGACATCACTCATGACATCACTGATGACATCTCAAATGACATCACTGATGACATCACTGATGACATCATCCTTGTGATAGAGTGGCAGACCTCCTCTCACCCTAATATAACCTTTGATACACACATTCAAAAATAGAGACTAAAATTTTCAAAACAATGGACATACCAATACCAGTTACAACAACCTCTTCAGTAATTCTAAGATCCACATACACATCCACTCATTCACCAACAGTCCTATACAGTCACTCATACATGTACTCACTCATCATATGTACTCATACACCTATACATGCTGTTACACAATGCCACTCATCCATAGAGTTACTCACACACATAGTCACTCATGCTAATAAAGAATCAAACATACATTTACTTGCATATACAGTTATACACACACCACCACACTTACTTCTACGGAAACTTACACATACTTAGTCTTTTAAACAATCACTTATAGAAACACATACTTATTCATACAGGAACTCTTTCAATCTTTCACTCTCACATATACTCACATATATACACCAATAGTCACATATACAGGTTTAAAACATATGTAGTTACTCATAAAGACACTATTGAGACAGTCATTCACTCACTAACACACCCATACACACACTCAGCCACCCATACAGTCCTGCACACATGCTGTGTTCAACACATACAAACAGTGAGTCACTCATTCATGCACCTATGCACTACGTAATACCCCCCACCGAACCATGCAGACACTCAGACTGATACTCAAAAAACCAACTAATAACCTATATAGGCACCCATGTAGCTACTCATTAACCCATGCAGCCACTTATACACAAAGTGAGAGACTGATACAGATATTTACATATTTAAACATTACTCACTAAGCCATGTATTCACTATGATACACTTAATCAGTCAGTTACACAGTCAATTTTTCAAAAACAAATCATCCATTTAGACACTTATATACCCATTTATTCTTCCATCGACCTTGAGATATACATATATAAAACATATTTAATTTTCAGAAAAACACATTCACTAGATGATGTCATCAGTGATGTCATCAGTGATGTCATTTGAGATGTCATCAGTAATGTCATGAGTGATGTCACTGACCATGTCATGAGTGATGTAATATGTGACGTCATCAGCAGTGCATTGCGGGCGCGCGAGTTATAGATAGCTGAACTAACTATAACAATGGTTTTGTACAAGTGAAAAGTCCAGCTAACTATAACACCCCTGAAACCTATGGTTTTTTCAGTGAATTTCTGAGGTTTTTTAAATGCTAATTCCTAACTATAACGTGCCTGAAACCTATGGTTTTTTCTGTGAATATATATATATATATATTATCTACTGGCGGTCGCCAGTAGATAGTTATAGTTAGGACCGTGTTTCCATAGGAAATCCGCAACATTCTATTTGGAATAACTTTGGCGCCGGTTGACGAATCCTCGCGAAATTTTCAAAATAGGTGGGGCGCTCCGCTCCGCTCCGCTCCACTCCTACCCTGAAAGTCTCGGGGGGATTCGTCAAGCGGGTGCTGAGAAAAAAAGGGGGGTCCCAAAACGCGTTTTCCCCATGCAATTTTCCATAGGGACCTTTAGTCCAAGGTACAGCCCGAACGGCTGAACAGAATTACTTGAAATTTCGCAGCGAGGTAGTCCTCAGGTCAGGGAAGTGCCTTTTGCAGGTCTGGTGTCAATCTGTTCAGTAGTTCCTGAGAAAATCAAAAGTAAAATCATATACATATGTGGGCGGAGCCTAACCACACATCTCATCCTGAGATCTGATTGGCTGTCAGCACTTCATCCAAGAAGTGTTGGCAGCCATCTTGGGACCAATATACATGATAGCACCTCATTAACAAGCATTTACAATACAACGGTCTCGGCATTGTTAAAGTTAGAGCTATTGGCATTGCTCATGACAATGCCGTTTCTTTAAATGTTTTAAAAACAAAAACATAAACAAAAATAATGGCATGAGCAATGCCAATAGCTCTAACTTTACTAATGCCGAGACCATTGCATTGTAAATGCTTGTTTTAAAAAGTGGACAGCTATTTTTTCTTCTTCTTGGTTTTCTCTGGTCCAAAGGAAGGAATCGTACAATGCATTTGGCAAACTTTGATGCTGAGCCATTGCTGCACAGTCTTTCAAAATGAAGTTTAAATCTTCCTCATCTGGAACTTCTTGCAAGCAATTGCATTTGGGACAATGAAGCTTAACAGACTGACTGAGCACCTCCGATTCGAAATGACTTAGTTTGGCACGAATACGATATTTTTGTGGAGCTGTACTCTTCTTGATGATATGCAATGGAGTTGTCTTCATGTGCTGGTGAGCAGTAAGCACTGTTGCTGATGACTGTTGGCATCGCTCTATAGACCTTGCAGGAACAAAGTCTTGATTTGCACTTGTGGCTACAGCTTCTCGGCAAGAAAACTCATTTAAAGTGTCATTGAATTCCAATGAAGAGATTCCTTCCAAATCCTGGTAGTCTTGAGGATCCACTGCACCAAGTCTCCTTTGTACTTCTTGAACATAATAACTATTTTCTGGAATAACTGCTATTCCTCGAGCAAAGCCCGTACCACCATGCAGCAGGAATTCTAGGCACGGTATTTTTGCTTCTTCATCGCATGGTGTATGACATTTTGCATGAAGATTGTAAATAGTTAGATAGCTTCCGACTTTCAGTGATTTCGCTTCTTGTGCATGGTTATCGAAAACCAAAATATCTATTGTCAGATTTCTAAGCTGGTGAATGATTTCAGGATCCCCTTCCACGCCACCATTTCCAACACACACCTTATGTGGATACTGTCATTTTGTGCCATCCCACACCTTGAGAAGAAATGAACAACTATCCACCTCTGCTTTACCCACAACCTGGCACATGAGGTCGAAATATGTTGAAGGTTGAACGGCAGAAAGCATCACGGATGACCTGGACGAGGAAACCGGACTACATGCCCAGGTTCGTAATACTTCCACTGTGTTGTGGTCCTCTTCAGAAAAGCAAAACGTTTTACTGGAGGTTCGAGGAATTGCGGGGGCTCCTGGAGTGCCATCAAACACGACTGTTCAAAATAAAAAATGTTTTTTTCTGCAACTCCGATGACGTTAATAACTCCCCCCTCTGCCCCGCCCCTCTGGAAATTGATGCCCTTGCCCACGACCAAAATGGCAGGTCCCGGTGCAATTCTGTATAAAGTATAGCTGGTTTTGCCCACACTTAACATGGCGACTAGCAGCTCCTCCCTCTTATAGTACATATTTTACAAGCACCAAACAAGGATTTCGCCCGAGCAGGAACCCTTAGACTTGTTGCCTCGTGCTTTAAGGGGCGTATGCTTTTTTCGAAGCAGTCATTCTAGTGGATCTGCAACGGATACGAACGGATAAGAATTCAACAGTTAAAACAAAATTCCTATATAGATGTTCTAGAATGAGAGCAGTGCTTTGAAAAGGAGCCTACGTTGCGGTGATCTAAAATAGTCTCTAAATATTTGCCTTGTCTAGCAAATGTTTTATTAAATGATGTATGACTTTAGTAAATGCAAAGTTTACTCTTTAATTTCCCTAATTAAAATACGTAAAGGGCGTTTCAGTCATTATGACGTATGGATTGAAGGTAAGGTACCGTGTGCTTCAAATTACAATGCTAGATTCTGTTAATGCAGCAACACTAGGGGAAGAGCAGAGCTACCAACGAAAAGGCCGGCCAAAGGGGTGAGGACACTAGCTGGTCTGTACGTCAAAAGCACTGTTTACTGCCTGATTTGGTAACAGCCAATAGGAAGGAGAGTGTGCTGTAGGGCGGTGCAAGTCGTACTTGCGACCAGGCGAACTCTAGTTGGAATGAAGCTGTAATAGCCAATAGGAAGGAGGGGCGAGTTCTGGGGGTGGGTCGATGACTGCCAGGGTAGGCTGCGTTACACTAACGCAGGCTTCTGGGTTTGTTCCTGTCCTGTGCAGGCTCTGACAGCTGGAGGGGCCTCAGCACTGCTAGGTGCAGGTTAGACGGTAAGGAACGCGTGGGGAACAGATACCTCGGGCTGGGGACATTTGGAACCCTGTAACTCTGAGTGTGAGCCACATACGCACAAGAATAAGGTGTTCCTTTGGCCGAAACTCAGAAGAGCCTCACATAGTTAATGTAACCCCTTTGCCTTCACTCTTCATTTAAAGCTGTCTTCATGAAAAGCCCTCCGTTATCATTGGAAACTTCCGCCCACTCACCTATAGTTAGGAGCTCTTGCTACTTAATAAAGAACACTTGACCTATTAGCATGAAGAAGACCTTGATCATACACAGTGTACAAGAAGCCCCCTCTGTGCACGTTACTTACGGCCACAAAATTAAGAGCTTCTATTTTGCAACACACAGACCACAACATGGACACCAGGAAGACACCACCGCCTTTCTCCGAGGCAAAACAGAAATGCCTCGGAGAAAGGCAGCGTCGTTTTCGGATTCGGGGGCGTGTTTTGCTGTTGTCTCCTCCTTGAGACTTCTTGCAAAAAACACGCCCCCCGATCCGAAAAGGACGGGGCCTAATCTAAATGACTGACCTCTTCTCCAATGGCTGGCCAGCATTCAAGAGGCCAGCCAATGGAGAACAGGGGAGAAGAGGGGCGGGTTCAAGCCCCTCTTCTCCAAGTCATTAAATCTCGGAGCAAGACTGCGCAAGCGCAGCCTTCGCAGCCGAGACCTAAAAAGCATTGCAGTTAATAGAAGGTTTTAAGACTTTAGTTACATTATAAATCATTCGTTGATGGTACCATACTCATTTTAGGAATTGTGATATGTTCTAAGGTGATTTCACCATGTGAAAAAGCCTTCTGCTGGGATATCATGATTGAGAGAAAAATATTTTCTCATGCTTTTCCCACAGAGGATTGGAAGGTGATCTATAAGCTAAACTGAGAGCTTATTTTCTGTAAATTCACATTATCTTTCTCAGTCATGTGAGAATGAAGTCTGACATTCTCAGTAAAACATGTACATCCAACAAGGGCAGAGACTGTCAGTTGATTCCTTTGTGTTCTACTGCAGCTTTCCAGAGTGTTCCAAAGAACAACTAGAGCGCTAACAGTCCTACTTATGATAAACATATGGCACACCTGAAGCCATCTTGCTTGGATTAAAGTGGTAACTCTTAGAACATTTAATTTAAAAAGGAACAAAATGAGGGGGTTCATTTTTCCATACAAAGTATGATTAGTGCTGCAGAAAGAAAAATTAGGGCACATTTTGAGTGACTTCTCAAATCCTCTTCTATTTCATAAAAAAATTCTGACATGCAGAGTGAAACATGCACTTTCAATACCAGCAGCAGTTTTCCCTGGTGAGCAGTAGCTTTACTACAGTGATCTAAAAGAGTGCTAACAGTCTGAATTTAGGGCAAATGTGTGACACATCTGAATGCCTTCTTGATGGAATCAAAGTAAAAAACTGAAAGTATTTCCTACTGAGGAGACTGCAGTAAATGAGGAAATTAGGAAACTTCATAACAAATAAGTCTCCCAAGATGGCCACCAGAGACAAAAGAGCCCAAATGTAGCCCAAATATCACCCAGATGTAGCCCAAGTATAGCCCAATGACAGAATGTCCCAGACTGTTCCTTAAAACAACTAGAGCGCTTACTGTCTTCATTATGACAAAAGTATGGCACACCTGAAGCCATCTTGATTGGAATAAACTGGTAACACTTAAAACATTTAATTTAAAAAGGAACACAATGAGGGGGTTCATTTTGCCATAGAAATTATGATTAATGCTGAAGAAAGAAAATGAGGGCACATTTTGAGTGACTTCTCAAATCCTCTTCTATTTCATTAAAAAATTCTGACATGCAGACTGAAACATGCACTTTTAATACCAGGAGCAGACTTCCATGGTGAACAGTAGTTTTACTACAGTGATCTAATGAGCAACTAGAGTGCTAACATTCAGAATTTATGGCAAATGTGTGACATATCTGAATGCCTTCATGATAGAATCAAAGTAAAAAACTGAGAGCATTTCCTACTGAGGAGACTGCAGTACATGAGGAAATTAGGAAACTTCATAACAAATAAATCTCCCAAGATGGCCACCGGAGACATAAGAGCCCAAATGTGGCCCAAAATCACCCAGATGTAGCCCAAATATAGCCCAATGACAGAAGTGTGCAAAACAGTGTTTTTGCAGTGTTATATAGTGCAGACTTGTCAGGTATTGGAGTGCTTTACATGAGCATTGGTTACATCACACAAGAACAAATTCATTTGGTTGTAGACATGGGGAGACTAAGTAATTTGACCAGAATCACAGAATGTCGAGCTGAAGCAGAAACTCCAACCTGGTTCCCCAGTTGCAAAGTCTGCAGTTCTGGAAGTAACACCACATCCTCTCCCCTAAGTGCAACATTTAATCAAGTGGTCAACTGGATAAAAAAACATAAAGATAACAAATAATTTAAAAGTGCTTTGTCGCTATTTGACAACTCAGAAAATATGTCCTTAGTTTAGTCTTTTAGAGCACTAACCATAATTTTGATGCCAATAAGACCCTCTCATATATGTAATTTCTAAAGGAAATGCTCTAGGTATTACAGTTTTGATTACATCAAGATTACGTCAGGCGTTCCACACTTTTGTAATAAATATAGAATGTTAGCAATCTAGTTGTTCATTAGGATACTGTTGAGAGGCAGAGGCCAGGGGCACGGACTCTGAAAATTTAAGGCAGGTAGGAGGGTGCAAAGGCAACAATTTAACCACACTGAGCAGGCAAGGAAGGGCCGTGGCAGCACAACAGACTATGGAGGGCAGTGGAAAGGGGGGCAGGGGCAACAAACCAACAATACAGGACATGCAAGAGAGGCTGTGGCAATGTAATAGACCATTGTGGGCAGAAGGAAGAGGCAATGGTAGTACAACCATACATGCCAACAGACCCGATTCAGCCAGGAAACGTCCAATGTTTTTAAGCTCAAATGGGCTTTATTTGATCTGTCTCCTGTCTACAATCTCCTCTTTTTCAATGTAACTCAAAGGGGAAAATCAATACCCCAGTTTTTTTTCAAAATCTCCCTCTTACCAAGTTCAAAATGTTCGCAAGTATGGTACATTGGATCATGGTAGGAAATGGGGTAGGGACATGGACTTGGATAACAGAGGACAGGAGGGACATGGAGAGGTGCACCAAACTGACCACAGAGAACAGAGATGCAAGAGGCAATGGTAGCTAGCTGACCATAATTGACAGACAGGAGAGAAAGCTGCAGCATAACAGACCATAAAGGGCAGGAGGGACGGATCAGGGGCATTACAATGGAACAGACAAGCCAGGAGGGAGGGAGTAGGGGTCTGCACACGTAAAGAGAGGGCTGGGGGCAAGGGGGCAGGGCAGGAGCAGCAAGATAGCCATGGAGGTCAGGCAGGATGGGCACTAGAAGCAAGACACACCATGAAGAGCAACAGTGAGACTGTGATGGCATACACACAGACCATGGAGGGAAGGTGGGAGGGGGTCAGGGGCAGCTAACTGACCACACAGGGAAGGTGGGAGGGGCCATGGCAGCACAGAAGGCCATGCATGGCAAGTGGGAGGGTTAGTGGCAGCACAATGGCTATGTTGGGCAAGAAGGAGGGTGCAGGGGCATGCACAAAGGACGATGGAGGATAGAAGGGAGGGTCAGGACCTGTGCACAGACAAGAAATTTCCGGGGACAGTGCCTCACAACAGACCGCACGGGGCAGGCAGGAGGAGCAGTTGCAGCACAACAGACCAGGGAGGGCAGAAGGGTGTGGCAGTACAATGGACCATGTAGGACAGGAGGAAGAGGATAGGGGCATGGCATGTGGACAGGCAGGGTGGAGGTGGCAGGGACAGGTTACAGTCATCTGACAATGCTAGGCAGGTGGGAGGGGAGTGGCAGCTCAACAGAACACTCAGAGTAGATAGGAGTGGCAGGTCCATGGAACATGGTGGGCAAAGAGGATGGAGCAGGGGCATGCACAAAGACATCGGAGGGCAGGGGGAAGGAGAATAGGGGCAGCAAGCTAAGCACAGAGTTTAAGCAGGAGGTCAATGATGGGGCATAGAATTGGGCAATGGAGGGCAGGAGGAGTGGACTGGTAAATCATACTAAATTGAGGGCAGTGGCAGCACATCAGACCATTCATGGCAGGAGGGAGGAGGCTAGTCCATGGATTCACACAACCGAGGATAGCGAGGAGGGGGATGAGGCAGCAAGCTAACTGTTCAGAGAAGGCGGGTATTAGGAGCTTTATTGTTTTTAAAACGTGTGTCTGTGCGAACTACTTTTTTATTGTTTCATACGTCTTTATTTCGATATTTGAATCATAAAAGACAAATACATAAAATATTGCAATTAACAATCAGACAAACTATTATCTAAAACATCTTTTTAAAGTTTAGCAAAAAACACATTTTTAAAAGAGGATTAAACAGTATTTAAAGACACAGTATGAATGAATGAAACCCATATTTAAAAGAAAGAGGGAACCGGGATACTTAAGAATATCTGGCTCTAATAGCCCAGGCCCACCCTAGGTACTTTGCTACCCCTATTACGACCAGTTCTGTGGTGTTGGTTCTTAAAGCCCACAATGCCTCTGTACTTCCTCTAATGTTCATCCGTTGAAAGATGGGCCTAATCCATTTATTCCTTGGTGCATAATAGGCAGGACAGGCAAAGAAGAAGTGACCAACACTCTCTTTTTGGTCAACACACCATGGGCAATACTCATTCAAGTTACCAACCCATTTTTTAGAGAAAGACCTTACTGGTAAACAGCCTACTCTAAACTGGTGGTATAATTTTTTATCCAGAGTCTTGGTGATAACATCCCAATAGTTCTCTAAAGAGGGATCTAGTTTATGCACCAAAAATCTACCAGTGAGGGAGGCACCGTTTGAGCACACAACGGATTGTAATCTAACTGATGCCCAATATAGTGACTTAAAGGCCTGCTTGGAAGGAAAAACAGAGCTCCCCGGAGAGTCCCACAAATGGATAAGACCCATTTCATCCAAAATTTGTTTCACTTCACGGAACCAAGGGATATTTCTAGAACCCAGGATTGTTCTTACTTCCGCTAGTTCGGTAGCAAAGAGACTTAGATCCGGAGATATCCAGATCCGTCTCCATAACGCAACCAGCCGGTACCGTGCCAGGTCTTTAATTGATTTACAACCCATATCCAACAAAAGAGGTTTTATTGGAGTGGATTGTGGCAGTCCTATCAGGTTGTGCAAAAATTTGTTTTGGACTGTTACCAGGGGAGATAGATTCCAAAAAAACCACAGGTCAGCCCCATACAGAATAGCCGAACTGATTTTTGCGTCATAGATTTTAAGTGCTGGCGTGACCCTTTTAGTAAGAGACATTTTTTGCTCCTGGATCAGACAGCCCGTAAGGCGTGCAAATTTTAGATGGAGAATGTCGATCTGGGGCTTCCAGCTTAACCGGGAGTCCAGGGTTACTCCTAAGTATGTCATAACCTCCACCTGTTCCAGGCCCACTCCATTCATACTTACATAACTCTTTGTTGGGCGGTTTTTTGAGAAGACCATGAATTTAGTCTTGCTCACATTAATTTGCAGATCATTAAGTTTACAAAAATCCTCGAATTTATGTAAGGCCGTTTGTAGGCCCTTGCGTGTCTTGGATAAGATTAATGTATCATCTGCAAAGATGAGCAATGGAAATTTAGTCCCGCCCAAAATTTGGTGTCCGCAAAAAACTTCACCACCTGGTCAATAAATAGTAAAAAAAGGGTCGGTGCTAAAACACACCCCTGTCGGACACCCCGTGTAACGGGGAAACTGTCTGTCACCTGCCCTTGACCTCCCCACCTCACTCTCGCAAAATTGCCCTCGTGTAGTCTCACCAAGGGCTCAAGGAGTTCTTGCGGAATGCCTAAGGTGCCCAGGACTGCCCACAGTTTTGCCCTGGGCACCAGATCAAAGGCGGACTTCAGGTCCACAAAGGCGGCGTAGATAGACCCGCCGCCCAACAGCACCACCTTCCAGTATATCAGAATAAATCTGAAGACCTGGTCGATGGTGCTGGTGCCTGACCTGAAGCCAGCCTGCATCGGCGAAAGAATACTCTCCGATTCCATCCACCCCTGAACCCTGGTGAGAACCATCCTAGCAACTATTTTTTGGAGGGAATCAATGAGACGGAAGGGGCGATAATTTCCGGGGGCCGAGCGGTCCCCTTTTTTGAAGATTGGAAGAATTTCCGCCCCCATCCAAGACTCGGGGATCCTAGCCCCCTTAACAATAGCATTAGCAAGCTGGGTAACATAGGGAATCCAAAGAGGGGGGTCGATTTTGAATAAATCTGCCGGGATACAGTCCAACCCAGGGGCTTTCCCAGCTTGGACCGAATAAAGTGCAGTCTTGGCATCGTCACTCGTGAAGACCAAAGGGTGACTGGGGGAAAGCGACACTGGTACGTATGAACAAGTATGCAGCATAATCTCACTTTTATTCAGGAAGAAGAGGAAGTTTGTGACTGTGACTCCGGGCTCACTTGGCAGAAACACCCCCTGACCCTCCACCCCCTATCGCAAAATGTAATGCCCGTGAAAAGGGTAGGTGAACACAGTGTTATATAGAACATAGTCCTGAGAGCACGATTGAAAATGAAAACTAGATATAGTGTATGGTATAAACTATGCACCAAAGAGTGTGATATAAGATGAACTGGGCGTGAAATATAATATGCAATACATTGTGCGCAATGACAGATTCATTGGAGAGCGCGAGATAGCACAGGCACTAGCGCGTGCTATGCGATATGCGCCTTGGAGTGTAATATGCACAGGGCAGTGTTGTGTAACCTAACTAGTCTCTAAAGTTGTAATATAAAATATGTGCTGGGGAGTGTAATGTTGCATATGCACTGTGACAAAGATATGGATCCCAAATTGTAATATGTATGGCATAGCACTGTGCGTTATAACATAGGCATCGAGGAAGGCACGTTAGATGGGGCATTATAACCCGTGCGAAGACAAGTGTGGCATGACATATTCACGGGGTGGAGTTACAGTGCACATGGGCTAGAGAGTGTCATAGCATATGCACTAGCTAGTGGAATACAACACAGAGGTGTGTGGCACTCAGCAGGCAATGGTGGGTGTAACACAGCATTGGGCTCTGCCAGGAGCGCGCTGTGACTCTCAAGTGATGTTTGTCCCCTTTCCAGAGAGTAAAATAAAAAGTATTACACATCCGGCAGTGGATGTGTGTTTTATTAACCATGAGGGGGGTTTCTTGCATAGTTTTGGTCGAATTTTTGTCGAATCCCCTTTGAATGGCTTGGTGTGCATGTGTATTAAATGTGCTCATCAATAGCTACCCATGTTTGTATAAATGACAAGGGTGTCTACCGGGATTAGGCACGGTAGGGCATCAGACATGTCAGAGCTTCACTAGTGGTGTAAATACATTCCACGTGGATTCATTGTATGCATAGTCGCCTTTTAATGAATATGACGCAAATCGTCATGGTGATAGGTACGTACGGTTTGTCCAGCATATCCTAGGTGTGTCTATAAATATATATTTTTTAAAAATAATAAAAAACAGTGGCCGGCCCTGGGGATTGGGGTCAAATAATATAATTAGGAGACAGGCCCTGGGGGATGGGGTCATCAGGGCCAATAAATTAGAATAGGAAGGGGAACCACACAGCCCCCCTTCTTAAAAAATTAAAATTAATAAAAGACTGGCATTGTGCCGGAGGCCACGCCCCCTCCTTGCCGCACTCTGCAAACGCGCCCCCTGGCGAGTTGTAAGTTGGGGAATTAATTCCACTTCAATACTGAGGGTCCCTGAGGGCATCTCCAGTATGCGCCGGGGAGCTGCGCTGCAGACAGGTGTTCTGAGGCCAAGCCCCTTTTTACACCTCTCTGCAACGCAGCTCTGTGGCGCTTACTGGAGGTACCTAGTGGTCTAGTTTGACCCTAGGGACCCTTAGGATTCAAGGGGACTTAATCTCTCAACTTAGAACAGCCACAGGGCGCGTTTACACAGTGGTGAAGGGACGGGAGGGGGCCTGAGGTGACGTGTGCAAACACGCACTATGGCACGTTTTAAATTGGGGATATAATTTCCCTTCAATACTGAGGGCCCCTGGGGGCTAACTAGCCCACCAAGTGCTTCCAGTAAGCGCCACTGAGCTACATTGCAGAGAGGTGGTCCAGGCCGTGCCACTTTTTATACCTCTCTGCAACGCAGCTCTGTGGCACTTACTGGAGGTACCTAGTGGGCTAATTGGACCCTAGGGACCCTCAGGATTAAAATGAACTTAATCTCCCAACTAAAAAACGGACACAGGGCGTGTTTACACAGTGGTGAAGGGAGGGGACGGGGCCTGAGTTAACATGTGCAAAACGCCCTGTAGCCTGTTTTAAGAGGTAGTTTTAATCCCCCTGCCCTATTATATACTAGGGGCTTACAGAGGAGGTCATGCTAATCACAGGGGGACCCCAACGCATAATGTTCCCTAGTGTATGTAGGTGTTTTCACTGTATTCTAAGTGTCTTTTAACATAGCACTGGCTCTAGGACTGGTTTGGCAGTTCGGGCTGGACTGTTCCCATGAGGCACAGGGTCAGACTGATTTGCATATGGCCATGTCTGAACTGGGGTGGCAGAGTGGGCTAAAGAACGGTGATGGATTAAACCCAGATCAGTTGACTGGGGGTGAGTGCTTGCAATGTTCAACACTCTGTCCATCATTTCCTTTGGTTTCTGCTTTGTTCGCCATAAGTTGGCAGGGTATGCTCAGACGTGAGTCCCTTGCTCACTTTGCCACTGGATTCAAGCAAGCCTGGCTGAAGACGGCTGAAATGCCAGAAACCGGTCCTAGGAAGCTTGTTTCTGGTCCAGGGAAGACATGGCATGGCAGTTCGGGCTGGACTGTTCCCATGAAGCACAGGGTCAGACTGATTTGCATATGGCCATGTCTGAACTGGGGTGGCAGAGTGGGCTAAAGAACGGTGATGGATTAAACCCAGATCAGTTGACTGGGGGTGAGTGCTTGCAATGTTCAACACTCCGTCCATCATTTCCTTTGGTTTCTGCTCTAGGACTGGTTAGTCAGACTCAGTTACCACCAGTATCCGTCTGAAAAAGTTGAGGGTACAGGATGATTTTGCAACAAGGCTTCTTTCTGCTCTTCTTTTTGTTCTTTCTGCACGTTATCCTTCTTCCTGCCCTTTTGTTCGTCTTTGAGGACTTCTGTTGCTTCTTTCTGCACTTCTTTTTTTTCTTTCTGTGCATTTTTTCTTCTTTCTTCACATGTCTTATCTCTGTAGGCATAGTTAGAAATTAGCATTTAAAAAACCTTTGAAATTCACAGAAAAAACCATAGGTTTCAGGCACGTTATAGTTAGGAATTAGCATTTAAAAAACTTCAGAAATTCACTGAAAAAACCATAGGTTTCAGGGGTGTTATAGTTAGCTGGACTTTTCACTTGTACAAAACCATTGAAATTCCCCCGTTATTGTTAGTTCAGCTAACTATAACTCGCGCGCCCGCAATGCACTGCTGATGATGTCACATATTACATCACTCATGACATGGTCAGTGACATCACTCATGACATCACTGATGACATCTCAAATGACATCACTGATGACATCACTGATGACATCATCCTTGTGATAGAGTGGCAGACCTCCTCTCACCCCAATATAACCTTTGATACACACATTCAAAAATAGAGACTAAAATTTTCAAAACAATGGACATACCAATACCAGTTACAACAACCTCTTCAGTAATTCTAAGATCCGCATACACATCCACTCATTCACCGACAGTCCTATACAGTCACTCATACATGTACTCACTCATCATATGTACTCATACACCTATACATCCTGTTACACAATGCCACTCATCCATAGAGTTACTCACACACATAGTCACTCATGATAATAAAGAATCAAACATACATTTACTTGCATATACAGTTATACACACACCACCACACTTACTTTTACGGAAACTTACACATACCTAGTCTTCTAAACAATCACTTATAGAAACACATACTTATTCATACAGGAACTCTTTCAATCTCTCACTCTCACATATACTCACTTATATACACCAATAGTCACATATACTAGTTTAAAACATATGTAGTTACTCATAAAGACACTATTGAGACAGTCATTCACTCACTAACACACCCATACACACACTCATCCACCCATACAGTCCTGCACACATGCTGTCTTCAACACATACAAACAGTGAGTCACTCATTCATGCACCTATGCACTACGTAATACCCCCCACCGAACCATGCAGACACTCAGACTGATACTCAAAAAAACAACTAATAACCTATATAGACACCCATGTAGCTACTCACCAACCCATGCAGCCACTTATACACAAAGTGAGAGACTGATACAGATATTTACATATTTAAACATTACTCACTAAGCCATGTATTCACTATGATACACTTAATCAGTCAGTTACACAATCAATTTTTCAAAAACAAATCATCCATTTAGACACTTATATACCCATTTATTCTTCCATCGACCTTGAGATATACATATATAAAACATATTTAATTTTCAGAAAAACACACATTCACTGGATGATGTCATCAGTGATGTCATTTGAGATGTCATCAGTGATGTCATGAGTGATGTCACTGACCATGTCATGAGTGATGTAATATGTGACGTCATCAGCAGTGCATTGCGGGCGCGTGAGTTATAGTTAGCTGAACTAACTATAACGGGGGAATTTCAATGGTTTTGTACAAGTGAAAAGTTCAGCTAACTATAACACCCCTGAAACCTATGGTTTTTTCAGTAAATATATATATACATATATATATATATATATATATATATATATATATATATATATATATATATATATATATATATATATATATATATATATATATATATATATATATATATATATATATATATATATACATTACCTACTGGCAGTCGCCAGTAGGTAGTTTTAGTTAGGACCTATTTTCCATAGGAAATCCGCAACATTCTATTTGGAATAACCTTGGCGCCAATTGACGAATCTTCGCGAAATTTTCCAAACTTTTGGCCAGCTCCAGTCCGCTCCTATCCTGAAAATTTCACGGTGATTCATCAAGCGGGGGCCGAGAAAAAAGGGGGGTCCCAAAACACATTTTCGCCATGCATTTTCCCATAGGACCTGATTCAGTAGTTCCTGAGAAAATTAGAGTTAAATAGATAGATATATCTGGGCGGAGCCTAACCACACATCTCATCGTGAGATCTGATTGGCTGTCAGTACTTCATCCAAGAAGTGTTGGCTGCCATCTAGGGACCAATATACATGATAGCATCTCATTAAAAAGCATTGCAGTTAATAGAAGGTTTTAAGACTTTAGTTACATTATAAATCATTTGTTGATGGTACCATACTCATTTTAGGAATTGTGGTGTGTTCTAAGGTGATTTTACCATGTGAAAAAGCCTTCTGCTGGGATATCATGAATCATGTTTGAGAGAAAACAATTTTCTCATGCTTTTCCCACAGAGGTTTGAAAGGTGATCTATAAGCTAAACTGAGAGTATATTTTCTGTAAATTCACATTATCTTTCTCAGTCATGTGAGAATGAAGTCTGACATTCTCAGTAAAACATGTACATCCAACAAGGGCAGAGACTGTCAGTTGATTCCTTTGTGTTCTACTGCAGCTTTCCAGAGTGTTCTACAGAACAACTAGAGCGCTAACAGTCCTACTTATGACAAACTGTGAGAATCCCCTTCAGGTTTTAGACCCAGCTCTGGCTCCAAAACAGTTTATCAGTTCAACACACTTCAAATCATTACATTCCAAAACCTAGGAAACACAACATAGAACATTCCCATGTCATAACAAAGAGGCAGAGAGATCTAGGTGTCACAGCCACAGTATCACCATGACACCCAGGATACCACACACCTCCCCCCGTTAACAGCAGGAAAGAAAAACAAATAATCAAATTAATTAGTGCATGAGTAATAAACATGAATCAAAGAGAAAGTAGTAATCACAATACCAGAAAACATCAGATTAAGAAACATAATCTTTCAAATATTCCTTGAAAGGTCTGAAAAGACATTACCATCTTTCGATGGATACTCTCCTTCCACATGTAAATCAGAACACAAAGAGATTCTTCCTAAATTCCAAACCTTATGGTCATTGGTTCTAACAGCATTATTAAAAACTTTAATAACATACATAGGCTTTGAGAATTTCACTTTGGAGCCTGGAAGTCTAATAACTACCTTGTCTCCAACCTTTACTTCTGTATGTTTAGTAGACTTTCTTGCATCAAAATTGGACTTCCTATCTAGACATTTGTTCTCTTCTATATCCCTCCACCCCTCAGTGTTCTTAATAGATGAGGAGCCAGAAACAGATTCTTCTAACCGTCTAACCCATGAAGGTTCAATATGAGTACGAGGAGCCCTCCCTTTAAAAAGAACAAAGGGGGACTGACCCGTTGAACTATGCGGAGTCATCCTAAGGTCTTCAATTTTCTTCAAAACTTGTTCTTTCCAATTCTTTCCACAACTTTTTGCATATGAGATAGTCTCTTTGATTACCCTATTGAATCTCTCAATCATTCCATTGGTTTCTGGATGGTAAAGAGAACATTTTTTATGTTTTATGCCTCTTGTCTTAAGAAAGGTCTCCATTTCTTTTGAAACCAACTGTACCCCATTATCAGTCAAAATAGATTCCGGCTATCCCTCTCTAGCCATGAGAGTTTCAAGAATTTTAATTACATGAATTGTTTCTATACCAGATGTAAATTGTATCTCAGGCCACCTTGAATACAAATCCAAAAGCACAAAAATAAAAGTTTGTTGCCTGTTGGAATGAATGGGACCCACAATATCCAGAGCCACTTCTTTCCAAGCCCCATGTGGAAGTTCCCTGATAATCATAGGCTGCACCCTGACACGTTTTGACTTTTCACTTGTGGCACACACCATGCAATCTCTGATAACTCTTTCAACCTGTAAGTCCATACCAGGCCACCAATAAGAGGCACAAAGTCTCTCTTTGGTCCTGGACATACCAGAGTACAATTCGTGTGCCATATCCACCAAAACTTTCCTAATCTCCATAGGAGGTATCAACCGAGTCCCACGTAAGAGCAAACCCTTGCTCACTCCCAACTCATCTTTCACACCCCAAAGCTTCAATGCTTCATTTGACCCAACATTTTTCTTGTTCCATCCATTCTGAATTAGATTCATTACTTCAGACAATACTAGATTGTGGGATAACTCAATCCGCCATTGATTCTCATCAATAATACCAGCACCCACCAAACACACATGTGAGTCACTATCTACCCAATCATCAGCATCTTCTTCATTACCTTAACCCTCTACAAGCCTAGAAAGAGCATTGGCTACTGTGTTCTCAATACCAGGGATGTATTTTACTTCGAAATCGTACTCTTGAAGAGCTATGACCCACTTACTAATTCTTCCAGAAACTTGATCAATACCTTTCTTTGAAAATATCTCACATAGGGGTTTATGATCTGACTAAACAAAGAATTTAGTTCCCAACAAAAAAAATGTAAGCTTTTTGATGGCCCAAAACACCGCAAGAGCTTCACGCTCAATCAAAGAATAACGTGATTCTGTATCTTTCAGACCTCTAGAAATAAAAGTAATACTTTCCAATCCATTTTCACTCTCCTGTTGCAAGACTGCACCCAAACCTTTAACACTTGCATCCGTGGTTACTACAGATGTTCTAGAAGGACTAAAACCTTTAAGGTTAGCTGCATCATTGAGTTTCTTTTTAAGACAAACAAATTCTTTATCACAATCTTCTGACCACTTGAACTCCACACCTTTCTTCAGAAGTGCTCTCATACTTGAGCAATGTTCTGCAAAACCCTCAACAAATTTATTATAATATGTTGCCATGCCAAAGAACTTCATTAGTTCTTCTCTGGAAGATGGGGGTGGCATTAGAGAAATTGTGTCAACTATCTCAGGTTTTGGAGAAATGCCTGCACCTGAAATCGTGTGCCCCAAATAATGGAACGAAGAGGTCGCAAAGCGACATTTCTCCAATTTTATAGTTAAATTGGCATTTTCAAGTTTGTTTAAAACGTCATAAAGCAATTTCCTATGCTCCTTGTGATCCTTGGCAAATACCAAAATGTCATCCTGATAGACACAAACCCCATCACACCCTTCAAGAACTTTTTCCATAACACTTTGAAATACAGATGCCGCCGACACTAGGCCAAACGGCATCCTAACAAATCTGTAAGTTCCGAAAGGTGTGATAAAAGAAGTCAGGTCCCTAGAAGATGTTTCCAGCTCAATTTGGTGGTATGCAGAAGCTAAATCAATTGTGCTGATAACCTTGGCACCTCCTAGTAATGTGAGTAACTCTGAGAAGTTAGGTAGTGGATACTTGTCCACAATCACCCACTTATTTAGTTGTCTCAAGTCCACACATAAGCGTAGAGACCCATTGACCTTGCGGGCAGCGACAACCGGAGCAAGCCATTCAGTGTTGGTGACCTCTTCAATTATTCCACCATCTCTAAGTTTCTCTAATTCTTTCTTCATCTCCTCTCTCACTGCTAAGGGTACACCCCTAACTTTACATGTAGAAGGTTGTGAGTTAAGACGTAAAGGAATGTTCAATTTGAAACCTTTAAGACATCCTAATTCTTCTCTGAATACTCTTGGAAATTTTCTTTTAATTGCCTTCACAATATCACCATCAGAATTGAGATGAACAGTTTGAACATTCTGTTTAAGAATTATAGGAGAAGGACTCCCAGGATCTAACATGACCCCCAAATCAGCCTGGTGGAACCAGCTGATGATACTGTCCCCCTTTCTAGAGACATACACCTTTCCCGATACATATCGTCCACAGTATTCAATGAAACCCACAAAATATCCACATAGTGGTATGGGTTCACCCCCATATGCCAAAGGACGTATATCAGCTTTAAGCAGAGCAACTTTCCCTGCAAGTTTAGTCTGATAGAATGCTTTGGAGACAATAGTAATTTCGGCCCCTGAATCAAAAAGTACTTTAGTTGATTCCCCTTCTACCTGTATAGTATCCAAAGGACAAGATTTTCTCTCACTCGACACATTTTGTTGTACATCAGATTCAACCTGAAGAACTATTTGTCCACAGACAAAGTCCTCTTCCTGAATCTCAGTTTCCACAGATTTGACGTTGCTACCTGAATTCTTTGTTTTACAAACCACTGAGAGATGACCCTTTCGCTTACATTTAGCACAAATTACTTTCAAAGCAGGACAATTTTTGTCGTTGGCATAATGTCCAAGTTTGTCACACCTAAAACATTTCGGAACAAAAGGTTTAGCTTTTGATTTAACAGTATCATCACCTTTAGAGACACTTTTATTTGTGTTCCCCTCTTTCACGGTTTGAACAGAGACTTGCACATCCTTCTTTAAAGTGTCGACACACTTCAAGGAGTGTTCTATCCTTTTCGCCACTTGTAATACTTCATCTAAAGATGGTTCACCTCTTAACCAGAGCTCTTCCCGAACTTTTTCTAGATTACAACCTAGCATAAACTGATCTCTTATTCTCTCATCTAGCAACTGGTCAAATTTACAAGAAGAGGCAAGCTTCCTGAGTTGTGTGACATCCACCTCCACTGATTCACCATCGTTTTGGAACCTTTTGGTGAACTGATACCTCTCTAGTATCGTGCTAACTTTCGGTAGATAGTGATTATCTAATTTCTTAATGCAGATCTCAAATTCATTAAGACCCCCGCTTTCAGCATCAGAAAGATCTGCCAAATGATCAAAGACATCCTGTCCCTCAGACCCAAGACAATGTAAAAGAAGAGAGGTTCTTCTTTCCGCACTGAGACTCTCTCCACACACTTTGGCATATCGCTCAAATACCTTTTTCCATTTCTTCCATTTGATATTAGGCTCACCAGGTTCAGAAAGAAAGAAAGGTGGAGCGGTCACGTTTTGCATAATTACCAAATGCTATGTGGAAGTAATCCCAATGAGAAAATAAAACCAAATAACTAGAATTAAAAAAAAGATAAATTGAGAGAAATACCTCGTATTGTGCTCAAATTGCAAACATCGTAGAACACTTTAAAAGTTATAAAGAGTACAAATAAAATGTTCCTTTCCCTTAATCCCAGAATAACTGAATGATGTCTAAATCATACAATGTTAAACCAAAAGAAGGAAAACATTTCAGTAATCTGTGGAAAAGAAAATAAGTTATTTTTACACTAGATGGCAGTATTACATTAACAATAGAGATATCCAATGCCTCGATGTTGTATAACTGCAGTACAAGTCCTTCATTTACCGTATTTTAAGACACTGAGCTGCTCGGCATGTATAGCTATAATTCTGAGTGTCTTGTAAAAGAATTGAGGAGATGCAGGTTATAATTCGTTCATGAGCAGACAGGAAAAACCCTCCTCGTGAATGTCAAAGTACAAAATGTACCTGAAGACTACGCGATCCTTTTGTAGCCTTGTTATGATCAAACTGAATTACTGGTAATCTACTTCAACAGATTCACACTCACAAAGCGACTGATCGTATGGCGACATTTCTGCGTGCGTGAATATGTTCTTTCTGTTTTTAAATTTTTTTTTATTTATGCTTGACGAATCTGCTGACAGAGTTCATTTACATAGATGTGAAAGCTGGAATGCATTCGAATTCCGGAACCAACAATGACGGAGGCTGATCACCGAATCCCCTTGTATGCCTCTAGTACGTCATCATTCTGCCCGAAAGATCAACAGAAGAAGACCTCCCGTGTGACAACTGATAGCACAGGGCTGAGTTGCCAATGTCGATGATGCCACCACCATTTGAGGAATGAAGAGACACAAACTGGAGCAAGGTACATTTATAAAGTCGGAAGAAGAGCTCCCATGTGACAACTGATAGCACAGGACTGACTTGCCAATGTCGATGATGCCACCACCATTTGAGGAATGAAGAGACACAAAACGGGAGCCAGGTACATTTATAAAGTCAACACCGTCTGTTCTTCAAAAAGGCACAATACTGTAAGTAGTTACACTCCTCGCTAGATAAACGGTGACAATTTTCTCAGTTTAAGTGGCAGTTATTAAGGGGATAAAGAAAACATTTTTTTTTTTTCTCAAATGAGTATGAGTGGGACGAGCCCGTGACGATTTATTTACATAATGCCCATCTTATGTAGAATCACGGCGAATGCTCCCAGCCCCTTAAATGATACAGATTACAGTACCTTATGAGAAAAAGAAAGGCAGAGCGTTGGGGATGTTGGGTCCTTCTTTAAACAGTTGCCGACTACGCCAATGTGAGAATCCCCTTCAGGTAGAATAAGGACACTTGAGTAAGAAGATTCAACAGGAACATGCAGGTTTAATCTAAAGTATATTAGGACCCATCCAAAACCCCAGCCAGCTCTGGCTCCAAAACAGTTTATCAGTTCAACACACTTCAAATCATTACATTCCAAAACCTAGGAAACACAACATAGAACATTCCCATGTCATAACAAAGAGGCAGAGAGATCTAGGTGTCAGCCACAGTATCACCATGACACCCAGGATACCACACAAACGTATTGCACACCTGAAGCCATCTTGATTGGAATAAGGTGGTAACTCTTAAAACATTTAATTTAAAAAGGAACAAAATGAGGGGGTTCATTTTGCCATGGAAAGTATGATTAGTGCTGCAGAAAGAAAAATTAGGGCACATTTTGAGTGACTTCTCAAATCCTCTTCTATTTCATTAAAAGATTCTGACATGCAGACTGAAACATGCACTTTGAATACCAGCAGCAGACTTCCCTGGTGAGCAGTAGCTTTACTATAGTGATCTAATGAGCAACTAGAGTGCTAACATTCAGAATTTATGGCAAATGTGTGACACATCTGAATGTCTTCTTGATGGAACCAAAGTAAAAAACTGAAAGTATTTCCTACTGAGGAGACTGCAGTAAATGAGGAAATTAGGAAACTTCATAACAAATAAATCTCCCAAGATGGCCACCAGAGACAAAAGAGCCCAAATGTAGCCCAAATATCACCCAGATGTAGCCCAAGTATAACCCAATGACAGAATGTCCCAGAGTATTCTTAAGAACAACTAGAGCGCTTACTGTCTTACTTATGACAAAAGTAAGGCACACCTTGGGGTTGGGGTCCCCGGGGCCGATTAAGGCCTTGGGAGGGGGGCCACGCGGCCCCCTTCCAAATTTATTTTTTTCAACAAAAAAAATTAGGGTGCAGGCCCTGGCGGATGGGGTCCCCAGGGCCAATAAATTAGAAAAAGAAGGGGGGCCACACAGCCCTCCTTCTTAAAAAAATAAAAGACCGGCATCGCGCCGGGGGCCACGCCCCCTCCTTGCAGCACTCTGCAAACGCGCCCCCTGGCCAGTTGTAAGTTGGGGAATTAAGTCCGCTTCAATACTGAGGTTCCCTGAGGGCCAACTAGCCCAACAGGTATCTCCAGTATGCGCCAGGGAGTTGCGTTGCAGACAGATGTTCTGAGGCCACGCCCCTTTTTACACCTCTATGCAACGCTGCTCTGTGGCGCTTACTGGAGGTACCTAGTGGGCTAGTTTGACCCTAGGGACCCTTAGGATTCAAGGGGACTTAATCTCTCAACTTAGAACGGCCACAGGGCGCATTTACACAGTGGTGAAGGGAGGGGACGGGGCCTGAGGTGACGTGTGCAAACACGCCCTGTGGCGCGTTTTAAGTTGGGGAAATAATTCCCTTTCAATCCTGAGGGACCCTGGGGGCCAAGTAGCCCACCAGGTGCTTCCAGTAAGCGCCACTGCTCTGCGTTGCAGAGCGGTGGTGCAGGCCGTGCCCCTTTTTACACCTCTCTGCAATGGCGCGTACTGGACGTACCTAGTGGGCTATTTTGCCACTAGGCACCCTCAGGATTCAAGGGGACTTAATCTCCCACCTTTATACGGACACAGGGCGTGTTTACACAGTGGGGAAGGAAGGGGACGGGGCCTGAGGTGACGTTTGCAAACACACCCTATGGCGCGTTTTAAGTTGGGGAAATAATTCCCCTTCAATCCTGAGGGACCCTGGGGGCTAACTAGCCCACCAGGTGCTTCCAGTAAGCGCCACTGAGCTGCGTTGCAGAGAGGTGGTCCAGGCAGTGCCACTTTTTACACCTCTCTGCAACGCAGCTCTGTGGCGCTTACTGGAGGTACCTTGTGGTCTAGTTGGACCCTAGGGACCCTCACGATTCAAGGGGACTTAATCTCCCAACTTAAAACGGCCACAGGGCGTGTTTACACAGTGGGGAAGGGAAGGGACAGGGCCTGAGGTCACGTGTGCAAACACGCCCTGTGGCGCATTTTAAGAGGTAGTTTTAATCCCCTGCCCTATTATATACTAGGGGCGTACATAGGAGGTCATGCTAATCACAGGGGGACCCCAACGCATAGTGGTCCCTAGTGTATGTAGGTGTTTTCACTGTATTCTGAGTGTCTTTTAACATAGCACTGACTCTAGGACTGGTTAGTCAGACTCAGTTACCACCAGTATCCGTCTGAAAAAGTTGAGGGTACAGGATGATTTTGCTACAAGGCTTCTTTCTGCTCTTCTGCTTGTTCTTTCTGCACGTTATCCTTCTTCCTGCACTTTTCTTCGTCTTTGAGGACTTCTGTTGCTTCTTTCTGAACTTCTTTTTTTTCTGGCTGTGCGTTTTTTCTTCTTTCTTCACATGTCCTATCCCTGTAGGCATAGTTAGAAATTAGCATTTTAAAAACCTTTGAAATTCACTGAAAAATCCATAGGTTTCAAGGGCGTTATAGTTAGCTGGACTTCTCACTCGTACAAAACCATTGAAATTCCCACGTTATAGTTAGTTCAGCTAACTATAACTCGCGCGCCCGCAATGCACTGCGGATGACGTCACATATTACATCACTCATGACATGGTCAGTGACATCACTCATGACATCACTGTCGTACTTTAATATTCGGGACCGCGTAGGGGACAGGGCCCTACCCCTGTCTATCTTGGTATTAACAAACCGCAAATGGTAAATGTGGCATGTACGAGTGCTTTATATACCGTTCTAGCTATGAATGCACTGCGTACACGTTATTCTGCTTCACTACGCGGGTTCCATTTTGGAAGCAGTGGCCATCTTGTCATTGCCCTCACATAGGCTATAATGGAGTAAATACGGGCCTCACAGTACATGGGCTTTCCCTCTGACTTCTCTGTGACCTGGGCAGCTGGCTCTGCTGCCCCAGGTCAAACCGGTCTCACGAGCTCCCCTTCCTCCGTCCACCTGTGATTAGCATCAGGGCTTGACCCGTCATAAAACCCTTTCATTCTACACAATCCCCCGGCTAATCTCTTCCACACCTGCTTGTTCCTGCTTTATGACTTGTTTCCCAAAACAGGAGATGCTCATGTTTATTGGGGGGTCTATTGACATCAAATGTGGGATCTGAACCTTACTGTGTAAATCATTGTGGGCTGGCCGAACTGGAATGTGGGATGGTCATCATGACTCTGCTTTTTCGTTTGTAATGTATACTTATAATGGCCATATCGTAAACCAAGGAATGTGTGCCTGAAGCATGATATTTTGTATTTAAGGAGAAGCCCGTTCCTATGATTTTCAGCAGTCTCCTGAGAACATACACGCTGTTGTACTTCTAGGATACCTGTAATTGGTCTGCAGCCAATAAACGATTCTTTGACTTCACCCAGAAGACTCTGTGTTTCTGTAGGTCTGGAACAGGGTGAACCCAGAAGTCATAGGGTGTGTGCCCCTGCACCGCTGGGTCTAAAATACCCAGTACTTCAGTTTGGCGCCCAACGTGGGGCGATTTCAGCGGTACCAGTCCAAGCCAGAGGTTCGTGAGGAGCTTCGTGTGGAAATTCCGGAGGAAGGCCGCCACTTCATCGACCCCTGCATGTCGACGTGGTCCGAAAGTCTTTTCTGCGAGGTTCTCCGCGTCCCGACGGCTACGAAGGACTGCTGCCCTGATTAATCGACCTGTTTTGGACCCTTGATGAGTTTTGAGAGAGCGAAACAATCGAGAGAGTCTTCTGGTGACGCCATCGATCAACAATATTCAGTTAAGTATAAGTGGAGCGTCTCCTATTTGTTTTTGGTATCCTTCGGGATCGTTTGATTTGGTAATTTGGTACTTTGGAGTTTGCAAACGCCAAAACCAGAGGACTCGTGTATTCACGAGAATATCGTAATCGATAATCCTTTGACGTTTGGATCTAGACTAGTGAGCAAAGATGCCTGGTTCTGGACTATTTGGTAGATTATTCTGTTTGGGTTGTGGAAAGGATTTCCAGCTAGAGGAATCATGTCCGGTTCCTCCGGTTGGGACTCCAACTTATGAGCTCTATGTAAAACATGGCGTAGGCCCCATTGCATATAACGAAGTATGGATCCACTACACCAGGAAAGACGGTGTTTTAAAATGGCCCCAAAATGGTAGTTTCGATACCGATATTTTAGATAATTTGGAAATTAAATTGTTCAAGAAGAAAGCCCGGCCGGCGATGTTTGACTCTTTCCGCTTATGGCGAAAGGAAGCCAAACAAAAGGAAATTAAGTTAGCGAAAAAGAATAAGAGAGAGAAAGGTATGACAGTAATGCAAGCAGCTGTACAATTTAAAGACAATGAAGAGGAGCAAATGAGTGAGCAATTGCATAGGCAGCGCAAGTTAGGGATTGACAAATGTTACCTAGCTTTACCATATTCTAAGCAGAATGAGTTAGAAGAAAAGGAGAAAGATCCCCTGATGTCACATTTGTTGAGTTCGCCACCCCCGTATGCTCAAAATGCCACGGCGCCTCCCCAGCTTGTAAATATGCCACCTCCAGTGAATATACTGCAAGCCTTGCCGCAACCGCCAGTTGCTCTGCAGCCGGTTCCTATCCCTGTAGCGCAGCCCTCTCAAGGGCCGCCAGTTGTGCTTCAAACTGCCCCCGCACTTCCTGCGACTTTTCCTAATACAGCAGCTGCCTCCCCTGACACTCTTCTTTCCACCACTCCAGTACCTGTCTCTACATCCTCTTTTCTTCCCTCTGTTTTTCCCCCTGTTCTCGCCTCAGCTTCTCCTTCAGCGCGACAGCGCTTAGCTAATGTGGTTACTACATTAATGTCTCCTCTCTTTGAGGCATCTGGTGCGACTCCTGGTTTACAGCGTAAGCAATTGCGTAGCCAATTGCCTAACCCTGACGAGAAAAAGGTAATAGATAACATGGCGCGTAGATGGATTGTTTTCCCTTCACTGTATGATGTGGAATCAGTTGTCAACGTTTTCCATCAATGGGATGCCCCAAAACAGAGATATGTGTTTGAGAAAATGTGCGAAATTCTCTGTGAAGAATTGGAGGATAGTGGTAAAAATCCGAACCCGCAGGAATTGTGCAGAGTGAGGTTCGATTTTGGAACTGGTATAATTGTGGACCGCGGAGTAGATAAAGCAGTTGCGGTTGTGTTGTCCTTTAGGAATGATGATTGCCAACAATCATTGTTTGAACAAGATTTCCTTGTGGGGAAAAAGGTAAAAGCGCGACAATACCCTATGAGAGAAGTTCCCCCGGTATGGAAGGAAGCGGTTGCAGCTGCCGGTGGTAACCCCGCTGTGGCAGCGCATTTCCAGCGTGTTTGGGTGCATGTTCCATGGAAGCGCTCTGAGGTGTTAGCGCTTAAGCAGTCCTTGCCTGATCCCCGTAAAAACCCAGCAGGTTATTATAAAGAGTTGTCACAGACGGCAGGGTCATGCATTATGAATCTGGCCGACATAGACATGTTGTTTGGTAATGTTGTTCCACAGCCTCTATGGGGATCAATTCGTAATGTAGATCACAATGCAGAACTAGGGGATACATGGGCTAACATTGTTGCTGCTGATGCTAGACAAACTGGTGGTGCGAAACCAGAACCTTTAGTAGCTGAACTGCCTGGTAGAATCATTACGTATATGAAGACAATAATGCCTGCAATGCGCGTAAATTGGGACAAGTTATCTGCATGCAAGCAGAAGAAAGATGAGACAGTGTCAGACTTCTTTACTAGGTTTGAAGAAACGTTTATTGACCACAGTGGGCAGGATATGAGTACTGAGGGTGGCCAACGGTTGTTTGTGGATAAGTTTGTGCAGAATTTACTTCCTGACCTGTGTAAAAAGTTGAAAGATTCAGAAAGTTCTTGGGCTGTTTCTTCCTCAGCGCAAATACTGGCTACTGCACAGTATTATGAAAATAGAGATAAAGACGAGAAAGATAGAACAGAAAAGAAAACGAAGGAACTAAAGACAAAAGTCCTTTTACAGCAGGCCTATCCGCCACGTGGAGGTCAGAATAATTATAGGCAACCCCAAGGTGTCTATCACCAACCCCAACAGTTTCAGAACAATCAGCAAATGAATGGGTATTACCAACCACGTGTCCCTGTAGGTCCCAACCAATGTTCATACTGCAAAGAGGAAGGTCATTTTAAATACAGTTGCCCTAAATTGATGCAGCGTAACGGCAATATGTATGGCGCCAGAGGTAGGGGTGGTCAGCAAGCTCCTAGAGGCAGAGGGCATGGAAATGCTCCCCAGAATGCGCGTCCTCTGCCGCCTCAAAATACCATCAATAGCTTTGATCAGCAAGCTAACGCGATTAGTAATACGGCCCAGTATTCTAATAATGATTATTATGCAGAGGACGGTGATGCAGAAAATAATGATTACTAGGACAGCCATAGACAGAGAGAGGGAGTTGTTTCAGTGCCAGTGGATCAGAATGGACCGTATGTTGAGGTGACTACAGCAAATGTAACGGAGCCTTTTCTGCTAGACACTGGTGCTGCAAAGAGTTCAATCATGCATTCAAAACTCCCTGGCGCACCTTTGTCTGGCGATATAAATGTTTCGGTAGGTTTTTCTGGCGCCCCAGTTAGGAACCCGATTTCTAGTCCCATGTCACTTTCTGTTGGACCTTGCGAGCTGAAAGCACCCCTGATTCTGACAACAGGTTGTGGTGAGAATTTGCTGGGATTAGATTTGTTGAAAAGATTGCACGCTACACTGTATTGTTCTCCTTCAGGAGTACAACTTACATTAGGCAAGAAAGTGATTTCCCCAATGTACTTGTCTAAAAACACAATGCCGCCTGAATTGTCATCCCTTCCGGATGCCCTTTGGGCTACTGGTCCCAATGATGTGGGCCTCTTGGAGATACCGCCATATGTGGTGACTTTAAAGGCTAATGTCAGACTGCCACGTATTCCCCAATACAAGATCTCTAATGAAGGGCAGAAAGCATTGTTAGACATTGTCAGCGACTTGATTAATAAGGGTGTGATTGAAGAGACAAGAGGCAACGTTTGCAATAGTCCGATTTTACCTGTCTTAAAACGAACGGATCCTTCACAGCCACCTGTTTACAGATTTGTGATCGATCTCAGAGAGGTTAATAAGATTGTTGTGCCACAGTTTCCGGTTGTCCCCGATATAACCGCCTTGTTAACGATGATTCCAGCCTCTGCTGCATGGTTTTCAGTGATTGATTTAAAGAATGCTTTCTTTAGCATCCCAATTGCAGAAGAGAGCAGAGATATTTTTGGTTTTAGTCTGGGAGGCCGAAGCTTCCGCTTCAAACGCGCTCCCCAGGGCTACTGTGAAAGTCCCTCAATATATAGTCAAGCTTTGAAAGCGCAGCTTGATGCACTTGTTTTACCTAGTGGCGCTATCCTGATTCAGTACGTGGACGATTTACTGATCGCTGCGGATACTGAAAAGATTTGTAAAGAAGCCACATTGTCACTGTTGCGCCATTTATCCGCTTTCCATCACAAAGGGTCTCTCTCTAAGCTGCAATATTGTCGACAAGAGGTGACCTACTTAGGTCATCTCTTATCGAAGGAGGGAAGGAAACTGACCCCAGAAAGAATTCAAGCCATTGCACAGTTGAGTGTGCCAAAAACACAGAGAGAAGTGCGTGCTTTCTTGGGCATCACTTCATACTGTAGGCATTGGATCCCTAGTTTTTCTTTATTGGCAAAACCTTTAGTAGCCTTAACATGCAAAGACACACCGAATCCTATCCCATGGTCTGAAGAGTGCCAGAAAGGTTTTGTGGAATTGCGTAATGCATTGTGTTCAGCTCCTGTGTTGGGTACCCCTGACTACAGCAAGCCTTTTACATTGTATGTTCACGAGAAAGGTGGATGTGCGTTGTCAGTGTTAACACAGCCTTTTGGCGACAGACCGCGCCCATGCGCATATTTTTCATCAACCTTGGACCCTGTAGCAAGGGCATTGCCAAGCTGTCTGAGAGCGACAGCTGCTGCAGCGATGTCTATCCGACAATCTGCTGGTTTGGTAATGGACAATACATTGATTGTTATGGTTCCACACGCAGTAGACACATTATTAAATAGGACCAAGACACAACACTTGACTAGTGCGCGATTATCAGGTTATGAACTTACACTGTTAGCAAATCACATACACATAAAAAGATGCAATACGCTGAATCCAGCTACATTGTTGCCAATTCCAGCAGACTCAGATGAGATTGAGCAACATGACTGTCTGTTCAGAACAGAAGAAGAGACGAAAGGGAGAGTAGATCTTAAAGATACTCCCCTGACTGAGTGTGATGGCACTTTATGGGTAGATGGTTCATGTTTCAAGCTCCCTAATGGTGACACGACTGCTGCATATGCTATCACGACTTTGCACACGGTCGTGGAAACTGCACGAGTGCCACATAATTCGGCCCAAGCAGCAGAATTAATCGCCCTCACGAGAGCATGTGTGTTGTCTGAAGGAATGAGAGTGAATATATACACAGATAGCCAGTACGCCTTTGGCGTGGCTCATAATTTTGGGCGATTGTGGAAGGAGCGTGGGTTCCTGACGTCGCATGGAGCTAAAATTCAGAATGGCAAGTTGGTGAATGATCTCCTTGAGTCACTGACCCTACCGTTGCAAGTTGCGATCATGAAATGCAGTGCGCACAGGAAAGTCACAGATGATGTTGGACGTGGGAATGCGTTTGCTGATGAGACCGCGAAAGAAACAGCACAGAATGTGAAGACTAGAATGTATGTTGCAGGCCCCGCAAGATGGGTTGACGATGTTGGGATGTGTGAAAACACAATAGAGAGTGTAAAGTCCCTTCAAGCTGAAGCCACAGAGGAAGAGTTAAGCAAGTGGAGAGAAAGTATGGGTAAGTTGGATGAGAATGGTTGTTGGATTGATCTGACAGAACATAAGCGATGGTTGTTGCCTGATGCATATGTGCTTCCAGTGGTTACTATGGCACATGGAATGGCACATATCAGTATGAAAGGTATATGCAAGTTGTTGGCTCCAGTATGGCAGAATGCTGGGATTCCCAAGTGTGCAGAGAATGTGGTCAAGAATTGCATAGTATGTTTGAAGTACAACCCTGGTAGGGGAACCCCAACTCCAGCTGGTCACTTTGCACCCCCATCATGTCCATTTGAAGTTTTGCAGCTGGACTTTATTCACATGGAAAGATGCAACAACCTGAAATATGTACTGGTGGTTGTTTGTGCTTTCTCAAAATGGATAGAGGCTTATCCTCTGAAAGATAACACTGCCCTATCCACAGCCAAAGCCCTTGTGAAAGAGTTTTTCCCTAGGTTTGGGATGCCAAGAATGGTGTGGTGTGATAACGGAAGTGAGTTTGTGGGTAAAGTGATGAAGAATGTATGTGAAGGGCTAGGGATAAAGCAGAAGTTCCATGCTGCAAATCACCCCCAATCAGCTGGATTAGTAGAACGCTACAATGGAGCCTTAAAGCTCAAGCTGGCCAAAATTCAGGCGAGCACCGGTCTTAAATGGCCTGACGCTCTGCCTTTAGCACTCCTGTCCACCAGAATGACCATACACTCACGAGTGGGACTTAGCCCTTACGAGGTTGTTTTTGGCCGTCCGGCCAACGTATGGGGTGTACCGAGGCCTACGAAGTTCAGTGAGATAGAGCATCCAGTACTGCTCGATTACCTGTATGATTTGACTGTTAAACTGCGTGTTTTGCACCAACAGGTACATGATACTCTTCCCCAAGCTTCTGAACCTCCTGGACACCCTATCAACCCTGGTACGTGGGTGCTAGTCCAAAATTTCCAGCGCAAGAGCAACGACGAGCCTCGCTGGATCGGCCCTCATCTTGTTCTTCTTTCAACAAGATCAGCAGTGCGAGTGAAAGGAAAGAAACACTGGATCCATGGTACCCACTGTAAAGTAGTCCCCTTGCCTCTGCCATATGACCAGTGGGTCAAGGAGGGTATCGCCGACTCTGAGACAGACACTGTACCTCGTTTTGTACCATTCAGTGACGCACGCATAAGAGGCACAGTTTCAGACCAAGAGAGTGACAATATTCTGCAGGAAGCTGTGCCACCATCAAATCGACTGGACACCACTGAGCCTGAACTTTTGTTTCAAGACCAAACAGCACCTGGCCGTCTCCGCTATAATTTGAGACCTAGGCCCATGGACAAATAAAGATTTCCTCACTATTTCCTTTTTAACATTTTTTGCTCTCCCATCTGAAGGACTTTCTTGATTTTTGTTTTTCGAACCACCATCCGGGTTCTGCCGCAGGGTCGCGGTGCCAAGACTTTGGGGTACAGGCCGAAGACGCTAGGTCGACGGTTCTGGTTGGTCTAGGGCGTTTCCCTGGACTAACAGGCGTGCCCCTTAGCAGAAGAAACTCATCCGCCGCGAGCGGCCCGTTTAGAGGATGGAGTTTTTTAAGATGGAGAGACTGATTGAGGAAATGAACTTTAACACAAGGATGTGTAGAATTGTAAAAAGTAAATGTTTTGTCTTTTTGTGCCTTTTTACACTGTGTAGTATCATGATGTTTATTGTAGAATTTGTGTTTTTCTCCACTCAAAAGCCCATTGAGCCCACTGAACAGCCTATACCTCTTTCTACTGCCTCCTCTCACTCTTTTCACCCTTTGCCTGAGCACGAACAGACCAGACGATCAGAGTTCGTAAATAACTCGTTTATCCAACTCTTGCACCAGCACCAACTAGTAATGAATACGACCAATTGCTGGGTGTGTGGGTTAATGCCACATACCATTAACAAGGGTATTACCTACCTAGTGCTGCCGTATAGTTACAATGGATCGTCATGGGCATTCCAAACCATGTTTCTCTATGCTCTAGATACATACTCCCCTCGCCAACCGCGTTCCATCAGACCTATCACCAATAATAAGGCTTTGATGAAAGGAGTTGCCGATATGAGTAGGGATATCGATGCATACTCATCCATTCCCAAAGAAGAGCTGAGACCTTATGTAGGATGGAACGCGACGGGGTATAGTATTAGTCTGGGTGAAAGACAGCGAAAAATCTCATCTCCAATCTGGGTCGTACCCCACATGGGTCGGTTCTGCTTACAGGGTAATGGTCAGAATCCTAGAGCTCAACTGGGAAGAAGTGACTGTACTGAAACGTACACCTTCCCGTCACAGTTTTCCCCTGCGTTTTTGGCTGCCAAGGGCACATATTTCATCTGTAATGACCGAGCATATACATGGCTGCCCCCTGATTTCTCGGGCACATGTTATATTGCGAACTTGCTACCGCCGACATTTACCGCTGCCTCTGACTATCACAAGACCAGAGTTGTGAGAGGTGTGATTAGTAAGGAGGATACTGCCGGTCAGGAAGCGGGAGACTTCTTCTTGGGTTTCCTGCCGTTTTGGGGACCTATGGTCAATAGTAGGAACCTGAGACAGCTGACTCGTGTGGTTGAATCCACTGTCAATGTAACGGCTGGTGCCCTTAGTAATCTGACAGCTGAGCTCCAAGCGGATCGCCTAATGACTTTGCAGAACCGCATGGTTCTAGACGTTATTCTTGCAGACCGCGGTGGGGTATGCAAGGTCATCCAATCCAGTTGCTGCATTTTCATACCAGATAATGCTCCAACAGTGTATCAAGCCATCTCCAAACTCCATAAAATATCTGAATCCATACACGTGGATAAGGGAGATTGGTCACTGGTGGGGTGGTTTTGGGAATTGATATCTGCCTGGGGTTGGAAAGTTCTGATGGTCATTGGAATGATCTTAGCCATTCTTTTCCTGTTCTGTCTGTGCATACAGTGTGCTCCTGCGATATGTGGTCTCTGTGCTACCTTATGTGTAAGGAAACCTGTATCGAGGGACGAACTAAGTAATAGGATGATGCTACAGCAACATCTCCATGACTTTGTGAACATTGACCTAGACTCGGATTAAGATGAGTATAGTGATTGCCTATGTAAGGGCAAAAGGAGGGTCTGTCGTACTTTAATATTCGGGACCGCGTAGGGGACAGGGCCCTACCCCTGTCTATCTTGGTATTAACAAACCGCAAATGGTAAATGTGGCATGTACGAGTGCTTTATATACCGTTCTAGCTATGAATGCACTGCGTACACGTTATTCTGCTTCACTACGCGGGTTCCATTTTGGAAGCAGTGGCCATCTTGTCATTGCCCTCACATAGGCTATAATGGAGTAAATACGGGCCTCACAGTACATGGGCTTTCCCTCTGACTTCTCTGTGACCTGGGCAGCTGGCTCTGCTGCCCCAGGTCAAACCGGTCTCACGAGCTCCCCTTCCTCCGTCCACCTGTGATTAGCATCAGGGCTTGACCCGTCATAAAACCCTTTCATTCTACACAATCCCCCGGCTAATCTCTTCCACACCTGCTTGTTCCTGCTTTATGACTTGTTTCCCAAAACAGGAGATACTCATGTTTATTGGGGGGTCTATTGACATCAAATGTGGGATCTGAACCTTACTGTGTAAATCATTGTGGGCTGGCCGAACTGGAATGTGGGATGGTCATCATGACTCTGCTTTTTCGTTTGTAATGTATACTTATAATGGCCATATCGTAAACCAAGGAATGTGTGCCTGAAGCATGATATTTTGTATTTAAGGAGAAGCCCGTTCCTCTGATTTTCAGCAGTCTCCTGAGAACATACACGCTGTTGTACTTCTAGGATACCTGTAATTGGTCTGCAGCCAATAAACGATTCTTTGACTTCACCCAGAAGACTCTGTGTTTCTGTAGGTCTGGAACAGGGTGAACCCAGAAGTCATAGGGTGTGTGCCCCTGCACCGCTGGGTCTAAAATACCCAGTACTTCATCACTCATGACATCTCAAACGACATCACTGATGACATCATCCTTGTGACAGAGTGGCAGACCTCCTCTCCCCCTAATATAACCTTTGATACACACATTCAAAAATAGAAAAAAAAAACTTCAAAACAATGGACATACCAATACCAGTTACAACAACCTATTCAGTAATTCTAAGATCCACAAACACATCCACTCATTCACCAACAGTCCTATACAGTCACTCATACATGTACTCACTCATCATATGTACTCATACACCTATACATCCTGTTACACAACGGCACTCATCCATAGAGTTACTCACACACATAGTCACTCATGCTAATAAAGAATCAAACATCCATTTACTTGCATATACAGTTATACACACACCACCACACTTCTACAGAAACTTACACATACTTAGTCTTTTAAACAATCACTTATAGAAACACATACTTATTCATACAGGAACTCTTCCAATCTCTCACTCTCACATATACTCACTTATATACACCAATAGTCACATATACTAGCTTAAAACATATGTAGTTACTCATAAAGACACTATTGAGACAGTCATTCACTCACTAACACACCCATGCACACACTCATCCACCCATACAGTCCTGCACACATGCTGTCTTCAACACATACAAACAGTGAGTCACTCATTCATGCACCCCTGCACTACGTAATACCCCCCACCGAACCATACAGACACTCAGACACTCATACTGATACTCAAAAAAACAACTAATAACCTATATAGACACTCATGTAGCTACTCACCAACCCATGCAGCCACTTATACACAAAGTGAGAGACTGATACAGATATTTACATATTTAAACATTACTCACTAAGCCATGTATTCACTAAGATACACTTAATCAGTCAGTTATACAATCAATTTTTCAAAAACAAATCATCCATTTAGACACTTATATACCCATTTATTCTTCCATCGACCTTGAGATATACATATGTAAAACATATGTAATTTTCCGAAAAACACACATTCACTGGATGATGTCATCAGTGATGTCATCAGTGATGTTATTTGAGATGTCATCAGTGATGTCATGAGTGATGTCACTGACCATGTCATGAGTGATGTAATAGGTGACATCATCAGCAGTGCATTGCGGGCGCGCGAGTTATAGTTAGCTGAACTAACTATAATGGAGGAATTTCAATGGTTTTGTACGAGTGAAAAGTCCAGCTAACTATAACGCCCCTGAAACCTATGATTTTTTCAGTGAATATATATATGCACGCGGCAAGCCATCATCCAGTCCCTCTAAAACAAAGCATACCCGATGGGGAATTGCTAAGAGCTCGCCGTGCCTGCAGCACGGACAGTGACTTTATAAAAGAGCAACAGACTATGCTCACACGTTTCAGAACAAGAGGATACAAAGAGGAAACCCTAGAGAGAGCTCAAAATAAAGTCAAGGAGCTGCAACAACACGATATACTCTTTTAGCCATCTAGGAGCACTATCAATAGAAGCAACAATGATAGTAACCAGGTCAACGCACCAAGAATGGTAACACAATTTAGCAGGGGAGCCTGGACACTAGAAAAAATCATGAGAAAACACTGGAATCTACTGATAGCAGACCCTATCATCGGTACATGCATAGGAACCAGACCACAAATAACATACAAAAAAGCAAGGTCACTGAAGGACAAATTGGTCCATAGCTATCGTGAAAAGGTTACTCAACCGCAATGGTTAACAATGCCAAATGGCTTCACCACATGTGGGATGTGCAAGGCAGATCGCAATGGCATAAACTGCAAAGAATATACCACAGGCACTAAACAAAAACGTCCAATAAAACACCTAATCAATTGTAACAGTGATTTTACCGTCGGATAGACTGGCAAGGTTCAGGCTTTATGGAAGTAAGATACCAGCCCACACATACCAGGGGGCGCGAGAGTGCAACATTCAAAATCGGGCAGCGGGTTTCCCCGCCGGCAGTTCGTCCTTTCTAGTATTGTTTCACTGTACCATACGAATGAGTGATGCCGCCCGGCCTCCGGGATGTGGGCAGTACGGCTGTGTACGTTGCTCAACATACTGGTCAAAGGGAAGACGGGAAACCCGCTTTACAAATATGTGCCCTGATGGTTGAACTATACATTTGGTCCTGCAATAAAAACGGTTTGACAAAAAAAAAACAGTGATTTTACCGTCTACATACTTGAGTGCCCTTGTGGCCTCAGGTATGTAGGCAGTACTAAATTACCACTTAAATCAAGAATTTTGCAGCATTTACGTGCTATCACTAATTGTGATCATAACTATCCAGTGGCACGTCACTATTCCGAATTCCACAACAGTGACAACAGCAGCTTACGGTTTTTCGGAGTAGAAAGAATTCCTAAATGTATACGAGGAGGGGACCGAGAAAAACACCTAAGAGTACTTGAGTCCAGATTTATTTTAGATCTGGACTGTAAAATACCCAAAGGACTCAATAGTGGAGAGGAACTTGCAACTCACATAGGCTTGTAATTAACAATAGCATGGTCTCGAAAGTAACATGATCACTCCCAACCCATGGTTGGGATTTTAATTATTCCTAAATTCATTTCTATATACTCACTTTTATTAAGATAGGGAAATAGGGTTACACAGGATAAAATAATATTTCCCAATTGGGATATTATATGAGTACTTACCGCAATTGTGGATGCTCTTATTGGAACCCCCTAGGGTTACCCATTCATCATCCTAATTATTCCCTGATACCCTTCCTCTTTCACACATTTAATCATATTATTTATCACACACATCACTATCCCGTCACTCCCCTCACACCTAGCACTTAGTAAAGGATACTTCCTACTCCTGCCATTATACCATGATAACAGTAGTTTATGGATAAATATCAGGAACCATTGTCCAAATAATTAGTCTGGTTTCATAATGTCCGCTGTAAAATAAAATGGTATCATGATCTCACGGTCCCACACAATCACAGCACAATGGACATTATTTTGAATTGTATGGCTATTCAGCCTTTATTGAACCAAACTTATAGTTGATGGCGCATTTGCGCATAACATTGTATAATCAGGACATATATAATCGTCAGCTACCTGTTTTTGTTCACATCATTTCCAACTGTATTGTTTTCTGACAATTCCTGCATGATGATTATCAAATATGAGGATGAAATACTTATCGTAATATTATGCTTCTTACTGCAGTTTATTATTTCTTGCAATTGCGGTTACTTTATTTATTTTGTGTATCACCATTAAGTATGTGTTTAAGTTCAGCTTATTTCGCGCTCGCCATGCAGTACAATTTTGAAGCATTTCTTCTATGTTTATGAACCATGTACCTGTATTTCTATGGTCGATTGGCATGCAGGAAGTAACTTGACAAAGGCAAACGCCGAAACGCGTTGTCCTTCTAAAGCTAGCGCACAATAAACTTTTGTGCGGTTTCCTGGTGTGCTGTCCTTTTATTCGCAGAATTGTTACGGAATAAAGGGATTTGAATCATATATATATATATATATATAAATATATATATATATATATATATATATATATACAATAACGTAAACCACCTCACATCTGCCGCTCTTTGCACAACGGGTGCGCAGTACGCAGAGGCAGTTCCGTGGCAAAATTTCAACAGCGTAGTCACAGGAGAAACAAAACTGCGCAATCCGGCTCGTTTTTCATTCGATACATTTATTCCAGCTCCATTAGAAAGTACAAACTAACAAACGCGTTTCAGCCACCTGGACTTCGTCAATGTTAGTTACCACTCGTATTTTTCACCTTTTAACAACGACAAACGTCATTGGTTACAATTACATTGTATCAATCAAGTAAGGACTAAATACAAGGGTGGTTTCTCGGTGTTACTCTGTCAGACATTTTGGCATATCTCATGTCGCCCTTAACCTTGGGGATTTTTCTCCCAAATTTCATATGGAGAAGACTCCAAATCATAACATTATACAGTAAATCCTGAATAAAATAAATTGAATAAAATAATATGACACACAATCATAACAGTTCATCATTGTCATTAATCACAATTATAATTCATAAATCGTGCAAAGATTATGCAAAAATTACACCCACAAGTGCCTTAGCCATATAAGCAACACTGGTTTTGAATTTACAAAGCCACTCCCTGAACGGGCCTTATCTGACAGCAATTGAAAATTTACATCAATTCAGCACATTATCATGATCCTCCACAAGAGCGTTTGAATTCAACAATTCATCCATTTGCATTTTACACAATTTCCCATGCATGTATTGCAAAACCTCAAATTCGGTTGTAACCACGGATGGGCTTAAAACAGCTGAGAGACTCAGATATTCATGTCTTTTACATAATCTCCCGCATCTGTGTTAATGCAACTTTAAATCCAATTGTGCCCTCAAATGAGCTTGTAACCTCTGTCAGGCTCATTTGTGCCATATCTTGATATTACCTACTGTGTATATACCTTTGAATAAAATAGTTTTTTAGAAAATGCCACAAAATACCAAAAAAAGATATTACCAAAAAACGAGTTTAATGCAAAATAGAACCTATGAATGTATTCAACGCGACTTTGGACAACTCAGTGATCAAACAGTTTTTAACCAAATGAGGCGTAATTGCAGCACACAAGAAGGGTTGAAACAGTCTACAGAGGTCCTGTTCAAAAGATTGAATTGTAGCGGGTATAGCGCCAAAACATTAGCCACCGCTGAACAGAAAAGTGCTAACATCAAAAGAGAAGATCTGCTTATTTCCTCTGAAAATAGAAATTCTTATGATAAAACCAATACACCTAGACTGATTACAGGCTTCAACGTTTACCATACTAACCGCCGTAAAATATTACACAGGCACTGGCAGATAGTTCGAAGCGATCCAGTCATTGGCCCTACATGCACAAAAACTCCCCGGATAACATTCAGAAGAGCTAAATCAATGCACCAGGAGCTCGTCTGCAATGCTCCAACAATAGAGAAGGGAACAAGCTGGCTCAAACCACAAAGAAGGTTTCACAAATGCTTTAAATGTAAAGCATGCAAGCATGGAGTGAACACTAGAACAGTCCCTTTGCCATTTAGACAAACGCCCTTTGAAATTCGAGGCAGTTACACTTGCAAAACAGATTTTGCAGTATGCGTTCTCCAATGCATGTGTGCCAAACAATACGTGGGAAGCACCATACACCCCGTCCACGTACTTATATTACAACATCTTAGGGCCATCACTAATGATGACCCTACTTATCCAGTCGCCAGACACATGAACACATGCCATGGAGGTAAAGCTCAAGATCTCTTCTTCTTTGTGATTGGCAATGTCCCCAAAAACCCCAGAGGAGGGAACAGGCAGCTATCACTTAGGAGATTAGAATTGAGGTATATCATCTTACTCAAGTCTAAAATCCCAAATGGGATGAACGCAGATGAGGCACTAAATGTACATTTGTTATAGGTTGGCCACCTGTCCCGCTCCTGATCCCACTCCGTAGCGTTAGGTCCTTTACACACGTCACTTTATTTATTCTTTTTCACATTTTCACGTCTTAGTTGTGATACATTTCACAGTCGAATGACTGGCTTTGTCAGGAATATACCAGGTTCATTTACCTAGGAGAGAGGGATCCTGCTACTTAGGCCCATCGGGCAGCATTCCATGACTGTTCATCCTCCCCACTGCCCTCTGTAGATATTAGATGATGAGAGCTTATTGGCGTTTCCATCACTTCAATGGATACAGGTGGGATCACCTACGCGCTATATGGTGTATATATATATATATATATATATATATATATATATATATACATGTATATAGTTTTCAGAACAGCTCTATTAATGCTGTACCCTATTTAATAGGATAGAAGCAAAGTTGATTATTGCAGCAGCTAAGAGGACAGACTGTAACACAGACACATTTCTTCTCTTTCTCTGGTATATCTGGACGCATCACAGCCCGTTAGTAACACTGTTACTATCACAAATTGTCTGCAGTATGGGTTCTGCGGTATTTTAAATGTCAGAGTTTATCAATATTATTGAGTTATGCTCGTAATAATTACTGTTGTGCCGATAGTATCAAAGTCTCTAACAATGGTATTATGATTTTCTTTTTCAAAATGCACTGTCATGTCTTAGCAGACATAAACTTCTATGTCTATTACCAAGAATGGTTGCTGTGACAACCAACTAAGAGTGTTCACCATATATTTTGTGTAAATTCAATGGTACCTGATGTAGTGATCAAGGTGGTTTGCCGTAGAAACGCGTCTGGATTGTCATTCTGGAATAAATACTTTCTTTGACATATTCCCACGGAGTCAGCGCCTGTATTTTGTAGATGCCAGAGTTGGTAAAATATATATTTATATTTATATTCACTGAAAAACCATAGGTTTCAGGGGCGTTATAGTTAGCTGGACTTTTCACTCGTACAAAACCATTGAAATTCCCCCGTTATAGTTAGTTCAGCTAACTATAACTCGCGCGCCCGCAATGCACTGCTGATGATGTCACATATTACATCACTCATGACATGATCAGTAACATCACTCATGACATCACTGATAACATCTCAAATGACATCACTGATGATATCACTGATTACATCATCCAGTGAATGTGTGTTTTTCTCAAAATTACATATGTTTTATATATGTATATCTCAAGGTCAATGGAAGAATAAATGGGTATATAAGTGTCTAAATGGATGATTTGTTTTGGAAAAATTGATTGTATAACTGACTGATTAAGTGTATCTTACTGAATACATGGCTTAGTGAGTAATGTTTAAATATGTAAATATCTGTATCAGTCTCTCACTTTGTGTATAAGTGGCTGCATGGGTTGGTGAGTAGCTACATGAGTGTCTATATAGGTTATTAGTTGTTTTTTTGAGTATCAGTATGAGTGTCTGAGTGTCTGTATGGTTCGGTGGGGGGTATTACGTTGTGCATAGGTGCATGAATGAGTGACTCACTGTTTGGATGTGTATGTGTGCAGGACTGTATGGGTGGATGAATGTGTGCATAGGTGTGTTAGTGAGTGAATGACTGTCTCAATAGTGTCTTTATGAGTAACTACACATGTTTTAAACTAGTAAATGTGACTATTGGTGTATATAAGTGAGTATATGTGAGAGTGAGAGATTGAAACAGTTCCTGTATGAATAAGTATGTGTTTCTATAAGTGATTGTTTAAAAGACTAAGTATGTGTAAGTTTCTGTAGATGTAAGTGTGGTGGTGTGTGTATAACTGTATATGCAAGTAAATGGATGTTTGATTCTTTATTAGCATGAGTGACCATGTGTGTGAGTAACTCTATCAATGAGTGACGTTGTGTAACAGGATGTATAGGTGTATGAGTACATATGATGAGTGAGTACATGTATGAGTGACTGTATAGGACTGTCGGTGAATGAGTGGATGTGTATGCGGATCTTAGAATTACTGAATAGGTTGTTGTAACTGGTATTGGTATGTCCATTGTTTTGAAAATTTTAGTTTCTATTTTTGAATGTGTGTATCAAAGGTTATATTAGGGGGAGAGGAGGTCTGCCACTCTATCACAAGGATGATGTCATCAGTGATGTCATCAGTGATGTCATTTGAGATGTCATCAGTGATGTCATGAGTGATGTCACTGACCATGTCATGAGTGATGTAATATGTGACGTCATCAGCAGTGCATTGCGGGCGTGCGAGTTATAGTTAGCTGAACTAACTATAACGGGGGAATTTCAATGGTTTTGTACGAGTGAAAAGTCCAGCTAACTATAACGCCCCTGAAACCTATGGTTTTTTCAGTGAATTTCAAAGGTTTTTTAAATGCTAATTTCTAACTATGCCTACAGAGATAGGACATGTGAGGAAAGAAGAAAAAACGCACAGAAAGAAAAAAAAGAAATGCAGAAAGAAGCAACAGAAGTCCTCAAAGACAAAGAAAAGTGCAGGAAGAAGGATAACGTGCAGAAAGAACAAACAGAAGAGCAGAAAGAAGCCTTGTTGCAAAATCATCCTGTACCCTCAACTTTTTCAGACGGATACTGGTGGTAACTGAGTCTGACTAACCAGTCCTAGAGCCAGTGCTATGTTAAAAGACACTCAGAATACAGTGAAAACACCTACATACACTAGGGAACACTATGCGTTGGGGTCCCCCTGTGATTAGCATGACCTCCTCTGTAAGCCCCTAGTATATAATAGGGCAGGGGATTAAAACTACCTCTTAAAACGCGCCACAGGGCGTGTTTGCACACATCACCTCAGGCCCCATCCCCTCCCTTCCCCACTGTGTAAACACGCCCTGTGGCCGTTTTTTAAGTTGGGAGATTAAGTCCCCTTGAATCCTGAGGGTCCCTAGGGGCAAAATAGCCCAATAGGTACGTCCAGTAAGCACCATTGCAGAGAGATGTAAAAAGGGGCACGGCCTGCACCACCTCTCTGCAATGCAGAGCAGTGGCGCTTACTGAAAGTACCTGGTGGGCTAGTTGGCCCCCAGGGTCCCTCAGGATTGAAAGGGAATTATTTACCGAACTTAAAACGCGCCACAGGGCGTGTTTGAACACGTCACCTCAGGCCCCGTCCCCTCCCTTCACCACTGTGTAAACGCGCCCTGTGGCCGTTCTAAGTTGAGAGATTAAGTCCCCTTGAATCCTAAGGGTCCCTAGGGTCAAACTAGCCTACTAGGTACCTCCAGTAAGCGCCACAGAGCTGCGTTGCATAGCGGTGTAAAAAGGGGCATGGCCTCAGAACACCTATCTGCAACGCAGCTCCCTGGCGCATACTGGAGATACCTGTTGGGCTAGTTGGCCTTCACGGACCTTCAGTATTGAAGAGGAATTAATTCGCCAACTTACAACTGGCCAGGGGGCGCGTTTGCACAGTGCTGCAAGGAGGGGGCGTGGTCTCTGGCGCGATGCCAGTCTTTTATTTATTTTATTTTTTAAGATGGAGGGCTGAGTGGCCCCCCTTCTTTTTCTAATTTATTGGCCCTGGGGACCCCATCCCCCATGGCCTGCACCCTAATTTGTTTTGTTGAAAAAAATTAATTTGGCCCTCCCGAGGCCTTAATCGGCTCCGGGGACCCCAACCCCCGGGTCATGGCCTTTTTTATTTTATTTTTTATTTTTTAGGAGGGGGCTGCGTTGCCCCCCTCCTCAGGCCACTTATGGTCCCGGGGACCCCATCCCCCGGGGCCGGCCTTTGTTTTTTATTATTTAAAAAATATATATATTTATAGAAACACCTAGAACATGCTGGACAAACCGTATGTACCTATCACCATGACGATTTGCTTGATATTCATTAAAAGGTGACTATGCATACAATGAATCCATGTGGAATGTATTTACACCACTAGTGAAGCTTTGACGTGTCTGACGCCCTACCGTGCCTAATCCCGGCGCCCCCGCCGGTGGGTACTCTCCAAGTAGACACCCTTGTCGTTTATTTATACAAACATGGGTAGCTATTGACGGGCACATTTAATACAAACGCACACCAAGCCAATCAAAGGGGATATATCAAAAATTCGACCAAACTATGCAAGAAACCCCCCTAACGGTTAATAAAACACACATCCACCGCCGGATGTGTAATACTTTTTTTTGTACTTTCTGGAAAGGAGACAAACCTCACTTGAGAGTCACACCGTGCTCCTGGCTGAGCCCAATGCTGTGTTACACCCACCAGTGCCCGCCGAGTGCCACACACCTCTGTGTTGTATTCCACCAGCTAGTGCTTATGCTATAACACTCTCTAGCCCATGTGCACTGTAACACCACCCCATGAATATGTCATGCCACACTTGCCTTCGCACGGGTTACATTACCCCATCTAACGTGCCTTCCTCAATGCCTATGTTATAACGCACAGCGCTATGCCATACATATTACAATCTGAAATCCATATCTTTGTCACAGTGCATATTCAACGTTACACTCCCCAGCACATATTTTATATTACAACTTTAGAGACTAGTTAGGTTACACAACACGGCCCTGTGCATATTACACTCCAAGGCGCATATCGCATAGCACGCGCTAGTGCCTGTGCTATCTCGCGCTCTCCAATGAATCTGTCATTGCGCACAATGTATTGCATATTATATTTCACGCCCCAGTTCATCTTATATCACACTTTTTGGTGCATAGTTTATACCATATACTATATCTAGTTTTCATTTTCAATCGTGCTCTCAGGACTATGTTCTATATAACACTGCGTCCACCTACCCTTTTCACGGGCATTACATTTTGCGATGGGGGGTGGAGGGTCAGGGGGTGTTTCTGCCAAGTGAGCCTGGAGTCACAGTCGCAAACGTCCTCTTCTTCCTGAATAAAAGTGAGATTATGCTGCATACTTGTTCATATTTTAAGTAGTTCGCACAGACACACATTTTAAAAACAATAAAGTTCCTAATACCCACCTTCTCTGAACAGTTAGCTTGCTGCCCCATCCACCTCCTCCCTATCCACTGTTGTCTGAATCCATGGACTAGCCTCCTCCCTCTTGCCATGCATGGTCTGATGTGCTGCCACTGCCCTCCATTTAGCATGATGTACCAGTCCACTCCTCCAGCCCTCCATTGCCCAATTCTATGGCCCATCATTGACCTCCTGCTTAGCCTCTGTGCTTAGCTTGCTGCCCCTATACTCCTTCCCCCTACTCTCCGATGTCTTTGTGCATGCCCCTGCTCCATCCTTTTTGCCCACCATGTCCCATGGACCTGCCACTCCTATCTACTCTGAGTGTTCTGTTGAGCTGCCACTCCCCTCCCACCTGCCTAGCATTGTCAGATGACTGTAACCTGTCCCTGCCACCTCCACCCTGCCTGTCCACATGCCATGCCCCTATCCCCTTCCTCCTGACCTCCATGGTCCATTTTACTGCCACACCCTTCTGCCCTCCCTGGTCTGTTGTGCTGCAACTGCTTCGCCTGCCTGCCCCGCGCGGTCTGTTGTGAGGCCCCTTCCCCTGAACTCTCTTGTCTGTGCCCAGGTCCTGACCCTCCCTTCTATACTCCATGGTCCTTTGTGTATGCCCCTGCACCCTCCTTCTTGCCCATCATAGCCATTGTGCTGCCACTAACCCTCCCGCTTGCCATGCATGGTCTTCTGTGCTGCCATGGCCCCTCCCACCTTCCCTGTGTGATCAGCTAGCTGCCCCTGACCCCCTCCACCTTCCCTCCATGGTCTGTGTGTATGCCATCATAGTCTCATTGTTGCTCTCCATGGTGTGTCTTGTTTCTAGTGCCCATCCTGCCTGACCTCCATGGTCATCTTGCAACTCCTGCCCTGCCCCCTTTCCCCCAGCCCTCTGTTTCCATGTGCAGACCCCTATTCCCTCCTTCCTGGCTTGTCTGTTCCATTGTAATGCCCCTGATCCGTCCCTCCTGCCCTTTATGGTCTGTTATGCTGCAGCTTTCTCTCCTGTCTGTCCATTATGGTCAGCTAGCTACCATTGCCTCTTTCCCCTCTGTTCTCTGTTGTCCAGGTGCATGGTCCTGTCCCCTCCCTATTGCTTTCTATGGATTGTTATGCTGCACTCCCGTCCCGCATGCCCTGTGTGGTATATTGTGCTGCTGCAAACCCTGATGCCTGCCCTGTAGAGTCAGTTTGGTGCACCTCTCCATGTCCCTCCTGTCCTCTGTTATCCGAGTCCATGTCCCTAACCCAATTCCTCCTGCCTACCATGATCCAATGTACCATACTTGCGAACATTTTGAACTTGGTAAGAGGAAGATTTTGAAAAAAAACCTGGGGTATTGATTTTCCCCTTTGAGTTACATTGAAAAAGAGGAGATTGTAGACAGGAGACAGATCAAATAAAGCCCATTTGATCTTAAAAACATTGGACGTTTCCTGGCTGAAACGGGTCTGTTGGCATGTATGGTTGTACTACCACTGGCTCTTCCTTCTGCCTACAATGGTCTATTATATTGCCACAGCCTCTCTTGCCAGTCCTGTATTGTTGGTTTGTTGCCCCTGCCCCCCCTTTCCACTGCCCTCCATAGTCTGGTGTGCTGCCACTGCTCTTCCTGCCTGCCCAGTGTGGTCAAATTGTTGCCTCTGCACTCTCCTACCTGCCTTCAATTTTCAGAGTCCGTGCCCCTGGCCTCTGCCTCTCAACAGTATCCCAATGAACAACTAGATTGCTCACATTCTATATTTATTACAAAAGTGTGGAACGCCTGGCATCATCTTGATGTAATCAAAACTGTAATACCTAGAGCATTTCCTTTAGAAATTACATATATGAGAGGGTCTTATTTGCATCAACATTATGGTTAGTGCTCTAAAAAATTAAAATGAGGACATATTTTCTGAGTTTTCAAATAGCGACAAAGAACTTTTGAATTATTTGTAATTCTTATGTTTTTTTATCCAGTTGACCACTTGATTAAATGTTGCACCTAGGGGAGAGGATGTGGTGTTACTTCCAGAGCTGTAGACTTTGCAACTGGGGAACCAGGTTGGAGTTTCTGCTTCAGCTCAACATTCTGTGATTCTGGTCAAATCACTTAATCTCCCCATGTCTACAACCAAAATGAATTTGATCTTGTGTGATGTAACCAATGCTTATGTAAAGCACTCCAATACCTGACAAGTCTGCACTATATAAAACTGCAAATACACAAAAAATAAGTGTTTTGAACACTTCTGTCATTGGGCTACATGTGGGCTACATCTGGGTAATATTTGTGCTGCATTTGTTATCTTTTGTCTCTGGTGGCCATCTTGGGAGATTTATTTGTTATGAAGTTTCCTAATTTCCTCATTTACTGCAGTCTCATCAGTAGGAAATGCTTTCAGTTTTTTACTTTGATTCCATGAAGTAGGTATTCAGATATGTCACACATTTGCCTTAAATTCTGAATGTTAGCACTCTAGTTGCTCATTAGATCACTGTAGTAAAGCTACTGCTCACCACGGAAGTCTGCTGCTGGTATTAAAAGTGCATGATTCAGTCTGTATGTCAGAATTTATTTATGAAATAGAAGAGGATTTGAGAAGTCAAAATATGCCCTATTTTTTCTTTCTGCAGCACTAATCATAATTCCTATTGCAAAATGAACCCCCTCATTTTGTTAATTTGTAAATTAAATGTTTTAAGTGTTACCACTTTATTACAATCAAGATGGCTTCAGGTGTGCCATACTTTTGTCATAAGTAAGACTGTTAGCGCTCTAGTTGTTCGTTAAAACACTCTGGGACATTCTGTCATTGGGCTATACTTGGGCTACATCTGAGTGATATTTGGGCTACATTTGGGCTCTTTTGTCTCTGGTGGCCATTTTGGGAGATTTATTTGCTATGAATTTTCCTAATTTCCTCATTTACTGCAGTCTCCTCAGTAGGAAATACTTTCAGTTTTTACTTTGGTTCCATCAAGAAGGCATTCAGATGTGTCACACATTTGCCATAAATTCTGAATGTTAGCACTCTAGTTGCTTATTAGATCACTGTAGTAAAGCTACTGCTCACCAGGGAAGTCTGCTGCTGGTATTGAAAGTGCATGTTTCAGTCTGTATGTCAGAATTTATTTATGAAATAGAAGAGGATTTGAGAAGTCAAAATGTGCCCTAATTTTTCTTTCTGCTTCAGTAATCATAATTTCTATGACAAAATGAACCCCCTCATTTTGTTCCTTTTTAAATTAAATGTTTTACGAGTTACCACTTTATTCCAATCAAGATGGCTTCAGGTGTGCAATACGTTTGTCATAAGTAGGACTGTTAGCGCTCTAGTTGTTCTTTAGAACACTCTGGGAAGCTGCAGTAGAACACAAAGGAATCAACTGACAGTCTCTGCCCTTGTTGGATGTACTTGTTTTACTGAGAATGTCAGACTTCATTCTCACATGACTGAGAAAGATAATGTGAATTTACAGAAAATATGCTCTCAGTTTAGCTTATAGACCACCTTCCAAACCTCTGTGGGAAAAGCATGAGAAAATAGTTTTCTCTCAAACATGATTCATGATATCACAGCAGAAGGCTTTTTCACATGGTAAAATCACCTTAGAACACACCACAATTCCTAAAATGAGTATGGTACCATCAACAAATAATTTATAATGTAACTAAAGTCTTAAAACCTTCTATTAACTGCAATGCTTTTTAATGAGGTGCTATCATGTATATTGGTCCCAAGATGCCTGCCAACACTTCTTGGATGAAGTACTGACAGCCAATCAGATCTCACGATGAGATGTGTGGTTAGACTCTGCCCAGATATATCTATCTTTTTAACTCTAATTTTCTCAGGAACTACTTAACGGATTTACACCATTTAAGCAAAAGGCACGAGTCTGAACTGAGGACTACCTCTTTGTCAAATTCGGTGTAATTCCGTTCAGCAGTTCGGGCTGTAGCTGCGTCAACAGGTCCTATGGGAAAATGCGTTTTGGAACCCCCCTTTTTTCTCGGCCCCCGCTTGACGAATCACCGTGAAATTTTCAGGATAAGAGCGGACCTGAGCTGTCCAAAAGTTTGGAAAATTTCGCGAAGATTCGTCAATCGGCGCCAAAGTTATTCCAAATAGAATGTTGCGGATTTCCTATGGAAAATAGGTCCTAACTATAACTACCTACTGGTGACTGCCAGTAGGTAATATATATATATATATTCTTAAAGAATCACAATCCAATATATCGGATAGAATCGAGCCCACACCATCAGTTTCTGCAGGTAAGTTCTTTATTCAGATTGCAGACAAGGAAGACGCGTTTCGACCACGTCCGTGGTCTTGGTCACATGACCTGCACCTCCAGTCACACATTATTTAAAGCTGCAGTTAGCATTTGTCATCATGATAGACATAAAATAAATAAATGTTACAGTCACATTACAAAACAATAATTTGTGCCAAACTGTGTTACAAATAGTAAAAATCAAGCTAGCAGTTCTAGGTCTTTGAAGTGCATTATGAGTGTGGTATTTAATGAAGGTTTGTTATTGCTTCCTATCACCACCGTGTTATTACGCCAGCATCAATAATACTGTATTGGTGATAATCATTGTATACTCGGTCTAGTACCCGTTTTACGTTGGAAACCATCAGCCATGTTAGTTCTAAAGATGGTCATAGTTTTGTTGGGGTTGATTACTCTATGTTAATAATACGGAGAGAGAAAGGCTCAATATTGCATGCAACAGAGTTATTGTTTCTATTGTTTTCACCAACATTGCAATATAAACTGGTGAGATTACTCATTCAAACAACTGTGAGGGTTTAGTACCCTATTTTTATTGCTGAAACTATAAGGTGACTCGGAGTAAATAAGGGGGTGGTAGACCCGTCACTCCAGTGCTCACATCTCTAACTCGAACGTGCAGGTCAGATGGTTTGCAGAAGCTCTCTCCTGAAAATAACACAAGAAATCCACATGATTAATATCCCTACAGTGTCCATCGATAGAACAAATTACACATGACAATTTCAGGTCAAAATCACCATCACTTTTTCTCAATGATGTGTACAACTCTAGACACTGCTACACTATTATTAAAAACATAAAGGGTGTGAAAAGTGGAGAAGGAAGAAAGGAGCGAGTGTTCAGTCAAGGCAAGATTAAAAAAGTGTATTCATGAGTTTACAGATGGCTGTACAGTTCCTCATCCTGATTCAGGCCATTGGGAAATTCGGTGCCTGCTAGAAGAATAAGGCGTGATTCCCGTTTGCGTAATGCAGCTTTTCGATTTCCTCCCCTTGGATTTGGGTTGACTGTGTCCAGTCCAAAATATCTGGCTTTGGTCCAGTCACTCCCATGTTCTTTGGAAAAGTGTCTCGCTGTGCTATAGCTCTGGTCATTGTTTGTAATCGCACGCCAATGTTCTAAGATTAGTTTTTTCACTGCGAATGTCTTAGACCCTATGTACCAAAGGCCACAAGGACAGACAATGGCATACACTACATACTCAGTGTTGCAATTTATTGCACTGGGTATTTTCCATTTGATCTTAGTCCTTTCAAGAACAGTTTCGGTGACATTTCTGTTTTGTTTGCAGGCTTTGCATTTACCGCATCTGCGGAAGCCTTTACTTTTCATGAGCCAGTTGTTGTCCTTGGGCCGAAGGTGACTATGTACTAAATATCTCTGAGTGATGCACTCCTTCTGAAAGTAATCGATGGGGAAGTGGTTATTTCGTTACGCAGAATGGGACCTGAAGAACCAGGCTGAATTAGGCCTGGTGGCGCAGGGTATGCCTGAAATCTTCTGAGTTTGCCTGCTTAATTGTACAGAGACACGGAACACTCTGTTGGCATAGGAACTTCAATTTATTAGCTGCAGCCTGGTACAGTTGTCCTAGAAGTACATCAGTGGTAGGTTCTCAGGAGACTGCCACTTTACTCCATGGCGCACAATCTTTTATAGCACATAGATTCACCAAGAACACTCCCAATGCATACATGTTTAGCCAATGGGAAGAGTTTGAAAACAAGATATAACCAATGAGAAAAGTTTGAAAACAAGATATCAAGTAACCCAAATAAACCTCTCTTCCAACTGTTTTTGTCACCCCTCCCCACAAGTTAATTAGTGGTAGTGTCCACAACTCAACTTGCAGGTGGCAGGACACATTTGTATGCTTTAGAGGACAGTTGTGAAATGAGAGAATACAAGTAGAGAATAGCGAAGGCCAGAAGATAAGGTAAAGTCAGGAAAGAGTGGTGCGAACCAACAGACAGTTGAGACAGGGATCAGTCGGACCAGACGGGAATTAGTGGACTTAGCTAGTCCCTGACATCAGTCTCGTGAAAAGAGGCAGGAGGTTATTTTGACACGTTGCAGTGTGATCAGCAGAAAAACTTCGTTTATTTTGCTGCCTGAGTGAGGGCAACACAAAATGGTGGTGGAACACAAAATGGTGGCTAAATACAAGCAAGATCGAAAATCGCATTTTTCTCAGATCCTGTCTAAGGATATCCCATCTGTTCCTTAAGATCCTGCGTATTTGGTTAGATTGGCTGCAGTATCTGGTAATGAACCTCGTTGGTTCCTTAGTTTCTATTTGTTTTCTTTTCCTGGTTCTACTCTTTTCTAGAATTTCTTCCCTACATTGCGCTTCTACTCGTTTTTCTGCTTGATATAATGCCTTTCTCAAGTAACCTCTTTCCTTAAACCTTGCTTTCATCTCCTGTTTGGTTCTTGTGTATGCTGCCTCAGTACTGCAATTTGGCTCTTAGGAACTCACTGTAGGGGGTTCCCCATCTAAAGCTAGGTGGATGTGAGCTGGAGGAGTATAAAATGGAATTTCCTGCTGTTATTTTTCTAAAGAGATTAGTACTGACTTTCCCATTATCAACAGTCATCTTTAGGTCTAGGAATTCAACATGGCTTTGACTGTAGTGTTTTGTGAATCTTAGATTAACATAATTTTGGTTTAAGCAATCAATAAAGAGATTAAGATCACTTTCAGACCCACTCCAAACAAAAAAGACGTCGTCAATATACCTCAACCACTTCGAAACATTGTAATACCATTGTTCAGTGAGGCCATTCCAGAGCACCTGCTTCTCCCACCAGCCCACCAAAAGATTGGCGTAGCTTGGGGCGAAGCAGGTGCTCATAGAAGTTCCCTGCAATTGTCTGTAATGTACATTCTCAAACATAAAAACATTTTCTTTCAGGCACATTGTAATCATTTCCAACAACATGTGTGTGTGTTGTAGGGATTCAGCTTTGCGTTTCCTAAGAAAGAACTCGCATGCTTTCAGACCATCTTCATGCCGTATGCTCATATACAGAGCTTCAACATCTAGACTGACCAACCACTCATTCTCCCCTATTGTGATGTTTTGTATTTTGTGGAGAAAATCATTTGTGTCCCGTAAATAAGACGTAAGGTCTCTAACAAAGGGAAATAGGAAATAGTCCACATAAATACTGGTATTCTCCATTAGGCTATTTTTAGAGGACACTATGGGTCTGCCAGGTGGATTACTACTGTTCTTATGTATCTTTGGCAGCAGATATAGTGTGGGAGTGGTGGGGGTATCCTTTTTTAGGAATTGATTTTCATCCCATGTAAGTAGATTTTGTTCATGCCATGTCCCAAGCTTATCATGGTATTGAATTTTCAAGTCATTGAGATATTTTTTGTCTACTTTACCGTAGCAAGTATTGTCGTCGAGTTGGCGGTGCGCCTCTTTGATATACATGGACCGTGTCATAAGGACCACGTTACCTCCTTTATCAGAGGGTTTAATGACCAATTCTTGGTCTTTTTGTAAATTATTTACCGCCTCCCATTGAGATTTCGTCAGGTTGGTATTCTCCTTTATTTTGTTAATAAGTTTAAGTAGATCTTGAGCCACAAGATCACTAAAAACGTCAATGTTGTCTCTGAAAAGTATGGGTACATACTTCGATTTGGCTCTGAACTGTGTGAGGGATGCCTCGCCGGTATCTATGCCTAGGAGATTCGAAATCTCGGTATAGTGTGTGGGATTGAAGGGGTCCAGGGGAACAATATGAGATTCTTGGGATTTCTGATATAGATTTGTCATGATTTGTAGGGTCGGGATATCAGCAATAGTTAAAACAGAGTCACAATCTATATTGGGTGCTGTACATTGTTGGTTACTTTTCTTTTTTAGAGCATGCATTTTACATAGTTTTAATTTTCGTTCAAATTTGTACAGATCAACCCTAGCTTGTGTGTAGTCAAACCCTGTCTCAGGGGACAAAAAGACAAACAAAGTTCTAGTACACTCATTTCGTCATCAGTTAGAATCTCATTGGTTAGATTCATTACCGTTAACTATGGTGCAGTGTTCTCCATTATGGGTTCTTTGTTTTCTGGCCTCTTGTTCCCATACCAGTTGTTCTTGGATTCTCGGCGCCTGATGTTTCTTTTCTGATTTTGCCTGCATTTTCTTGTCTTTTCCCATTCGGCCTTCCTCTGTTCGAATGTTCTTTTGCCCTCTGTACGAGCAGAAGTTCCCGGGAAAAAGACTGTTGTTCCAAATTTCCTGATGTTGCGCTATCTAGTGATTCCTGGTCAGAGCTGAAACCGGTGGTGGACCTCTCTTTACTTGTTTCCAGTAGTTCCAGGGCTCTGTCTTTCTTCAATTCTGTTCTCATTTTGTCATATTTTTTTGCAAAAGTGAGTATGCATCCTGAGGCATAGTCAATTTCATCACGTATGAATTTACGCTGTTTTCTAGCAACAGCATCTTTTTCAAAGACTCTCATTTTGTCATCCACCAGTTTGATAAGTTTTTTCCACCTCCTGTTGGTCTTTCTCTTTTTTCAAATCATCCAAAATGTCCTGTATTTGTACTAGCAAGTTCTTTTGTTCCTCCCAGGCATTGGCTATCAAGATTTCCAGCATTCGTCTTGAGCATGCAGTTGTATTTTCAACCCAATCTTGTAATACTTTGGGTTTGGGTTCTGACAGACTGGGGGTGATAAAAATCCGGAGCCCTCTTGGTATCCGGTTGACCTCTAGATAATTCTGCAATGAGGTCGCCTCCCACCATCTGCTTATTCCTTTACGCCGCAGACGCTCAAGTGAATTGCCCTTTTGTCGTATGTTAATTGGTAATTCATTGTTTAATGTGCTTCCCGAGGGTTGTGTATCCCGCTGTGTTCTGATAAAGATTGCCTTGGCTGATGCCTCGTGTCCCTTTAACAACTCGTCTGCTATTTTATTTCTGTGCTCGTTGGGTGCTTGATGCGCACCCCTGCTTGTGAAACTGATCTCACGCTTGGAGCCGTCTGGCTCGGGTGGACTCTGGTTAGCCGCGCAGTCAGCTGGGATTGGATGTCGGCACAAAGTTAGGCGGAAGTACAGTTGCACACCGCGCCTCACACCGTGCCTCTCTCCGTTATTTTCAGCCAGCCAGCTTGGGATCGGGCTTTGGGAATCGTACACCTCAGCGCGCGTTTACCTCACCTCTCTTCCCATCCGATTGCTCGTTCCACATTTAGAGTCCGGATGAGGTTCCGTTTCGTCACTTTGATGCTGTATGCGCTTGTGGTTAACCGGCGGGTACTCCTCACAAAAGGGCTCCAATCGAGTGGTGGACGGACATGGAGTACCCTTCCTTACAAGTCGGGGCTTCGTTGGCGGGCGCCGCCGCCGCTGTATTCTTAAAGAATCACAATCCAATATATCAGATAGAATCGAGCCCACACCATCAGTTTCTGCAGGTAAGTTCTTTATTCAGATTGCAGACAAGGACGACGCGTTTCGACCATGTCCGTGTTCTTGGTCACATGACCTCCACCTACAGTCACACATTATTTAAAGCTGCAGATAGCATTTGTCATCATGATAGACATAAAATAAATAAATGTTACAGTCAGATTACAATAATCAATAATACTGTATTGGTGATAATCATTGTATACTCGGTCTAGTACCCGTTTTACGTTGGAAACCATCAGCCATGTTAGTTCTAAAGATGGTCATAGTTTTGTTGGGGTTGATTACTCTATGTTAATAATACGGAGAGACAATGGCTCAATATTGCATGCAACAGAGTTATTGTTTCTATTGTTTTCAGCAACATGGCAATATAAACTGGTGAGATTACTGTGAGAAGTTGGCCTGGCATATGCTGGTCACTAGTTATAGTGGCCACCTTGCACCAGTCCAATTCGACTCTTGGTAGATAGGTTTAAAGACAACCTTTTAAAGAAAGCTATCCTAGTGGTAGCTGTGGAGAGCAGCCTTCAGGCTAAGTCTCTGAGGAATGTAAAGCAGCTTGTTTTACCTTATAATCTCTTGAATTACCAAATGAAAAGACACCACACAGGTATATATATCAAATATATATGTATTTATTTCTAAATATACTCTACTAATCTCTTTATGAGATTAGAGCCAGGTAAACATTCAAAAGATCAACAGTTCTCAATAAATTAAGCACAAATATGGCTGTAGCCCTAGGGGCGTACCAGACCATATACTAAAATAATGGGTTAACAAACTCGACTTGCAAAATGAAGAGGCCTAGGACCTTGGGAATCGCTGCGACTTCACTTCTGCAGTGTTAGCAGGTAAGTAATCAGCCCACAGGAGACGTGTGCAGTGTCTAAACACACACGCGGGTTTTCAATGCGTTTCAAAGGCAAATGTCGCGGTTTGTATTTTACAGTTCTAGGGCACTTCGCAAAAGTCAACAGGCAAGCAACTTACAGGGTAAGTATTTCGAGAGCCAACACACACTTGGGCACCGGAGTGCACGAGTTACCTCACCCAGGGAAGCCGGGTGCATAGGTGTCCTTTGGTGTCGGGTCGCGATGCTGTTTTCAATGGAGATCCTTGAAGACTTGCTGCTTGTGACGACTGGAGAGGTGTCCGTTCGAATCCGACGATGGATTGGAGTTGCAGAAGACCTAGAAATTGAGGGGACAGAGTTCAGAGTCACTTGCCAGTGACCGGGGGCCAGCAAGATGGATGACCACAGCTGTCGCGTCTCTTCAGGTCGATGATGGTGTTTTGTCTCTTCGCTCACGAGAACCAGGAGGGATCGAAGATGACCAGAAGCTGGCTTCAGAGGTTCCCATGACGTCTGCAGCTGATGACGGTGTTGATGTAGCGCTTAAAAGTTTGAAAATTGTAGGGGTGCGTTATATTCACTGTTAGTTGGTACCCGCATATAATCAAATGTGTACTCAGGTATTTTATGTGCAATGTATTACGAATTGTATAACCTATATCGATTTTAATAGAAGTGTTAGCTATGTACAAGCATCTTATGTATATATTGAAGCAATGCATAGAGCCTAGTCCTTTTGAACAATGTGATGTTAAACGTGTAGATTAGAATTCGTGTCTGTAGACTGTTTAGTTTGACCACACATGAAAGAAAGACGTAAATGTCAATACTGTGATTTAAACCTGCTTGTGTAACCGAAGTAGTGGCCAGAATTCGCATATATCGTTGAGGCGAAAGGCCTGGTATTTTCTTATGTTAGCCAAGGGCAATAGGCCAAAAAGGATTTATTCCAGTAGAGGTTTTAGGCTGTAGTAAATTGCAACTTAAAAGATGTGAAGAATGTCTGCTTTGCATGATCTCACCCCAGGTGCAAGGACAGTTGCTCGTTAGTAGAGAAGCTCTTTGTTCACAAATTGACTTATGTAGTAAAAGCCAGACATGGGAGTGTATTGGAATGTGCCAATCGTAACTCCTAGTGCGGATGGCGTCTGGGACTCAAGGCCAAGCGATGGACGATGGAACTGGACAGCGCTCTGTGGAAATTTACTGAAAGACGACCCCGCAGAAGAGGAGGCGCAAAGGGCGTGTTCTGGGATTTGGGGTTCTGTATTAGGGACAGCGCCCCGAGGGTGGAGGCAGATCAGAGCAGCCCAGAGCAGAGGAAGGCTAGGCGAAGGGATAGAGGGGGCAACTTAGACTAAGCTCTCTAAGTGAAGACTTCTTATGAAGTTTCACTCTGACACCTTTTATTCGATGAGGGTCTCAAGGGATTGCTAAGTAGGGATGTCATCTAGTGCAGAGTAGGGACAGAGATGGTATGGTTCAGTGTCCCTAGTATCGACATTTGCTTGGTGGTTTTCTACCTCATGCTTTTAGAGATTGCACTCTTAGTTATTTTTAGCCGTATGCGGATTCTCCGTAGAGTAGCTTTTGTGTTAGTGCCTATGTACTTGTTGTGCCTCGTATTGAGGACTTTGTATCTGCAAATCTTTATGCTGATAATAAAAACCAGAGAGCCAAGAGATTAAGTCTCGAGTCCTTGATTATGGCAAATTGCGGACAGTAATTTTGATAATTGTGTTTTTCCCTCCACGCTATTGGGCAAGTAAAAAGTTCCATCTGACCAGAGTGGGTTCCAGTAGATAATTGCGAGATACTAAAATGGGCCGGAGCAGTTGGTAGCAAACGAGGATGGTTTCTTACTGATAGCGAGGGAAGATTAGATAAGGATAAGTGACCCTTGAGGCCCAAGAGACGATAAGTGATGCTGAATCATCAGATGGCGAGCAGCAGACGGCAGCAGATGAGCATCGACGGCGAGTAGCAGCACGGCCGAAAGCAGCAGTTCCAGGAGTGAGTATGAAAATGAGAGGTTGTAGATTGCGGTGTTGATTTGTTGTGTGATGTCTTGCGGAGTTGTTGTGTATGTCGTGTGATTGTGAGATCAGGCTGTGAGCGCGCGCAGCCCGGGAATTGTGGTGTAGAAGACACCTGAGATAGATTTTGTTGACCACCCAAAGGAGATCGTGAGGTACCATCGATCACCTGGACCGAGATAGGGGGAGCGAATGCGTGTGTGTATGGCAACTTAACGCTGGTCGTGGGTTGTGGTGTGCAGATCGGAGTGTGAGTAACCTATCAGAGGCGATCTGTCTGGCCGGACGGGGGCAGACGGGCGCCAATCGAGGTCAACAAAGTCGAGAGACTGTGGACGAACAGTCAGAGGCTGTGGACGGACAGCCAGAGAAGTAACTTAATTGGTTATTTCAGTGTGTGAATGGGACGTGAGTAAGCGTGAAACGAGTTTTGGAGAAGGGAACTGCTGCGAGCGAAGGAAGGTGACGTCAGAGAGTGTCGCGCTGTGATAGGCCGGTTGGTGTGAGTCGCGCTGTTATTGGAGGATTCGAGGACAAGAAGTAAATAGAGCGCGAGATCGAATTTGCTCATTATGAAGTGCCTTAGGGCTTTGCGAGAGTTGTGTAGAGGCGATAAACATGTGGTTGTTCGTGGGGGAGAAGAAGCCCCTCCCGAGGATACCCCGGCACATTACATGGCACAGAATGTGGGGTTACATACTATAGTTTGGATTGAGAATTGGCACAAGATGACACAAGGCGAAGGGGAACTAGCTTTCCCGAGGTATGGCTCATTTAGACTAGCGGTGCTGTACCAACTGAAGACGGTGATGGGGTCCTTAAAACCCTTGCCAAGACCAGCACAGTTTGAAGCATTACATGCGTGGATTAGAGCAGCGCATGATAAGGAAAAGGGAAGAAGTCAGGAGAGAATGAGGAAGTCGATTAGGGCATTTCAGGATGCCAAGTGGGACGCAGCGGAGAAAAGATGGAGAGTGCAGACAATTGAGGAAGCGAAATTGTATCCCGCGCTAATGGAGGAGACGGGGATAAGGCATGGGAAAGCACAGAAAGAGGAAGATAGTGATTCCGATGATGGGGTATTGCAAAGATTGCTAGACGAGAGACCACCCCCTTATAATCCAGATGAAGCGGATGATAGGTGGGGTGAGAGGGGAGAAACTAGGAGGGTAACAATCCAGCCTGAGACCCGAGTGGAAGGGTTGGTTTCGTTTGAAACTGCGAGTTCACAGGGTCAGTCTGAGGCTAGTGGGAGGATTGAAAGAGAGATGAGGTTACCGGATGCCTTAAGGGTACCGGTCACCATTGGACCGATTGTGTCGATATACAGTCCGGAATCAGAAGAAAGAGAGAGGTCAGAACGAGTGGCAGAAAGAACGAGGAGAGAAAGCGGGGAAAGTGAGTTGGAAGGGGCAACGGCCCGACCTCCAAGCCCTGTACAATGGAGTACACCACTAGCAGCGGTGTCAGACACATCTAGGGGCGAAGAGGACGAGAGACCGGTGAGGCCGAGGACTCTGATGGAGTCGAGATCAGATTTAGGGTCATGGGTACCGCCAAAGAAGCAAATGAGCTGGAATATGGGCAAAGCGGGGACAACCCCAGTTGCCTTTACGAGCCATTCTGCTCCCATAGAACCACCAGAAGAAAGGAGAGAGCAGGAACCGGAATGCGAGTATGATGAGGGACGTGGAGCAAGTTGTCAGGTGTTGAAAGGGGCCTTGAAGGCAGGAATGATAGATGTAGTAAGACTTAAAGCAGAGGCGGATGAAATAATATATGGGAATCTACCTCTTGAGAGAGTAGTGACATATACTCCAGATGAATTGCTTTTTGTAGCAAAAGATGTGACTCGTAAAGCACGAGCGGCACATGAGAAACTGGCGGGTTTGGCTAGAGAATATGGGGTGGATCTATCCAAGACTAGAGCATTACAAGGGAACCATAGGATGCATTGTACTGAGCGGGAATTGGAAGAGAAAAGAGTTGTTGGTCTAAGGTCACATACTAAGGAACTGATTGTAGCTATGAGAATATGGCTGATGCTTGACAAATGGCAAGAGAAATGGGCTAGGAAAAAGAATTCTAGGGGAGCGAAAGGAGGGAGCTCTGAAGGAGATTTGCAGGAGGTAAAGATCCTTCCCTTGAGAGAGGTGGCGAATGGAGGATATGTGCATGTACCATGGAGCAGGGGGGATTTGGCATCATTTACGAATGATTTTCCCAGGCTCAGGGAGAAGCCTGCAGAGTGGTACAAGCAAGTTGAGCGTTTCGTTAAAATTTCGAAGGTGTTGTGGATAGATCTGAACACCTTATTCGATATCGTGGTTCCGGGAGATCTGTGGAACGCATGTAAAATTGCTGTTGATTGGCCGGACTATGAGCCTGATAGGAACATAGTTACAAATGGTCCGTCGCCCGTGGTAATGAGGCTGTACGATAAGGTAATTACCTGGTTGAAATCGAAGGTTTCACCCCAAGACATCGATTGGGTGAAGATAGACAGGACAGTGCAGGAGCCAAAGGAGACAGTACATGAATTTTATGAGAGACTTTTGAAGGCTTTTAAGCAGTACAGTGGTTTAGATGAGCTAGAAACGAAGGACATGGGACAGTTTGTGTCTAAGTTTGTGCTGGGTTTGAAGCCCGAAGTCAGTCTCATGATACAGCAGCATTTGATTTGTTGGCAGAATAAGCCTGTAGATGAGATCTTGCGGTATGCTAGGTACTGCACGGATGAGATTGAGTCCAAGCACAAGAAGATGAAGGATAACTTATTGCTCATTCAGATGCAAGCTGCTCAGGGACCGCCGAATGGGGGTCCGGTGGTGCGGAGACAGGGAAATTATCAGACAGGGAATCAGAATATGCAGGGTCAGGGAAGGCCGAGGCCCGTGGACCCTAGGACAGGCATAGATGTAGCGATCTTGAAAAAGACGGCTGCCTGTCACCAGTGTCACCAGGTGGGACACTGGAGGCGCGAGTGTCCCTTGAACCCCTATAATCAGCCGCAGATGGAGGGAGGAATGGGTCAGGTCCCTGGGGCGGAGCAGGTACAGACGGTGACTGTACCGAGAATGATGCAAGGGGGGACCGGCGTCTCGCAGGTGCAGGTTCCCCAGCCACCCAGGATGCAGAACATACAGCAGGGAGCTCGGACTTATTTGCAGATGCCCATGTTCGAAGTGGGAGAGGAGAGCGATGCAGATTTGCTGGCGCAGCTAAGTTTAGGTCAGGATGATGATTGCATACTTAGGGCTATTCTAGAGGTAGATCAGAGAGGACCCTTTGTGGAAGCAGAACTCGATGGACACCCTACTACCTTTTTGGTAGATACGGGGGCTACCAGGTCAACTATAAGGTCAGCAGTAATTCCGGGGGTAGCCCTTTCGGGGGAATGCATACAAGTGGTTGGAGTGGCGAACAAGAGGCTAGTGAGCCCCTTAACGGAACCGATTCCAGTCAGGATAGGAAACTTTAGGGATCGACATCAGTTCGTGGTGTGCGATTCTAGTCCTGTTTGTCTGTTGGGAAGAGATTTATTGTGTAAGCTCAATTGCACAATCTACTGTACCCCGAAAGGAGTAGAGGTACAGACAAGGGATGATGACGCGACCTTTAAGGTTGCAAATCAGCGGGTGTGTGTGGAAATGTACCCAGCTTTGACAGTGGAGGAGCTTCCACAGGATTTGAGGGAGTCAGTGTCGTCTGACGTGTGGGATTTAAGTGGAGAGGGGATCGGTTTAGTCAGGGGAGTGGAACCAGTGAAGATACAGGTTAAGCCGAACGCGGAATTCCCGAGAACACCCCAATATAAACTGTCGCCTGAAACAATTGCAGGGATTAAACCTGTGATTGAGTCTATGATTAGGCAGGGAATACTGGTGGAGATCATGGGTAGTCCATGTAACTCACCCATTATGGGATTGCAGAAACCAAGTGGGAAGTTCAGGATAGTGCAAGACCTGCGGAAAATAAACGACATAGTTGTTCCATGTTGTCCAGTGGTACCGAATCCATCTGTGATACTGTTCCAGATCCCATGCGAAGCTGGATGGTTCACAGTGATTGACTTGTGTCAGGCATTCTTTTCGATTCCCCTACATGAAGAGAGTAGATTTCTTTTTGCATTTAGGCTAGAGAATCGTGTATTAACGTGGTGTCGTATCCCACAGGGGTATACGGAGAGCCCGTCAATTTTTAATCAGCTCTTAAAGAAGAATCTTGAAGGTCTTGTGTTGCCGAAAAACTCTGTTTTGGTGCAATACATTGACGACCTGCTTGTCGCGTCAGAGACGGAAGACGCTTGCAGGGTCGATACCATTGCGTTGTTGAATTTCCTGGGAGAGAACGGTCACAAGGTGTCTCCAAACAAGCTGCAATACTGTTTACCTGAGGTACAGTATTTGGGGCACAGAATTGAAAAGGGTAAAAGGAAAGTGTCTCCAGATCGCATTGATGCGATTCTGAGAATGCCAGTTCCCTCAACGCAGAGGGAAGTTAGAATGTTTTTGGGAATGGTGGGCTATTGCCGCCAGTGGATCCCAAACTTTTCCTTTGAAGCGAAGCCTTTACAGCGGCTGACGCGAAAGGATGTAAGTGATCCGGTACCATGGGACGACGACTGTTTGAAATCATTTCTGAGGCTGAGAGAAGCCTTATGTAGCGCTCCTGCGTTGGGAATGCCGGATTATAACAAGGCATTTGCATTGTTCTGCTGCGAAAGAGAAGGTTGCGCATTAGCAGTGTTAACCCAGAATCATGGAGGTGTCCGTAGACCAGTTGCCTATTTCTCAGCTACTTTAGATCCAGTAGCTTCTGCGTTGCCCGGATGTCTCAGATCCGTTGCGGCAACAGGTGTCAGCATCGAGAGATGTGAGAGCATTGTGATGGGTCATCCTCTTACTGTACATGTGCCACACTCTGTTGAATTGTTGATGACTAGGACTAAAACACAGCACCTCACGAATAATAGGCTGACTCGTTATGAGCAAGTTATCCTTGCAGCCGATAATGTGACATTGAAGAGGTGTGCTGTTTTAAATCCTGCTACATTGTTACCTATTCCAATTATAGATGATAACGAAGATTGTGAGGACCATGATTGTCTCGATGTGACTGAACTATGCACCAAACCGAGACCTGACATTGTCGATGAACCGCTCCCAGTGTCAGATGAGATTTTCTTTGTAGACGGTTCATGTTTAAGAGACAGTGTCGGTCGACTGAGAGCAGCGTTTGCTGTATGCACCATCACGGGTGTGGTTGAAGCCGCTTGTTTAGAAGGAGTACACTCCGCGCAGGTGGCTGAGCTCATTGCTTTGACTCGTGCCTGTTTGGCAGCCGACAAGATCCGTGTAACTATTTACACGGACAGCCAGTATGGGTTTGGTGTGGTTCACGACTTCGGACAGCTATGGTCCCAGAGAGGGTTTATGACGTCTTCAGGTTCTCCTATAAGAAATGGTGAACATGTACGGAAACTGTTAAAAGCATTGCAAGGTCCTGATGAAATTGCTGTTGTTAAATGTGCTGCCCACACAAAGGGAAATGATTTCGTCTCGTTGGGAAATAACTACGCTGATGAAGTAGCTCGATTTTGTGCAGAACAGGGATGCAACTTCACTGAGACCCACGTCGAGGAAACTGGGGAGGAGGTGGTGTACGGTCAGATGTTAGCAATGGCAGACTCATGGGAGGAACTGAAACAGCTTCAGGAAGGGGTCTCGGATCAGGAACGTGACAGCTGGATACGAGCTGGATGTGAGAAGGGAGATGTGGATATATGGGTTTCGAATGATGGACGAGCGGTGTTGCCGGAAAGTTTGTTGAATCCCATGGCGAGGTTGATACATGGTGCTGTACATCTGGGTAGGGATGCCATGATGAGAGTGTTTCGTCAGACTTGGTACAACCCGAAGTTTCGTGCAGTGGCTGAAACTGTGTGCCAGAGGTGTGTTACTTGTCAACAGATGAATGTGGGGAAAAGAACCGCTGTGACGTTGAGCCACATAGGGAGGTCAGGGGGACCTTTCAATAGGATGCAGTTGGATTTTGTCGAAATGCCGAAGTGTAATGGGTTGAGGTACATATTAGTGATAGTATGTGTCTTTTCCAGGTGGGTGGAGGCATACCCTACACGTAGATGTGACACGCTCACGGTAGCAAAACTACTATTGAGAGAACTCATTCCAAGGTACGGGTTCCCGACGTCCTTTGAATCGGACAGAGGAACTCATTTCCACAGCGAAGTTATGAAGTTGCTTTGTGCTGCTTTGAATATAGACCAGAAGTTACACTGTAGCTATAGACCAGAAGCTTCAGGGATAGTGGAGCAGGTGAATGGAACTCTGAAGGCTCGGATGGCGAAAGTGTGTTCGTCTACGTCTCTGAAATGGCCTGATGCATTACCTTTGGTCCTTATGAGCCTCCGAAGTGTGCCTGATAGAAGGACTGGGTTGTCACCCCATGAAATCCTCATGGGAAGAGCGATGCGTTTGCCTGCAATACCTGCTACTGCTCTGATAAATATCACTGATGATATGATCCTGGACTATTGTAAAGGCCTTGCTGACGTGGTCCGTTCTGTGTCTCAGCAGGTGCAGACAGCAACGGTTCCAGCTGCGAGTGACCGGTGCCACGACTTGGACCCAGGTGATTGGGTCCTAGTCCGAAAGCACGTGAGGAAGAGTTGTTTGGATGCTAGGTGGCGCGGCCCTTTCCAAGTGATCCTTGTCACGAACACAGCTGTCAAGTGTGGAGGTTTACCGAACTGGGTGCATGCTTCTCATACCCGTAGAGTTCCAGCACCCTTGGAAGATACAGCCCCTCTCGAGAACAAAGATCCCAGTGAGCCGACAGAGCCTCCTGAGAGGGCCAGTCAAGCTGTAAGGGTTGCTGAAGCGGCTGCTGGTGCACTGAATCGTATTGGGGAAGAGCGTGAAAGGAGTACTGACCCAGAAACCGGCGAAAGAGCAAGAGGTGCAGTGGGTAGTACAGAATCAAGTTCTGCCGAAGAAGAGGAGGTCAGTGCACCGGGTATTGAAGGGAAGACCGGAGGTGTTACCGAAGCAGAAAGGGTTTGGCCCGCAAGACAGAACCGGGTAAACCTGAGGTTGGCTCCGGACACAGACCTTGCACCAGTTTCGGAGGAACCGGAAGAAGAATCAGGAGACGAGGAGAATCCTCAAGGTGGTGTGAGAAGGTCCAAGAGAACTCGAGTGCCAAGTCGGAAGTACGCTTCACCAGAGTGGGCATATCAAGTGACTGATGCCAGGGTTACCGAGCACGGGAAGGTTGAGGTCGATGACATTGGTCAACAGTGTCCCGCTCCAGAGGGTGGAAGTGTTGCTGAAGGTTCCGGGATTGGAGATCGAAGGAATTTTGACGATTCATATTCCAAGTCCGCCATTCCTGAGTGTCATTCGAGGTATGATCTTGGACAATTTGGAGTTCCCGACGTTCACGACTGTGCCAGACCCACAGGAACTGATCATTCTTAAGCTCGAAATATTGCAAGGAGTCTTGGAACTGTTGGGACCAGCGCTTATGTTAGATTGATTTGAGAAGGTTGCAAGCAGAGAAGAAGATAACCTAGATCCGAGCGGAAGAAGAACAAAATTAGGGATTTTCCGTTATAGAACGAAGAAAAGTTAGGGAGGTTTGCCTAAGTTCACGAAAGAGACACTGATGAGAAAGAGACTTACCCTTTCAGAGACTGTATTGGACACTGAGTACATTCCGAAGATGGCAGATCCTGCAAACCCACATCGTAGGGCTAAATTGATAGTAGGCACATTGGTAGGAGTTGTGATAATCACCATATTTGCGGTAGTGATAAGTTCATACATGGTGGCTCACAGGCAAGAGGGGAAGGTTCAGGGAGCACCCACACCTATTACCCCAGGGCAGAGAGGTGTCAGTATCAGAGAACAGGAAATATCGAAGTTGAGGGATGATCGCAGACTCCACATGGATTTGTCGAAGGGTGATTTTAAGCTTAACGCGTATGCAAGGTTGCTGTATGAGTATGTTGATGCGATGGATGTGAAGGATTGCTATGTGTGTATGCAGTTGCCTGCTTCAGTGGATGAGGGTATCAAGTATCATCATCTCCCATTGACATATGGGATTTCTTGTAGTTTATTACTCAGTTTATTTTATGACAGGAGACAGTTCGAGTATTTCTTTTCAAATTTTGACACGGTACTTCCTGAAGTTCCAGCAATCAAGCATTTGAACAAATATGATTCTAGCAAGAAAGAGGACAGACTCCTAAAGTATTTTAGACCGACTATGAAGTTGGATACGGCGCATGCTCACAGGAATAACCTGACATGTGCGTTATCTGAGATAGAAAAGAAATTCATAGACCAGGTAGAGGACAGGTACAGACAGTTGACCCAGACACGACACACTGGAGATAGCCCAGTAGATTGGACGGACGAGGAGAGAGCTCATAGATCCAAGGGAAGTTATGGACCAATAGCGTTAGATGAGGTACAGAGAGGGAATTTGTGTATTGGACGGCCTCAATCCGATACGGATAAGGTCGCAGTAGGACATAGCACTTGTTCTCAGACCTTCACAGCGGAAGCTTCTGCTAAGAATTTTATGGTAGGTCCAATAGAGGTAATTCCGACAGTATATTATGTATGTGGGAAGAATGCTTATGTCAGGCTACCTGCGAATTGGTATGGCATATGCTATTTGGCCATTATATTCCCGAAGATCTATCACACCGAGGACTTGGAGTTGTTAGAAACGAAGCGACAGTCTAGGAAACGTAGGGCTACAAACGCCGGTGCAGTGATTGGGGACATATACGGAGCAATGATACCTAGTATGGGTGTGGTGTTGAATGATGTGAAAATCAGGAGGTTGGCGACTGTGGTTGATGAGTTGTCTATGAACACGGCGAGATCTTTGTTGTTGGTGGCTGGAGAGATGTTGTCGATACGGAATATGGTTATGCAGAATCGCCTTGCTTTAGACGTATTATTAGCCAAAGAGGGCGGAGTCTGCAAATTATTGAAGGTTCAGGAATGCTGCACATATATTCCAGACAACACGAAGGAGATAGGGAAGTACATAGACAACATCACGACTATTCACAAGGAGATTATGGATTTGACGGAGGAGAATGTGTGGGAGAAGATTGGATTAGGATTTGGAAGAGTGGGAACTTGGTTTGCAAATTTGGGAAGAGGATTTCTGGGATCAGTGTTGAAGCCGATTATCATTGCTGTGGTTTGCGTGATTTGTTTGTGGGGATGCGTGAAGGCATGGAAGTGGTATCAAGGAGGCAAGGTTGAAAGGGCTCTTAAGGCAAACGAGAAAAGGATGGCGAAGCTCCAGGAGCAGCAATATGAGAGTCTTAAGAGACTGGAGGGAGTTCGACATGGCAAGGTTATGACTAGCGCGGTCTAAATCAGTTCTAAAGAAGAGAAATGTAATGGTGTGATGACGGATGTCATCAAAGGGGGGAACTGATGTAGCGCTTAAAAGTTTGAAAATTGTAGGGGTGCGTTATATTCACTGTTAGTTGGTACCCGCATATAATCAAATGTGTACTCAGGTATTTTATGTGCAATGTATTACGAATTGTATAACCTATATCGATTTTAATAGAAGTGTTAGCTATGTACAAGCATCTTATGTATATATTGAAGCAATGCATAGAGCCTAGTCCTTTTGAACAATGTGATGTTAAACGTGTAGATTAGAATTCGTGTCTGTAGACTGTTTAGTTTGACCACACATGAAAGAAAGACGTAAATGTCAATACTGTGATTTAAACCTGCTTGTGTAACCGAAGTAGTGGCCAGAATTCGCATATATCGTTGAGGCGAAAGGCCTGGTATTTTCTTATGTTAGCCAAGGGCAATAGGCCAAAAAGGATTTATTCCAGTAGAGGTTTTAGGCTGTAGTAAATTGCAACTTAAAAGATGTGAAGAATGTCTGCTTTGCATGATCTCACCCCAGGTGCAAGGACAGTTGCTCGTTAGTAGAGAAGCTCTTTGTTCACAAATTGACTTATGTAGTAAAAGCCAGACATGGGAGTGTATTGGAATGTGCCAATCGTAACTCCTAGTGCGGATGGCGTCTGGGACTCAAGGCCAAGCGATGGACGATGGAACTGGACAGCGCTCTGTGGAAATGTATTGAAAGACGACCCCGCAGAAGAGGAGGCGCAAAGGGCGTGTTCTGGGATTTGGGGTTCTGTATTAGGGACAGCGCCCCGAGGGTGGAGGCAGATCAGAGCAGCCCAGAGCAGAGGAAGGCTAGGCGAAGGGATAGAGGGGGCAACTTAGACTAAGCTCTCTAAGTGAAGACTTCTTATGAAGTTTCACTCTGACACCTTTTATTCGATGAGGGTCTCAAGGGATTGCTAAGTAGGGATGTCATCTAGTGCAGAGTAGGGACAGAGATGGTATGGTTCAGTGTCCCTAGTATCGACATTTGCTTGGTGGTTTTCTACCTCATGCTTTTAGAGATTGTACTCTTAGTTATTTTTAGCCGTATGCGGATTCTCCGTAGAGTAGCTTTTGTGTTAGTGCCTATGTACTTGTTGTGCCTCGTATTGAGGACTTTGTATCTGCAAATCTTTATGCTGATAATAAAAACCAGAGAGCCAAGAGATTAAGTCTCGAGTCCTTGATTATGGCAAATTGCGGACAGTAATTTTGATAATTGTGTTTTTCCCTCCACGCTATTGGGCAAGTAAAAAGTTCCATCTGACCAGAGTGGGTTCCAGTAGATAATTGCGAGATACTAAAATGGGCCGGAGCAGTGTCGGCACCCGGATTGGAGCCAACAAGCCTTGGCAACTGCAAGTCTCGTGTAGAGTGAAGATTGACAATGGTGCAGACCAGCAAGGTCTGATGGACTCACCTAGCGAGGGTAAGTGAGGGCAGGCCCAGAGCAACCAGGCGAGCTCTTGATGTCGATGTGGAAGTCGTCAAGTGAGTTACTAGCCAACGGGCAAGCAACCGTTAAGACGCCTTTGCAGGAAAAGTCTAACAACAGCCCACGGTCACTCGGGACGGGGTAGGCCGCTGAATTTCGGTACTAGACCTGCTAGGCACTTGGACAACAAGTGGTCCAAAGCACAACTTCGTTGGACGTAGATTAGGGCTTGCACTCGAAATCAGTGCACGGTTCCCTGGTTTTGCTGTTCCTCATCACTCGTGGGGTCCAGATGCCACAGCTTCGCTTGGGACTCAAAATGACCGTCGAGAGGTCAGGAAATCCACTTCAGGGGACGCAGGGACTTCGGGCTCCGGTGCGAGCGGTAAAGTTTGCAACCGTTGTTGAAGAGTTTTGGTGCCTGCCAAGCAGGGGAGTCACTCCTTGACTCCAAGGGAGATTCTTCAGTCTTCCAGAGATAGTGGAACGTCGAAGGGCCAGGATTCTTCTTAGTAGAGCATCGTCCAGGTGTAATCTAAGTTGCATTGGCAAGCTTTGGTATCTTATAGTAAAAAGATGGGAGGGACTAGCTCTATGACCACTCCTCTAGGAGGGTCAGGGTAGTGGGTGGTTACACCCACTTCCCTTTGTCCAGTTTCGCGCCAGAGCAGGGGCAGGTAGCCCCTGAACCGGTTTGAGCTGGCATATGCACAGAGGAGCCTACTGCTCCCCCAGTGCAGGACTTCAAAGCACTCTAAGAGTGCACCCGCCCAGCTCCAATACACTAAATCCTGTCTGGGAGGTGGTGACACCTCCCTGTGACAGGAAACCCTTTGTTGGGCTCCCTCCACTGCGAGTTTCGGTCAGCAGCAGGAGGGCAGCCCGGTGTCTGTGCTGGTGGCATCCACTTTGTGATGCCAGGGCTCTAGATGATTTCTACCGTGTAGTACAGTGGGTACATGTCGTCCCCTCTAGAAGGGTGGTATCCTACTCCCACACCAGTTACTGGTGTGGGGGTAGGATTCCAAGTTGTTTGACACCAAACACGACATGTTTTGATGCAGTCATTCCAAAGTTAGCATTTACCGCGAGGTAATAATGCACTTAAGAGTATATGGTTTAACCGCATCCACAAACAGCAGCAGAGAATAGACTCTGCCAGCTGCAGAGGGGTCCTGCTCAGGCAGAAGCACCCCCTCACATAGTAAACCAAGCACCCTGCCCTTGGGATTGATAGGGCCTACCATAGGGGTGACTGATAGGTTTATATGTGTGTGTGTATGGTGAGATATAGGAACCTATACCTCAGTGAGGAGTGCTAACACTACCTCACACAGGCTGCAGTAGCAGGCCTGTGGTGTCAGATTGTGAATGCTTCCCAGGGGTGGCATAATACATGCTGCAGCCCCTGGTAGGCCTGTGAAGTACCAATGCCCTAGGTACCTAAGGTACCATATACGAGGGGCTCATAAGGCACCACAGTATCCAATCACTAGTGCATCTAATATGCACACCAATCATTTAAGGGAGTAAGCAGATAGGCTGGGGTCCTGGATAGCAGGATCCCATCCAGACTAGTCAAAAACCATTCAAACACCAGGAAAAAAGTGGGGGCAACCATATAGTCAGATTCCACCTTCCTATATAACCCCCCCCCCCCCCAAACGAAAGGAGATAAGGCTACCTGCCCAGTTAAGCCTTTATTTCCTGAGTGGCCATATAAGGAAGAACCTGCACTAGCATGGTTGCTCCCTGTCTCATGGTCCACTTGGGAAATCCTACCCCAAGGGGTTTTGGAGTTTCTCCAAATTCTAGGGAAATTACCTGTATTGTTTTCTGGTACAGCAGTAGGCTGGTGGGGTGTCTGAGTGTGGAAGTGAGGCCCTATTTGGGGTGGTCTCAACTTCCTCAGCACACTGGTCACCATGGAAGCCTTTCTGTCCATGACTGTGTCATATCTGGCCCTAAGGGTCAACCTCTGGCTGCCTACAGCTGGGGGTTGGGTCCCTCTGGTTGGAGTAGTGGAGGGCATTGGAATGTTTGGGGCAACTATGCCCCAGGTTTCCCTGTGCTCAACAAAGTCCATCTGGGGGGTACCTGTACCTAGGGGTAAAGGGGATCCCTTAGTTTGTAGAGGAATATTCACCTGGCTAGAACTACTCTGCTGGGTGTCCCTAATCTGCTGATGAGGGGGTTCCTCTGGACAGGGTCCCATTAAGGGTCCACTGACCTCCCTGACCTCTGCAAACCTGGGCTGACTGAGGCAGGGTAGAGAGGGGCAGGGTACCTGCTCCAGACTGAGTGCCACCGTGGAAGGATCCCCTGCCATCAGAGTTGTGGCCAGGACAGGCCTGACCACTTCTGGGGCAGTTACTTCACAAGGGGCAGGGTCAGTTCCCTTAGAAAGCTGACCCTTACCTTTAGTCTGGTGGGGGGAGGACTGTTCCTCACCCCCTATGCTCTCTGTTTGTGGGGAGTGATCCATAGTTTCAGGCTTCACTCCCCTTAATTTCTCCTGGGGTGGAGGTGAGGCCCTCAGGGTCTCATCCACTCTCTCAGGGATGCCTAACATTCTTAAATGGGCATTGTGGTCTACCTCAGCCCAGGCTGAGATTTCCAGATCATTCCCCAGTAGACAATCCACAGGCAAGGTTGGGGACACTGCCACTCTCTTTGGGCCAGTGACCCCTCCCCAGCTGAGATTTACCACTGCCATGGGATGGTCTGTCCTAATTCCATCAATATTGGTCACCTGGTAGCTAAACTCAGGTAAAAGCTGTTCTAGGGGCACTAGTCTCTTTGTCACCATGGTGACACTAGCCCCTGTGTCCCTGTAGGCCACAGCCTTCTGACCATTGATCATGGGCTCTTGTCTGTACCTGCCCAAGATATTGGGACTCATGGTAAAGTTGGCAAACCCCATGCCACCATCACAGACTAGAGTTGCTTGTGTAGGGGACCTGGTTAGGACAGAGTCCACCTGAGTTCCCCAAGAAAGCCCAACTAATTTTTTGGGTGCACTCCCACCACCTGGGGGATTACTACTGGTAGTAACAGGAGGTGTTGGAGCTGCAGAGGGAGGAACATTTTCTTTATTGCCATTCTTTGGACAGCTGGAGTCAGTTTTCCAGTGTCCAGGTTGCTTGCACACATGGCAATATGGTTTCTTATTGGAAGAGGAAGGATTTTGGGACCCACCCCCAGAACTGGGTTTTTGGGGCCCTTCAGAGGACTTTTCTGTTTTATCATCCCCACCTTTCTCTTTGGGCTTAGTGGAATCTTTCTTCTGGTCACCACCTTGGTTCTTGGGCCTAACCCTGGTTCTGACCCATTTGTCTGCCTTCTTTCCCAATTCTTGGGGAGAGGTCAGATCAGAGTCCACCAGGTACTGGTGTAAGAGTTGATTTTGACAATTATTAAGGATCTGCTCTCTCATAATCAAATTATACAATCCTTTAAAGTCAGTGACTCTACTGCTAACTATCCAACCCTCCAGAGCCTTGGTAGCACAATCTATAAAGTCCACCCAATGCTGAGTCTGTGCTTTCTGGGTGTCTCTGAACTTGAACCTGTACTGTTCAGTGGTTAAGCCAAACCCATCTATTAATGCACTCTTCAGGGATTCATAATCATTAGCATCCTCTTCTCTAACAGTGAGGAGCTTGTCTCTACCTTTATCTGAAAAGGAGAGCCACAAGATTGCTGCCCACTGTTTCTGGGGGACCTGTTGAACTTTACAGGCCCTCTCCATAGCAGTTATCCATTTGTGGATATCATCCCCACTTTGGTAGGGAGGAACAACCTTGGACAGGTTCCTATGATCTGGCATGTAATCTCTGCCTCTAGGGACACTGTTGCTGCCACCAGGGGTATCTAACCCCTCCTTCTTAGAAGCTCTTTGGAGCTCGAAGGCTTCCCTATCTAAGGCCAATTGCTTGGTTCTGAGGGCAAGCTTAGCTTCCTCATACTGGAGCATCTTGAACCTTCTTTCAGAGGAGGACTCCCTGGGAAAGTTGGAGTTCCTCTGGTGAACAGATTCTCTTCCAGAGTGGTATGAATGGTCAGAGTCCCCTGAAAGGGACCTAGGCCTTCCTCCCATTTTGTCAGTTCTCTTAGGGAGAATTCCTCTGTTCTTTTCAGACCCTTCTGGGTCTGGCCCTTCACCCACAGACTCCAGGTCATCTTGATTTTCATCATCAGACCCAGAGACTATGTTTGAACCACCCCCTGATGCAGACCCACTTGCTCCTAGAGCTTGTCTCAGGTCATCTGCTACTAACAGATCTATCAGGTGTTGTGATGAGGGACTCCTGCCCACCCTCAGTTGTCTTTCAAAGCATAAGGCCTTCAGTTCAGTGTAGGCTATATCTTTGTACTGAGATGGGGTGGGCCCACTGGCTCCACCATGGTGAGACATACTAGTGTTGTGCAGTGTTGTACTACCTACACTAGTTGAGGCCTACTGGACCTAGCTTGAGCTGTAGCAAGGGTGTGCTTATCCCTTCACAAACAGCGCTAAGTTCAGTAGAACTTATTGATACTAGCTTGACTTTATATGTACCTTGAGTACCTTTAGTGGTTTTCAGTTAGTAATTCAAATAGAGATTTTCTGGTAAAACAATGGCAAGCTGGAATCCCACACGCTGCCCACCAATGTGAGAAGTTGGCCTGGCATATGCTGGTCACTATTTATAGTGGCCACCTTGCACCAGTCCAATTCGACTCTTGGTAGATAGGTTTAAAGACAACCTTTTAAAGAAAGCTATCCTAGTGGTAGCTGTGGAGAGCAGCCTTCAGGCTAAGTCTCTGAGGAATGTAAAGCAGCTTGTTTTACCTTATAATCTCTTGAATTACTAAATGAAAAGACACCACACAGGTATATATATCAAATATATATGTATTTATTTCTCAATATACTCTACTAATCTCTTTATGAGATTAGAGCCAGGTAAACATTCAAAAGATCAACAGTTCTCAATAAATGAAGCACAAATATGGCTGTAGCCCTAGGGGCGTACCAGACCATATACTAAAATAATGGGTTAACAAACTCGACTTGCAAAATAAAGAGGCCTAGGGCCTTGGGAATCGCTGGGGCTTCCCTTCTGCAGTGTTAGCAGGTAAGTAATCAGCCCACAGGAGACGCGTGCAGTGTCTAAACACACACGTGGGTTTTCAATGCGTTTTAATGGCAAATGTCGCGGTTTGTATTTTACAGTTCTAGGGCACTTCGCAAAAGTCAACAGGCAAGCAACTTACAGGGTAAGTATTTCGAGAGCCAACACACACTTGGGCACCGGAGTGCACGAGTTACCTCACCCAGGGAAGCCGGGTGCATAGGTGTCCTTTGGTGTCGGGTCGCGATGCTGTTTTCAATGGAGATCCTTGAAGACTTGCTGCTTGTGACAACTGGAGAGGTGTCCGTTCGAATCCGACGATGGATTGGAGTTGCAGAAGACCTAGAAATTGAGGGGACAGAGTTCAGAGTCACTTGCCAGTGACCGGGGGCCAGCAAGATGGATGACCACAGCTGTCGCGTCTCTTCAGGTCGATGATGGTGTTTTGTCTCTTCGCTCACGAGGACCAGGAGGGATCGAAGATGACCAGCAGCTGGCTTCAGAGGTTCCCACAACGTCTACAGCTGATGACAGTGTCGGCACTCGGATTGGAGCCAACAAGCCTTGGCAACTGTAAGTCTTGTGTAGTGTGAAGATTGACAATGGTGCAGACCAGCAAGGTCTGATGGACTTACCCAGCAAGGGAAAGTGAGGGCAGGCCCAGAGCAACCAGGCGAGCCCTTGAAGTTGATGTAGAAATCTTCAGGTGAGTTACTAGCCAACGAGCAAGCAACTGTGAAGACGCCTTTGCAGGAAAAGTTTAACAACAGCCCACGGTCACTCGGGATGGGGTAGGCCGCTGAATTTCGGTACTAGACCTGCTAGGGACTTGGACAATAAGTGGTCCAAAGCACAAATTCATTGAACATAGATTAGGGCTTGCACTCGAAATCAGTGCACGGTTCCCTGGTATTGCTGTTCCTCATCACTTGTGGGGTCCAGATGCCACAGCTTCGCTGGGGACTCAAAATGGCCGTTGAGAGTTCAGGAAATCTGCTTCAGGGGATGCAGGGACTTCGGGCTCCAGTGGGAGCGGTAAAGTTTGCAACCGTTGTTGAAGAGTTTTGGTGCCTGCCAAGCAGGGGAGTCACTCCTTGACTCCAAGGGAGATTCTTCAGTCTTCCAGAGATAGTGGAACGTCGAAGGGCCAGGATTCTTCTTAGTAGAGCGTCGTCCAGGTGTAATCTAGGTTGCATTGGCAAGCTTTGGTATCTTATAGTAAAAAGATGGGAGGGACTAGCTCTATGACCACTCCTCTAGGAGGGTCAGGGTAGTGGGTGGTTACACCCACTTCCCTTTGTCTAGTTTCGCGCCAGAGCAGGGGCAGGTAGCCCCTGAACCGGTTTGAGCTGGCATATGCACAGAGGAGCCTACTGCTCCCCCAGTGCAGGACTTCAAAGCACTCTAAGAGTGCACCCACCCAGCTCCAATACACTAAATCCTGTCTGGGAGGTGGTGACACCTCCCTGTGACAGGAAAACCTTTGTTGGGCTCCCTCCACTGCGAGTTTCGGTCAGCAGCAGGAGGGCAACCCGGTGTCTGTGCTGGTGGCATCCATTTTGTGATGCCAGGGCTCTAGATGATTTCTACCGTGTAGTACAGTGGGTACATGTTGTCCCCTTTAGAAGGGTGGGATCCTACTCCCACACCAGTTACTGGTGTGGTGGTAGGATTCCAAGTTGTTTGACACCAAACACAACATGTTTTGATGCAGTCATTCCAAAGTTAGCATTTACCGCGAGGTTATAATGCACTTAAGAGTATATGGTTTAACCGCATCCACAAACAGCAGCAGAGAATAGACTCTGCCAGCTGCAGAGGGGTCCTGCTCAGGCAGAAGCACCCCCTCACATAGTAAACCAAGCACCCTGCCCTTGGAATTGATAGGGCCTACCATAGGGGTGACTGATAGGTTTATATGTGCGTGTATGGTGAGATATAGGAACCTATACCTCAGTGAGGAGTGCTAACACTACCTCACACAGGCTGCAGTAGCAGGCCTGTGGTGTCAGATTGTGAATACTTCCCAGGGGTGGCATAATACATGCTGCAGCCCCTGGTAGGCCTGTGAAGTACCAATGCCCTAGGTACCTAAGGTACCATATACTAGGGGCTCATAAGGCACCACAGTATCCAATCACTAGTGCATCTAATATGCACACCAATCATTTAAGGGAGTAAGCAGATAGGCTGGGGTCCTGGATAGCAGGATCCCAGCCAGACTAGTCAAAAACCATTAAAACACCAGGAAAAAAGTGGGAGCAACCATATAGTCAGATTCCACCTTCCTACAATTACTCATTCAAACAACTGTATATATATATATATCACACCAACCTCCTCCTCACAAAAGAGCAGAGGCCACAACGGGGGACAACCATGGAAGCACTTTATTTGCACAATGATGACGAATGCATTTCGGCATGCTTTTGCCTTCTTCAGCACCCAAGTCTTCAGGTGGCTTCCATCGTAGCAAGGTAAAAGTCCTGCAGCCTTTTTGTTCATGCGAAAAGGCTCCGCCCTCCACCTGTTTCAGTTCACGAAATGGTCGCGGACTGCAACTCCCAGAATACCGCACTCTGCTTCCAGGTAGGTGATGCGTGGAATGTTTATTGAACCTAGTGGTCGGGCGGGATGCAGGGTTCCGATGTAATTAGCCCAACTTTCCTGCTTGCCGTGGAAACAAAGCGCCTCCTTGAATCCCCACACCGCTTCAGCCCCGAGTCTCAGGAAAATACTCGGCGGGGGCAGCATAACTGCCTTGTCACTCCCCGAACATCGTGGCGGGCCCAGACCATTCCAAACCCATGGAGTGCAAAAAAACACTGCCGAAGCAGATCCAGTGGGGTCCGGGCTGACTTACAAAGCAGGGGCCTCTGAACTGCGTCTCTGGCAATGGAAGCACTTTATTTGCACAATGATGGCGAATGCAATTCGGCATGGTTTTATATATATTACCTACTGGCGGTCGCCAGTAGGTAGTTATAGTTAGGACCTAGTTACCATAGGAAAATGGCAACATTCTATTCCCAATAACTTTGGCGCCGATTGATGAATCTTCACGAAATTTTCAAAACTAATTCTTTGTTGAGGTCAGCTCCTATGTTGAAAGTTTGGGGGTGATTCGTCAAGGGGGGCCGAGAAAAAGGGGGGTCCCAAAACGTGGTTTCTCCATGTTAATTTCCATTGGAAACTTTAGATAAGGCTACAGGTCGAACGGGTGAACGGAATTACCCCAAATTTAGCAGGGAGAAGGGTCTTGGTCTAGAAAGCACGCTTATGTTTATTTGGTGTCAATTCGTTCAATAGTTTTTGAGAAATATTGAAATTTACAGATATCGATATTTGGGAATTCTGCCATCTGATTGGCTGAGGAGTTATGAGCACGAGCTTGTTGCTGATTGGGTGCGAGCGGTTGCAACTAGGAAGTGTTGTCCACCATTTTGTGATTCCGTAGAAGCGAGTAAGGTGAAAAAAGGTGGAAAAAAGGGGGGGGGAAAGTGGGAAATAGGAGGGTAGGAGCACTTTGACCCTGCCACCAGGTAGGTCGCACCCTCACCGCCACACAGCCCCCTGTGTGTCCTGCATCTTGCCGCCTCTGCCGCTCGTGTCAGCCGCTAAGTACTGTTTCCTGATTGTTGCTACTCTGCCTCTGCCACCTTTTGCCTTTTGTACCCCTGTGCCCGTTTTCTTCCTCATTGTACCCTTTTTCTCTTTCTGTCCCCGCTCCCTGTTCCACCTTTTGCCTTTTGTACCCCTGAGCCCGTTTACTTCCTTATTATACCCTTTTTCTCTTTTTGTCCCCGCTGCCTGTGCCACCTTTTGCCTTCTCTACCCCTGTGCCCGTTTATTTCCTTTTGGACCCCTTTTCCTTTCCCTCCCGTTGCCTCCGTGTCCCCCGCCGTTCCTTTCCCGCCGCTGCGTCCCTGCGGCCCTGCCCCCTTGATTCCCATTGGCTGCCCCGCTCCCACCTCCCAGCTGCTCCTCCCTCCCTCTCCCCCTGATATGGAGGCCGCGCAGCGGTAGAGAGAGCGACCTTTGACCCTGCCACCAGGTAGGTCGCTCCCCTCACCGCCACACAGCCCCCTGTGTGTCCTGCATCTTGCCGCCTCTGCCGCTCGTGTCAGCCGCTAAGTACTGTTTCCTGATTGTTGCTACTCTGCCTGTGCCACCTTTTGCCTTTTGTACCCCTGTGCCCGTTTTCTTCCTCATTGTACCCTTTTTCTCTTTCTGTCCCCGCTGCCTGTGCCACCTTTTGCCTTTTGTACCCCTGAACCCGTTTACTTCCTCATTGTACCCTTTTTCTCTTTCTGTCCCCACTGCCTGTGCCACCTTTTGCCTTCTGTACCCCTGTGCCCGTTTATTTCCTTTTGCACCCCTTTTCCTTTCGCTCCCGTTGCCTCCGTGTCCCCCGCCGTTCCTTTCCTGCCGCTGCGTCCCTGCTGCCCCGCCCCCTTGATTCCCATTGGCTGCCCTGCTCCCACCTCCCAGCTGCTCCTCCCTCCCTCTCCCCCTCATATGGAGGCCGCGCACCGGACGCACGCAGCGGGCGCGCCTTAGGCATGCCGCAAGCCTGTCTGCGCCCGTCTGCGCCTGTCCGTGCCTGGACCGCACCCAGCGCCAGGACCCCTGGCCCCCATCGATGCCAGCCCACACGACGGACTTACGACACCGCCACCCTCAATGCACTCAAACCCGGCCGGAACCCTGCCTGTTACCAAGCCACCCCGAAACGCACCCACGTACCCTTCACCTGCCAAGCCTGCAACTTCACCTGCCTCTGGACCTGCACCGCACCTAAAAGGCCAGGCACCAGCAACAACCACCTCAAGTGCATCCTGCTCAACACCCGCTCCGTCCACAGACACGCCGTTGAACTCTGGAACCTGCTTGACACAACATTACCAGACGTCGCCTTCCTCACGGAAACCTGGATGAACACCTCCTCAGCCCCCGACATCGCCATAGCCATCCCGGACGGATACAAGATCACCCGGAGGGATCGCGTCAACCAGACCGGAGGAGGCATCGCCATCGTCCACAGGAACACCGTCCGCATCACGACCAACTCCGACGACACCATCACCGCCGCCGAGCACCTTCACTTCCAGATACACACCGACCCCAAGACCACCCTCAGAGGCACTCTCATCTACAGACCCCCGGGACCACGCACACAATTCAGCGAAGCCATCGCAGACTTCATCAGCCCGCACGCCCTCACCTCCTCTGACTACATCCTCCTAGGAGACCTCAACTTCCACTTGGAGAACAACGATGACAGCAACACCAACACCCTGCTGGAGAACCTCGCCAAACTCGGACTCAAGCAACTGGTGAACACCCCCACCCACTACGCCGGCCACACGCTCGACCCCGTCTTCTCCTCCAGCAAGCACATCTCCTTCAGCCACTCCACCAGACTTCATTGGACTGATCACAGCTGCGTCCACTTCAACTTCAGAAGAACCACAGAAAACATGACAGCCCTCAAGAACGCCACCCGCATACATCACCAAAAGAACAACATTCACAGCAAGGAACTCTTCAGCATTGTCAAAGAGCTCTCCAACCCCAGCGCCGGAAACAACGACATCACACCCTCGCAGGACCTCTACGACTCATTCTTCCACCGCAAGATTGCTGACATACACAACAGCTTCGGTGCACAGACCACGCACCCAACCACCGAACCAACGCCCCCCACCACCACCCTCTGCAACTGGACCCCGGTCAGCACCGAAGACACCACCCGCACGATGAACACCATCCACTCCGGATCCCCTACCGACCCCTGCCCCCACCATGTCTTCAACAAGGCCGACTCCATCATCGCACCCCAACTCCGGGACATCATCAACATCTCCTTCACCACCGCCACCTTCCCGGAGAGCTGGAAGCATGCCGAGCTCAGCGCCCTCCTGAAGAAACCGACAGCGGACCCCACCGACCTCAAGAACTTCCGCCCCATCTCGCTCCTCCCTTTTCCTGCCAAAGTCATCGAGAAGACCGTCAACAAACAGCTCGCCGCCTTCCTCGAGAAGAACGGATCCCTCGACCCCTCACAGTCCGGTTTCCGAGCCAACCACAGCACCGAGACCGCCCTCATCGCAGCCACCGACGACATCAGATCCCTGCTCGACAACGGGGAAACAGCTGCCCTCAACCTACTGGACCTCTCTGCAGCGTTCGACACAGTTTGCCACCGCACACTAATACAGCGCCTCAGCAACACCGGAATCCAAAAGAAGGCACTGGAGTGGACCATCTCGTTCCTCGCCGGAAGAACCCAGAGAGTCTGCCTCCCCCCGTTCTGTTCCGCGGCCACCGAAGTCACCTGCGGCGTACCCCAAGGATCCTCGCTCAGCCCCACCCTCTTCAACGTCTACATGAGCCCCCTCACGGCCATTGCACGCCAACACAACCTTAACATCATTTCCTACGCCGACGACACCCAGCTGATCCTCTCCCTCACCAACGACCCCGCCAACGCCAGAGCCAACCTACACGAAGGAATGAAAGACGTCGCCGAGTGGATGAAGAACAGCCGCCTGAAACTGAACTCAGACAAGACGGAAGTCCTCATCCTGGGATCATTCCCCTCCGCCTGGGATGACTCCTGGTGGCCCCCTGCCCTGGGCACCACCCCCAAGCCAACGGACCACGCACGAAACCTGGGCTCATCCTGGACTCCTCCCTCTCGATGACTAAACAAGTCAACGCCGTCTCATCATCCTGCTTCAACACCCTGCGCATGCTCCGAAAGATCTTTCAATGGATCCCCACCGAAACCAGGAAAACGGTCACCTAGGCACTCGTCACCAGCCGACTGGACTACGAAAACACCCTTTACGCGGGAACCACAGCCAAACTACAGAAAAGACTCCAGTGCATACAGAACGCCTCCGTACGACTCGTCCTGGACATCCCCTGCCACAACCACATCTCCGCCCACCTGAGAGACCTGCACTGGCTCCCCGTCAGCAAGAGGATCACGTTCAGACTCCTCACCCACGCACACAAGGCTCTCCACGACCTGGGCCCCAAGTACCTCAACAACCGCCTCACTTTCTACACGCCCACCCGCCAGCTGCGATTGACCAGCCTCGCCCTCGCCACCGTTCCACTCATTCGCAGAGCCACCGCTGGAGGAAGATCCTTCTCCTACCCGGCAGCCAAGACATGGAACTCCCTCCCCATCCACATACGGCTGACCCAGGACCATCTCTCCTTCAGGAAGCAACTCAAGACCTGGCTTTTCGAGCAGTAGCGGACCCCCCCCCCCCAGCGCCTTGAGACCCTTGCGGTTGAGCAGCGTGCTATATAAATTGATTGATTGATTGATTGATTGATTGATTGATTGATTGAGTGTAACCTCTGTGGGGTGTTTAGGGTGTGCTATAGAGGGGGTGCAAAGCAAAGTATTTACCCCTACCGGTGTGTAAGTGGTGGGCTACAGAAATTAAGTGAGGTATTGGGTGGAGTCTGATGCGGGAAAGGTGAGCTGGTGCGGGACTCTGGGATTAAAGCGTGAGCCCAAATTGTGTGTCTTATGCTGTGAAGTCATGTGCCGTGGCCGCTGCACTACAGTTGTGGAAGTAGTGTCCGGATGTGTTTATAACTACTAGGATGAACTACTGACCCGTACTGGTATGAAAGTCCTGGGGTACGGAATATATGTGAGGTATTGTCTAGAGTCTCATGTTGCTAAGCTGAGCTGCTGCCAGAGTCGGGGATTAAAGCGTGAGCCCACACTGTGTGTCATATGCTGTGAAGTCATGTGCTCTGGCCACTGTGCCACATCTGTGCAAGTAGTGTCAGCATGTAGTTATAGGTACTTGGATGAACTTTTATTTAGAAAATTGTAGCTTGTGTATGGTGCTTAGGTGGTGTTGTATAGGGAGTGCGAAGGTAAATCAATATGGTATTTGTAGAGCGCAAACTACTCACCTCTATGGGTGAATAGAGCTGGGGATCAAAGCGAGAGGTCTGTGCTGCAAAGTGAGATGGTTTGGCCGCTGCGCCACAGCTGTGTGGAGAATACATTTTGGCGAGGGTGCAGGAGTTGTCGTTATATGGCCCTAAAATCGGGGGCCTAAGTTGTAAGTTATAGGGTGGCTCTAAAAAGAGCCCTTGTGTTCATTAGTTGGAGCTACATATAAGTGCAGATGCACAGCTTCCAGTTATTCAGGAAAACTCGGTTTCCCTGGTCTGTAAAGTGTACTCCATCACTTCTTTATATATACGCCAAATCAAAACGTATGTTGTTGTTGTATATGGACCCCATTTTGTGGTCTCTGAGGTATGCAGAGACAGGTTTGTTTACTTTTTTCCGAGATTTTTCAATCTGAGGACAAAATTGTTTGGACCTTTTCCACTTCTGTCTTTGGCATATATTGGAATATACAAAGACAGTTTGAGGCAAAAGTAACATCAATTGTCCAAAGGTGTCCTACATAAGCATTTCCAAATCTACCCCAGTCAATGTGCCTAGGTCGTTTCCACCACAGTGCACAATCATGAGGTCAGGGTGTTGGAGATGCAACCAGGTTTTAACCAAAGGCAACAATTGGTGCCACTTCAATCCTCTCTGTCCAAACCATTTAATGTCCACATTTTGTAAACCTAGGTCTAAGTCAATATGTCTCTGTTCTGCATACCTCTTGCACCAGAAAACATAGCTATGTCCTACGATCCACACTAGCATTTTGAAGGTATGGCTGGAAGGTATGGAAAGATGTCCGTAGTTCATGTAGTTCCTTCATAGAGCAAGAGATATGTTTAAAGATGGGGAACTAGTTTCTTTTCGCATAAAAAACGGTACCTGATTGGTAGATGAAAAGCATTGTTTTTTAAAAGTAGGGTGTAGTTTTGTCGAAAAGTATGTTTGTGATTGGTTAAGAAAAAGCAGTTTGCACGTACATATTATAGTATATATTATAGGATAAAATTTGCTCAACTCAACCACACCTGCTACTTGCATTTGGAAGGCACTGTTCGAACTTAAAACAATCGTGAACTTTTAACCTGCACGTGCCGTTAAATGTTCGAGAAAATGTTGCAAAAAAATATCGTTAGGTTCAAAAAAATTGATGAACTTTTAACCTCCACGTGTTGTAGAATGTTCTAGAAAGTGTGTTGATAGAATACGTTGCATTTCTGACTTCGATGTGTACTTGAATATTAAAAAAACTATTTATATGGAAAAGTAGAAAGACAGTAATAGAGAGAATTTTTGAAAGCTAAAAGAATCAAGGAACTATTGTAATTTGTTCTGGATTACCTACTGGCGGTCGACAGTAGGTAGTTATCACTGTTAACGGTCTGAAAGTGCGGTGTTGCTCAGAGTGGCATGGTGGTGATATGGTATGGTGCTTCACTCGGGTATGAAACCGAGAGTCTAAACCGTGAGGTCATTGCTGTAAAGTGATGTGGTCTGGTGTTTGTAGCATACGTGTGCAAGTAGTGTTAAATGTAATGTAAATTGATCCTTGTATAGCGCACTACTCACCCGCAAGGGTCTCAAGGCGCTTGTACGAATACCGCTGTGGAACCCATCCTGGCTTTCCCTGTGAGGCGTTCACTCCTGGGCACCCCCAAGGTGGAGGCCAGGCATCCTTAGCGTTGTGGGGGCCGTTGTGGAGATTAAGCAAGCTATTGCCCAGAGTTGCAGAGTGGGACTCCATGATTGGAATGGCACAGAGGCGAGAATTATCAGGTCTGTGGAATTTTTGAGCCCAAGACCCGCCGAGGCAGGGAATTGAACCCTGGTCCCGGGCTAGACCTCTGCATCAGGGTCTGCCGCTCTAATCATTGAGCCACACTTCTCCAGGCATTTATACCATACAGGGAGTGGGAAACGAACTACTGACTGCTACTGTGTGTTGACGGAAAGCAAGATGGCGGCCGCTTAGATGCTCGCGGAGGTACTCTCCCGAAACTTTTGAGTTTTACCTTTCTCCTGTTCGACGGACGGTATAGATGCTTGGGACTTCTTCGTAACCCCTCACAATCGGACACGCCGCAACGGGATGGTCACTGGATCCTCGCTGTGGATTGAGGGGAAGAACCAGAGCTGGTGCTCACTGTATGAGCCTGCTGCACACCGGTATCTCGGCGTTCTGGACTGGTGGGCGGGACTCATCAGGAAACTGCCCCGACTGGTGCTCGGACTAGGCTACGGTACTGCCTGGGTGGCTGCCTGCAGAAGTGTCCGTTTCAGCTCTGAATAGATCTTCCATCCGAGCCCCTGCCGCCAGACTGGATGTGACCCTCGAGCAGCCAGGGTCAGGTAAGGCAGTAGTAGCCCAAGTGGGGGAAAACAGATCGAGCAGTATTGGTACTATTAAAAGGAGGAATCAAGCCCTTAAATTAAGCAAGACAGGGGTTGGTGTGGAAGAAGGGACTGGAGGTCTGGACACCGACCCGTAATATATACCACAGCCCTCAATTACTGAATTCTTTACCAGCAAACACTCTGAGAATTGGCCATCTTTACCATCTTTACCATGCAGAGGTAAAAATACTAGCAGACAGGATACATTAGACACGCTGGATGCTACTACTCCTGTAGGTGCGATAGGAGAGGATGGGATAGAGGGCAGGGAACCCGGGGCAGGGAACCCGGCGGCCCTAGTGACTCTTTCTTACCTGACCATGATGTGGTAGCAGTAGGGGCAGGGGTAGTGTGGACGAAAGTGAAGGCGATAAGGACCGCATTGCTGTGCTGCACGGTGCTACAGCAGCTGCAATCTCTGACACCACCTTGGAGGGGATGGACACATTTTTTTTTTGGCTCGGACTCTGAGGCCCCTGACTCATATAATAGCGAGTCTAGTGGGAATATCTCGGATACCTCTGAATCTAGCACGCAGGAGGCACCTGAAACAACATTTAAACGTCCGAAGCAACAGAAAGTGCGTAAAGGTAGCATCGAGCCCCGAAAACAAAGAGCAAAGAAAGTTCCTGGTAGCGGCTTGAAATGGGATTATTCCCACACAAGGATGGCTGGGATCTCGCCGGGGGGTTCAATCGCTAATGACTCAGCGACAACCACCCCCCAACTTACCAACACCACCCCTATTAGTCCTGAACTTAGTCTAATACTAGAATCTATTAAAGAGCACCGAGCCGAGACACGGGCAGATAGCAAGAAAGCTAGGCATGCGATGAAAAAATTAGAAGAGGCTGTGCGAAAGGTTGGGAAGGCATGCTCGGAGATCGGGGAACGTTTGGCCCATATCGAGGATAGAACAGCGGCCCTTGAAGATGCAGTCACTTAAGTGAAAGAACAAACTAAGATGCATGAGCACCAATTAAGTGATGTACAATGGAAGCTGGAAGATATGGAAAACGGATAACGTAGAAACAATCTTCGGTTTCTTGGCATAGGTGAAGACGTGGAGGGTTGTGGAAATAAAATTGACAATTGTGCCCCATCATTTCCCTGTTTCTGCCTGGTAGCCATTTGCCTCAGACAAACACCCATTTTGTGTGTGACATGCTCTCAGCAACTTGTCTGAAAACTGTCCTTCACATCCCCATTGAATCTTGCACAACCCCCTGCTCCTTGTGGTCGAGCCAATTCCAAGAAGCCTGCCTGTGTGCCTTCCCCCAGTTGTGCCAGAGACTCAGCCACATCCTGTCCATTGTTGGTGACTCAGCCTGTCACACCAGCTGCCATGTGACCACCCCCAACTGAAAGAGGAACACAAGGTTAGGCCCTGAAACCACACCAACTAATAGAGGAAGCACAAGGCTGTACACTGTGAACACACATTTCTGTGGTTCTGCCAATTCCCAGAACCAGCAAGATAGTTCCTGTTTTACACAAGATGGTTCCTGTTCTTGACTCTAAGCCAGAGATAAACCCCCGAATGAGTAAGGGCCTTCAACTGAAAGAGAACACATTTCCACACATCACATGCCCTCTCACGAGACACAAGACACGCCCCTACCTTGACACATCTATTGGAAATTACTGCTTGTCACTTCCCTTTTTCTTGTCACTTCTCCTTTCTTCTTTTTCCTATTGACCACAAACTGTATAAATATTCTGATGTGTGAATAAAACTGCAGACCACTCCTGTACCCGCTTGGTGCTGGAGCTCTCCCCTTAACTCGAGTTACTGGACCCCTTTTTTAATCGAACACCACAGACTCCTCTCTTTGCTTTGACTGAAATTATGATTATTAAGTATAGAAATTCTGAGATGAGGTAATATTGAATTAATTTACCACATTAATTGGCGCCCGAACAGGGACATTCCCTTTTCCCCACGCGCCGGCGATATTGGACCCGGTACTGTCCCCTCCTGACCTTTGACGGACTTCAAAGTGCACAACGCGGGGAATTCCCGCTAACTCCCTCGAGGCAAAGAGGGGGACCAACTGCGGCCCGGCATCCACACGAGGCGGTGAGGAAAATTGCGGAACGTCCTGAACCAGAGCCCAACTTGTGAAGAGACGAATCCGAGGTTCTGCGAGTCCCACCTTAGAAGCTACGCGCATTTTTAAGATCTTCAAGAGGCCTTCCAGTTATTTTTTTTCGGTGAGTACTGCTGAAAAGTATAAAGACGGACTCACCACTTTGTGGGTGCGGTAAAGATACAGGTTTTTGTTGGTTTCTCACTTATTTTGTGAGGACTGCTAAACTAGTATAAAAGACGGACTCACCACTTTCGTGGGTACGGTAAAGATATATGTTCTGTTTGTTTTTCTTTTTTTCTCAATTCGAAATCTTTGAAAAATCTTGCCATCATGCCTATTTTCTCGAAAATACGTAAGATAGCAACCAAAAGGAGTATTCTTTAGAAGGAAATTCCCCTTCCTCCTCGGGATACTACAGGACACTTCATGTATGCAAAACATTGCAATTATGTATTGATGATTTATGGGTGGATTATACTAAAGACCTAGAACACAGATATAGATGGCCTGAAAATGGTACTTTTGACATGGAATGTATTATAAAATTAGAGGAACAGTTGTGGAAGAAATAGGGAGTCCGCCAGTCACAAAGTGAATCGGTGGAATTATGGAGAAAAGAAGCCCATAGGAGACAACAGAAGGAATTGCATAAAGTTGAAAAGGGTAAGAGAATGTCAGAGCAGGCCAAGAAAGAACAGTTACAAGAAATAGGGAAAGAAGTAGTTAGTGAAAGGAATAAAAGGGAACAAACAGCCATTTCTACTGGTTTTTATCCTGTATTGCCATCTGCACCTGAAAACCTTAACATTGCACCACCTAAGACACAACCTACCGCCCCATCACCAGAGGATACTTTCACCAATTTCCTCTTAGACACTCCACCTCCATATGAGGTTCCAGTAATTCAACACCCTCTGCCTCCGCCACCCTTTTTACAACATAACACACTACCTCTCACTCCAGAAGGGGGTGCCGTAGGTCCAGACCCAGGTAAAACAATTCCCGACTGCCCCTATGACCCGACTCCGAGCAACACAGGGGAGGCGGGCCGAATAAGTAAAATACTTCATGACTCCTGGGAAGAAATAAGACATCTACCAGCAATTGACACGTTTCTTCAAGCGGCCTCTGAGTTTCTTCGTACTGGAGAGAACTCACGAGCCATTAACGCTATGACTACAAGAAGATCACACCCTGTAAAAATGCACATGTATAGGTTCCTCCTTTGCTGTTTCATAAAACACATACAAGCAGAGGAAAGAAATGTACCAGTTTCACTTTTTGACTTATTAGATTCCGCATCCGACCACACTAGTCTAGAACTTATAAATGATGCACTAGACAGGTTCACCCGTAATGTGACCCGTATTCTGCAAAACTTGCAAACAAATGAAGAGAATAAGAAACTTGAGGAGGAAATTACTGAACCTACTGAAAAAGTCCTACCCGTTCGTTCTTCCGCCCCTAATTCACGAACACCCCCGCCTACATTCCTCCAAGGTCACTCTGAACGGTCACCTCCAGATGAGTTATTTGAAAAAACATCC